>NW_004955413.1:11612305-11720633 GCF_000276665.1 Chinchilla lanigera
AAATGGCAAATAAATATATGAAAAAATGTTCAACATCATTGGTTATTTGAGAAATGCAAAGTAAAACAACACTGAGATTCCATCTCTTCCCAGAAAGAATGCCTATCATCAATAAATCAACCAATAACAATAATGGTGGGGCTGCAGGGGAAAAAGAACCCTCCTCCACTGTTGGTGTGAATGTATATTGGTACAGCTACTGTGGAACTCAAATGTGGAGATTCCTTGAAAAACTAGGATTAAAGGTCCCATTTGACGCAGTTATTCCCCTTCTCGGTATTTTCCTAGAAGAAATGAAAACATCATACCGCAGCGATATATGTGCACTCATGTTTATAGCAGCACAATTTGTAATAACTAAATCTTGGAAACAATCCAAATGTCTGTCAACTGACAAATGGTTAAAAAAGATGTGGCATTTTTATACAATGGGGTACTACTCAGCTATAAAGAAAGGTAAACTCGAGGCTTTTTTAGGTAAATGGATACAACTAGAGGCCATACTCATATGTGAAATAATTCAGAATTGCATGAGTAAACATCATATCATCTCCCTGGTGTAAGAAACTGAAAGAGTAAAGATAAGGTCCAAAAGGTACAATGGATATTGTGAAAGGGGAAAGAAACTATTGAAAAGGAAAGAACAACTGGGATGGAAGAAAAGAGAAAAGAAGGAAGGGAAAGAAAGATATGTATATATACACAAGATAGCTGAGATAACTGTACTACTAATTTTCTATTAGTTCATTGAAAGGAATAGTTAGTGCTTATATTGTTTAATCAAATCTGCATGCCTGTACCTGGTAATCTGAGCAACTACTTTGAAGATAACAGTGTGCACTATAATATCCATTGTTAATTGCCTATCATCCTGCTTTGAAATTCCGTATCATTTTCATTGTTTTTTATTTCTCTAAAATAAAAAAGTATTGAGAGCAAAAGCTGGCTATGTAGAATTTGATATATATAGTGAACATATTTTTAAAACCTAAACTACAAAATAGTCTTTCAGCCATAGAGAATGATTTCATGTCATACACAGAAAAATGGATGGGTCTTGAGACATAAGGTTAAGAGAAATAAAATAGATTCAGAAAGTTAAATATTGCATGGTTTCTCTTGCACAAGAATTTCAAAATAGTAAAATATAGGGGTTTTGGAGATGAGAAAAATTATCAGGGGCAAAGCGGAGGGTGAATGGTAGGGGTAAATGGGATAAAAATGATAAAGTACGATATATATGTATCAATATCTCCAAATAAATGTAAATATTATGCATTACATATCAATAAAAAGGGTTAAAGAAAGAACCCAGCAAATGTAGATACAAGAAATGTTAAACAAGTTCTTTAAGCAGGAGGGAAATAGCACTAGATGAAAATCTGGGGCAATACATTCAGGACCCCTCCTATCTCTCAGGAGCTATTCCTGTTCCCCATCCCTTTTCCCTATTCCTTTCCTCCAATAAATTTTCATGCTCTTAACCTATAAGGCTTCTCAGAATTTATTCTTTGACTTTAGGGAACACAAACTCGGAACATCTGACCTCTAGCATTTCCCCTATATCACTTAGAGGCTGGAAGGGTGCCTGATAAAGACTGAGTGTTCAGCTGAGGTGGTGATGCACACCTGTAATCCTAGCACTCAGGAGGCTGAGGCAGGAGGATTGCCAAGAGTTCGAGGCCAGCCTGGGCTACATAGTGAGTTCCAAGCTAGCCTGAACTACACAGGAAGAAAAAAAAAAAAAAAAGACTGGCTGTTCATTTTTGGAATGAGTGACTTTATTAATAATTCCACCAATCACTTTCCTAGTTATGAACTACAGACATACGTACTAATAAAAATAAAAATTTTTAAAAAATTAAAAAATCTGAATGTACACACAATAAAACAAGTGTACTAGAAATGGACATTACATGAACACATATATGCAATATTTTTCCTATTATCTGAAGCTTTCAAAAAAACCAATCAGAAGAATAAAGCAGGAATAATAAGAATGTACAGTGGGATATACATGTGTAGAAGTAAAAAGTGAGTTGTCTAGATTATTTACATATAATGTGACTATTAATATGGTTAGGTTTAAATCTATTATCTTACCATTTGTTTTTCATTTATTCTTTCTGTTTTTTAATTTTCCTTTCACTCTTTTTTATCTTTTACTAACTTACCTTGATACTGTAGTCATTTTTTACTTTGATATACAAAAGATGAGAAACGAGTAAAGTGATCTTCATAATTGCCACTCTTATGATTAGAAAATCCCGGAAAACACATAATAGGAAACAATCATGCAACATAAAGTTCAGTGGTGGCGAACCTGTAACATACCTGCTGCAGCAGGCTGTTTGTATCATTGAAAGCTCTAAAAGGTTCACCATCCCTGGAATAAGGGCTGGATAAGTGCCTTTACATTTCATCCTTTCTATGTAGTTGTGCTTCTAGTCACTCGGCACAGATTAACAGAGTGTCCTATTCTGCCTTAGATGGGCCATAATTTAAGTATCTCATAATTTTTCCTGAAGAAATCGCATTCACAAAATGAAAGTATCCAACCAGGAGTTTATTATGTATGTATAATCACACATCTTAACACATTGCACTTTCCTTATTCAACAATCTGGGGGCAGGAAGGAGGGGTGCACCCAGGCAAGAGATTATGTAAGAAACAAGCGTTGTATTGTGTCTGCATATTTCAGTAATGCTACTGCAAGGGGATACAAAACCAGGCTTCAGATTCCAGAACAAAAGAGATTTTTTTTTTTCCCCTTCTCATTCAGCTCCTCGGCGCTTCCGGAAGTAGCGATTGTAGGCAGCATTGTATCCATAAAGCATGGCATAACGTTCGCACAGCTTGTAGTCATCACAGGCTTCCCGATTGAGCTCGTAGGCAGGCTTGCTGCGTTCTCGGACCCTAGAAAGTGGACAGAGAGACCAGCATTGAGAAGCATAAAAAGAATGGAGAAGAAAGAAGAAAGCCTAAGGAAATGCTGGAGAGTCCTTCCTGCCAATATCAAGAGATATTTGAAGAGCAGACAGGGAAGGCAAACCCGGTTTTTTTGTTTGTTTTTAATGAGAGCAGATGTTTTCTTTCTGTATCCTTTCCTTCTTCCTTCCCTCTGCTTTTTGAGTCTTTCGCAAGAGTTTTCTAAATATTCGGTTGCTTTCTGTACCGTTTTGAAATTCTTTAAGACACAGTTGGAAACAATCTATGATGAAACCCATTTCTCAGTCCATTCAGATCTGAGACGCTGCCCTGGGAGAAAAACCCACCACCAGCCCAGTGTCAAGTTCTGTCACCCACCTCTCTTGGGCTTTAGCGCGCCATCTCTGCTGCGGCGACATAAAGGTGTTAGCGTTTCTTCTGTTAAGGAAGGGACCTTAAAACAAAAAACAAATAAGTGCCACTTTAGGGAAACAGCAGCTATAAACATTTCAGTGAATATTCCCTTGTGCAAAGATACTTTTGGTCATTAATTTACTGTATATTATGTAATTAGAGAGAGACAAAAATGAAAAGGTGAGATAAAGCAGAATTTATAATTTTCTCATGAAAAGAAATGAGTAACCCATTTCTGTGTCTTACAGACACATCACTGGGCCACCGCAGGTTTTCGTTGTTTTTTTTTTTGTCTTTGGGCAATCCCTTAGCTCTACTCAGGTTTAGTCATTCCTACTCAGCATGTTTTGGTTTATTTGAGGAGGAAATTCTCTCTGTCTTGAGAAATGATAAAGCATAATGTAGATTATGAGTACATGAGCAGTTGCAGCACTACAAAGATAATCTACATATTAAAAACAGGCACACTACGCTCTTTCTCGCTGTACTCCATCTTTGTGAGTCTAGATGCTCCACAGCCTTCCATTTGCTGACGCCTGTGGTCTCCCAGCTCCCTTGGCCTCTCCTTCTGGTCTTTGCCGTGTGTGATTACTCCTCCTTTTCCATTTATGTGGCTGGTGTGGTGCCAGCTTCAGATTTCCATGTGGGATTTTATGTTTCCTAAGTATGTTGAAGGTATTTTAAATGTCATATTACACTGCTGCAAGCTTTCAGCATTGTGCATTTGGCTGATTTTTATACTGACTTGAGTTTTCCAAAAACAAGTCCTTTCTGTTACATGTTTTGCTGATTTGTTTATTTTCGAATAGGGAGAACTTCTTTGGTGCCAGAGATTGAAATAAGGTAGTCAAATATTCACTTACTAATTTCATAGGATTCCATGCTCTCGTGAGATTCTGGAATTAAAAAAAGAAAGATTGATTATGTAGTTGTTTTTTTAATTACATGCTACTAGAGCCTAAATAAGTACAGGGATGGAAAGAGAGGGAAAAGGTCCAGTGTGAAGAACATGTGTAGCAATTGGGTTATTACATATTTCAGGCATTTAGGACTTAGGCATTTTTTTCTGTAGATTTCTCTATGTCTATTTATCTAACACTGAAGGAGATAGTGACAAATCTTGGCTAAAATTTCCCAGCGTCTATGAGGTCTTCAGACAAGTACAATCCAACATTTGAGATGCTGTGTAGAAATCTCCGGGGAGCCTTTTTTCTATCAAATACTTGGGACCTGTTTATGAATAAAGTCAAGGAAGGTACAGAGGGTACAGGAACAGGCAGGCCTTTCTAGGTGGAGGGTTCCAGCACTCAGCCAGGCTGGACCAGGATGGGTTCTTAAGAGTGTTCCGAAAGCCTCTTAAGAATTCATGTCAAATCGGCAGCCACAGAAACCACTGTCTCCAGCTGACAACTGCTTGGGCACAAGACCAGCGCAGAGAAGATGTCACAGCAGGGCCTTTCTTTCTATTGCTCCTGAGTTCAGCACGTACATTTGAGACTAAGAGGCTCACATATGTGACCAGGTGAGTTTGCTTGAAAAATTGGAAAGGAGATGACAGCATCAGATCCTCCTGTACAGAGAATTCGTGAATAACTTCAAGAGTAAGAAACATAATACTTAGGGTTGTTGATGTAATTTAGGCTTAAAAACAACTAAAATGTCTGGATAATGGAATTGTAAAGTGAGAGTCATGGAAATAATTCAGCTTCAAATTTCCTTTTGTAACATTTGAACAAATACAGATTTAACGGCATATAAACACCACAAATAATTTTTTTTGATAATAGAAGTTATGAAATTGAATTCTGAGATGCTTTCAAATAAAACTTCTGAAATTCTTTAAAAGAAAACTTCATTTTTAAAATTAATTCACTGAAGTAATTTATGACATTGTCCTGTCTCCAGAAAGAATTCTACGTAACACTTCCCATTGAAAACTTAAAAGTTTTTCTTTAAGTAATTCGGCAAATATCTTTAATCCACTGATACTGAAGTCTAAATAAAAATCCTTAAAACTAAGAACGCAGGGCTGGAAATTTGGTGTCTTCCCCTTGAAATAGCTCTTTCTAGGTATGCAAGGATTTACCACTGCAAGGACTTGCCTGTTGAGTTACTTATAAACATCTAGCTATTCAGAACATAGACTAGACTGGATAGAAGAGATCCATGTCCATGGAGACCAGGAAAAGTTAAATTCATACACTCTGAGATTTTAACAGTGAAAAGAGGAGGGAGAGGACAAGCAGAAGTGAAAGGAAGTTAGAGGTAGAAAAGGAAAGTCAGAGAGACGGACTGCAAAGAGAAAGGTTTCTCACCGTAGCACACAGTCAGCACGGCTAAGGCAGCCAGGACGGTGAGCAGGAGCAGGCTCCTCATGATGGCTTGAGGGTCCCCGGGGTGGATCTTGTGTCTTGGCAGGCAGCAGTAGGGAGAGGCTCCTACAGGCTGTTAGGGAAAGGCTGAGTTTTTATAAGAACCAGAGCAGCTGAAAGGGGAGGAACCAGTGGGAGGGGGCTGGAAAAGGTGCGGACGGGTTGGCACCAAACTAGCACCGGGACTTTTCCCAAATATTCATTCCTTCCAGATATTATCTACTCTGAGTGGGCAGTTTTCCCTCACTCCTGGATCTGACTGTGCCACATAAGGATGCTGCCCGGGTACAGAAGTTGTGGCCACCCTGTGTTTGGGCCAGAGCTGGGCAACAGTCCACAGAAAGGGGAGTTGCCACAGCACAGGTTTGCCTTTCTCATTTCTTCCCTGCTCCAATTTCCTGGCCTTGCGCAAGGACCTTTCGGGTTTGACCCACAGGCAGAGCCATGATAGTCTGTTTGCTCCCGCAGTGGATGGAGGAGATGTCTTGGTGGACAAACACTGCACTTCCTGTGCTGGTCACAATTTAGACATCTCTGCAGTGGGACTGAATTGTCAATCACAAACCAATGAGGCCTTTGTCTGGTGATATACATCTTTTGCAAAAGTTTTCCCAGTGCTCAGCAGGGTAGGGATGTCCTGTGTCCCCACCAGTCCTATCCCTCAGCTAGCCTCCTTGTAACTTGCTCCTCTGGTTTTGTGACCTTAGTCCGGACCTATGCCCTGATGTTTCCTCAGACTGATATCGCTGATGGGGAAAAGCAGCAAGAGGGTGCTCTCCTGCTCTGAAGGCTTTGTCTTGCTAATTCACAAATTCAATAGGCTTTTAGTGAGGGGCAGATGAGATGCCAGGTGCTGTGCTAGGTGCTGTGTGGGAGCTGCAGACAACACCCTTCCCTGAGGAGTGGGTGGTAGCTCCTGACTGTGCAATTGACTCCTCAGCTGTAATGCATCCTCACACTTAGATTTTCAGAAGTATGCATTTCCACTGTAACCTGAGGCCCCAGAGGGCTGTTCCTTTACTCAAACGAGGACTTCACCCTGGTGCCTCTGGTTACCCGTAAAGACCCCCTGCTCATCCTGAGTAGTCAGGAAACCTATTCCAGCACATACAGCTCTGTTGCTTGAGAACCCAACGGTCTTCACAGACAAACGGATTTGATTCTTAATGTAAGCAGCGGATTGCAGAGGAGCTACAACCTTGGGATCTCTGACTGCTGGGTAGATCAGTCCAGGGCCTGGGCTGTGGGTGGGCTGTGCTTTCCACCCACTATTTTTTTTTAAAGACAAAGTCTGGCTATGTAGTTCAGGCTGGCCTTGAACTTGCAGCGGTCCTCCTGCTTCAGTCTCCAGAATGCTGGGATTATAGTGCACTGCCATACCCGGCTATACTTTTCACTTCTGATGTATTTCAGGGGACAGTGGTGAATGTCTAGGTGGAGTCTGATGGTTCTTTTTTTTTTTTTTGTCTGATTGGGATAGAGTTTTCTTTCTGCTTCTTACCCTGTGAAGAGGTTTTACAAACTCTGAAGGATTCTTTATTAAAATGAAGTAGGTCAATTGTGATCTGGAAGATTCTTTGTGATGAAATCTTAAAGAAGACCTCAAAAGAAGACAATGTGTGTTTGAGGTGACGAACTCAACCATCATAATTTCCGCTAAGAAGATTGGTGTTTGTTTCTCTCTTTAAACTCTAAACTCTTAGAGTTGCTTCTGTGTCCCTTTTCCAAGATGTCACCCAAATTATTACATTATCAATAAATAATTTCAAAGGCATGAGTCAGTTTACTACATTGTGTGATTCAGAAGGAACTAACTAACCATGAATAAGCATGATATATGTAATTAGCTTAGTTAATATAGTTCAAGGTCAGTTTCAGTGTTTCACCCTTAAAATGAGTGCGTTATTCACATCCTAATCTTTTTCCAGAATTAAGATGGTATCTCTCCTTTTCCAGGTATAAACATGTGACCTCTAAAAAATTAAATTTTAATTAAAACATGGTTATTTTACACATTTAAGGGTGACGTCAGTATGCATGTACAATCAGATCAGTGTAACTGGTATAGCCATCATTTCATGTATCTCAGTTGAGTCTTTTCTGGCCAAGTTTCAGATTTCATTTCTAGTCTGAAGTTCATATGATAACTATCCTCTCAGCCTTCTGACATCATGATTGCTTATTTTCACAATCTCTGAAACCACACTTTTTCCACATTAAGCTTTTCATCTTTATCACAAGTCATTTTGTTATTACTTTCACTGGTTTCCCTAAACTCATGTCTCTCCCCCTCTCTCCCTCTCTCTCTTTCTCTCTCTCTGCCTTTCCTTTTCCCCACCCCTCCCCCTCCCCCTCTTTCCACTCTTTTCCTCTCCCTCTCAGTTTTGGGGATTAAACCCAAGGCCTTTGTACTGAGCTACATCCCCAGAGACTTAAAATTTTTTTTTAAGAAACACAACAAAAAACCTTTGAGATAAGGTTTTAGTAGGCTGGCTTGAACCTGCTACATTGTTCTTTGTTTACAATGCTGGGAATCATACCCAGGGCATCATGTATGCTGGGCAAGTGCTCTAGCACTGAGCTATATCTCCAGCACTAAGTCAGTTCTTTATTTTTATGCAAAGTACTTGGGCCACTTCGAGATGCAGGGTTGGGTTTTACTTTGGAAATGGCCAAGACTGACTCACTGAATAAAGATAGAAGAAAAAAATGGAGCTAGAAAGAAAAGTAGGGGGGGAGAAATGAAAAGAGACTTGCAGATTTGGTTTGTTGGGTAAATTTTAGGTGCAATTTGAGTTACAGAGAGAAAAGCTTTGAGATAGCTTTAGGGTGTTAGACATATTAAAAGTGAGGTATAAGAAAAGACAAATAAGACTGACTTTGTTATGAATAGGACTGAGATTATAAACATTGTTTGAAAACTACCACGAAATATAAGAATTAAAAAAATTAATTTTGGCTGCCAGTTTGTGTTTTCTTAATTAGGATATGCTGTGAAGATTAGACTACATAATGCTCCAACCTGTAGTAGGATTTAGGATAATTATGTAAGATATTTACAAAGCAAGCTTCCCTTCACTAAAGAAAAGTGTTACTTAGTGGGAGAATAATTGAGGACACTCTCAGAGTGGTAGCAAAATTATGAGACAGTGATATGATTGCTAGTTTTTTAAATTCTATATGAATGTCCTCCAATGAGTCACAGAGATGTTTAAGATCTTATTCCACTTGCTCTAATGAGGAAAACAGGAACATGACCACATTTGCCAATGCCAAAAGTAGCCTTATCCATCTGTTTTAATCATCCATCCATCCACTCATCCATCCATCCATCCATCCATTCATCCATCCAACATATCAAGCACCTATTATGTGACAACTGCAGGGTGGAACCATAATGGAGAGAAATACAGACATGGGTTCTACTCTTATGCATTATGTGTGCTCTTAGAATACGCATTTATTAGTGGTTCCTCTTATTTAAAAATAGGTTTAGGCAGCCAGCCAGCCTGAGAGAAGACCAAGTGATGTGCCTTCTCATTGGACTGATCGTTTCTGCGGCTACTCGGGGAGCACCTCTGCTTCCACAGAACTGAGGAAAGCATTGATAACAAGCTCAGATAACTGTGAATTCAGGGATAGAATGCATAAAAGGGAAGCTTGATGGGGCTGCTAGGAATTAATGTGGTGAAATATTTCTCAGGAAAGTGTATATGCTGGAAGATATACCCAAAAAAGTTAGACGTCCCCTTTCTGTGTAATGTTTCTGTGACTAAAATAGTGGCACTGAAATAATTTTAATATATTTTTCTGCCAAACCTACCTCTTCTCTCTGTCCTACCTCTTCTCTCTGTCCTTCCTCTTTTTCATTTTATCTCTTTAAGGAATTTTCCTGGCTCTGGTCTTTTATTTTTCCTGTTCCATGAGATTCAGCTTTTTTTTTTTTTTTACAGAATGTTGGTTTCATGAGTTCATATTATTTTTCTACTGGGAGCACCAAAACTCTAACCCCTGCCAGGAAAGGAAAAAGGCAAAATGGGAAAAGAGTTAGAAGGCAGCAGTCTTGAAGATAAAATCAATCCCTTCTAGGACATCAAAGGATGATGGATGGAGAGACAGAAACCTGGCCAACTTCATGGGACAGCGTGATGTCTTAGGCTTATTCTTTTAAGGAAAGCTACTTGAACAGGTTCTGCATATCCTCTTCCTCAATTCCCATAAATCCCCAGGCGCAGAATGCCTCATTCCTTTTCTTAATTTGTCTTAGCTGAACTAAGTACACATAAAGATTTGGCAAACTCAGACACAGATGAACGCCTGGGGAATGTGGGCAGGAAGTTTCAGAGAAAGTAAAAGGAATAGAATTCCTGGTTGGGAACAGCTGGGATTTTTATTTTCATCTCACACAGATCATTCATTCACCCTTTTTCTTATTGAAATCTTCAGGTTTTTTTTTAAAGGTGGTGCTACATTTGGATAATGTCCTAGTAAGGCTCATGTGCTAAAGCTTGGTTCTCAGGGCGGAGCCTTTCAGCGATGGGCCTGTGGCAGGTCCTTAAGTCCCACAGCTGTGCCTTTGCAGATGGGGGGGCCTCTGCCATTCCTCTATTTCTTTGCTTCCTGGGTTGTGCTTTGATGCTTTCATTCAACCATGCATTCCAACCATAGTGTGTGAGCTTGGCACAAACACAGAGCAACAGGGCTAACTTATTAGGGACTGGAAACTCCAAAACTGTGAGCCATATGACCTTTTCTCTTTATAAGTTTATCATCTCAGGTATTTTGTTATAGTGACGGGAAGCTGACTAACTTAGATAGCAAATATCAAATAAGAATCATACAAATGCCAAGTAGTGTATTATTATGTGTTAAGTACTTGCTGTATCCTATTTATTCTGATAATCACTTTTATCCACCATGTTGTTTACTTCTTATAATACTGCTGTAAACTGAGTGTAACTACCCATAATTTATATATAAGAAAATGGAGATGCAAAGAGTCTCAATAGTTTATCCACAGTCACACAGGAGCTAAATGGCAAAGGCAGGATTCAAACACATGGATGTCTGATGTCAAACAGCACGACTGTAATCATTGGTACCCCAAGGTTCTGCCATCTGCTTAAGTAATTCTGTGATTGTGTCCACAGGGTTCCTTGAGGCCCCAGGTTCAGGAATAAAGATACCATTGTATGAAGATACACATGTTTAAAATAATTTCTTCAATATCCCTTAAAACAGGACAATAGGAAGCAAAGATTTACTCAAATATTGCCAGCGAAGCCCAGAAAGTTAAAAGACTTAGAAAAACAGAGAAAAGTTTGAATCTGGCATCCCGAGTCCCCATTTCTGAATTCAGTATTCTGCATACTATGCTGGCTTCCAAAGTGTGCTCCAGCTCAAATATGTTACTTTCCAGAAACCTTTCAGCTTACTTCAGCAGTCACCAAGTTTCATCCCAGCCTATGAACTCATGGTTGCTGACTGTTACTTAGCACCAGTTCTGGACTGGTGTATTAAGGATGGCATCTCCCAGCGGCTATAAAGCCAGTGTCTGCGGTTACTGAGACCTCCAGTAAAAACGGACACCTAGGCTTACTTTATATGGTGCCCCTTTAACTGAAAGCAAAGAAGCGAGCCGATTCTACCTCCAGTCTTGGCTAGAGGTGAACTTAGGAAAGGCTGACTGTTTACTTATCAGTTGCTAACTTTTTTTTTCTGGATGAGATGTGTGAAGATGAAGTCTGGGGAATTTCTCTCACAATACTTGGTCCCATTTGGGTGGGAAGATACCTTTTATATCTGTTTTGCTGTCATTTCTCATTTTGCCACTTCGTGTAGTCTCCTTCTATTATTCAAACTCACTGAAATAAAAAATTGCCTTCCTATACTTCAACAATTTATAACACCAAGGAACCAATTTATAACAGCCAAGGAGCCTGTAGGAATTGAGAGAGAGACTGATGCCTGGAAGGAGCTGGAGTCTTAAAGGTGGGACAGATAAGGGGCAGGATATGAGAAAGATGATGTGATGTCTCTGAGAGTGAGTTGGAGGCAGAGGGGGAGTATGTTTGTCACTGTGAAGACGGAAGGTAAGGGAGAGGACGAGCGCTTTGTTAGCAGATCCTAGCACACAGAACTTGGGATCACAGATGTAAGTTGTGAGAAGTTCTTTTGCAGAAGGTAGAATAACACTTTAAACAACAATGAGTGAAGGAAATTTAAAAAAACACAATAACAGTAAAGATTAATTATTAAAAGAAGTTAAAACAGTTGGTTGCTCTTAAGATGAGAAATGAAACTATACTGTTCTTTGGAATCCTTCAGCCATAGGTATGTATCTCAGTGGAACTTATGTCTCATCCAAGGGTAGTTCTTTAAATAAAAACGTAAATTTTCCTTAAAGTGGTTTTAACTTTGGCTGATAGGTTCACTGAAAGAAAATCTTGTGGCTACACAAATCAGACCTACCAAGTTCTTCTTGTCCTCCAGCCTGAATTCATTTTACCTGTTATTCGATTGCTCTTGCAAACCAAAATAAAAATAAATTAGGAGAGTGAGTACCCCCCAGCTTCACTCCATCTTGGTATTCTCTACATACTTTTGGTACCTTCTGAGAAAAGCAGTCAGTGCTTAAACTGGATTGGCCTTCAAAAATAGCGTCTGTAAAAGGTGAATCCCCTGATGGGAAGGGAAGTGGTGTTTTGAATAAGAAAGTCTAGGAATTAATTTTGGCTCCACCAGTTACTTTTTGTGTGATAGTCAACAAATTATTTAAACTCCAGAGCCTTGTATTTCTCAGTGATACAACTGGGGGGTGATACCCTTCCCACTGTAGCTCTGGGTATAAAACTCAGATCCTACTGCACATTAGGTAAACATTCTCTCACAGGGCTACATCCCCAGACATATTAGGGATTATAAAAACCAATTTAGAAGATGGCTGGATTGATTAAATAAGACAGTACCTATCAAGTTCCCAGCTTAGTGACTGTCATGTAATACCAGAGAACACACAGATACACACGCGCACACACACACTCACACACACTCTACCATTGGTTTAGTGTTATTTCTGCCCCTCCCCCACAGTGCTTGGGTCCTACATTGCTGGTGACAACCAAAGCTGAGGAGATATGAAAAAGTAAAAAGCAAAAAGCTAGAGGGATTGAATGGGGGGGGCACTCATCCAGTGAGAACAAAAGACAAAAGTGGAATCTAACATCACCACCACTCAGTGGTTGTGTAGGTGTTGAGCAAGTTTCTCATATTTTTAAACAAAAGAGTTGGAGTAGACCTCTGCAGTTTTGTGCTTCTAAATGACTTCACCCTTCAAATGGATAAACAAGATAGGGAAATTATTATTTAAGCCTGTGTTTTAGGAACGCTCTGTTCTTACTGCAATTTTGCAAGTGGTCCTTCCAGGCTGAGTGATGTCTGGATGTCCACTCTGAGGCCTGCAAACCACTAAGGAGATGCCCTGCAAAAGCTCCATTCAGAACTTGGCCTGCCAGCAAGACGTCTGCTATGACTCCCCAGTTGTAGTCAAATAACTTCATTCATCCGAGTTGGATGTCGATGTCCTTTGAAGTCTCGGGAACAAGAAGAGCAATCTTTCCAGCCAGGGTTTGCTCAGTAAGAGAAAAACCTCCTTATGGAAGAGATCCGAAACATTGCAGTTCCTCTTCTTAGTTTCATCATTTAGTTATTGCAAACTAAGCAATGACATGAAATTGAATGAAGGAAGTTGAGAGAAGTTGCAAAGGAAGCATTTCCACGTTAATGTTAGGGAGAGCGTAGTGCAGGGCATGTCTTTGCTGATGAAGCTGAGAAGTGAACAGGCCATGAAATAAGAAGTTGCTTCCACATCCAAGTTTTCCCTGACAGAATTGTGATGGGAGAAAAAGTGCACTGAAATGGGGTTGGGCTCACCCGTGGAAATTTATTTCAGCCCTGCCCTCTAGTGTTTGTTTAAATTGTTTTATAATTGTTTTATAATAAGTATTTGAGTCTCCATGTTCTTGCCCAGGACTCTGATTCTTCTACTTTTATTATTTTGTGTGTTTTTTGTTTTTCTCACAAGCCTACATCATTTCTCTCCTGCCATTATGGAATTTTGAAAAAAGCTTCTATTTTGTGGAAAGAATGAAAGGAAAGTCTTCCCCGGGATACTTTCTCAGTCTTCTGGTAGGGAATGCCTGAGTGGGAACAGGAACGCGGTCACAGGAAGGAAAGTGAAAGCAGGGAAGGTAAACTGCAGGGAACAAGATGTGATTTCATTTGCTGCCTTCTGTTCTGAGGCAGCACCGGGGTGGCAGGTGAAATGGAGATGTCCAGGGCACGGGGTCCGTGGGGATGAGGATCTAAAGTAGACATCTGTTTACTTGTTTCTCCACCAGACTGTGAGCTCTGTGACGTTAGCCTCCGGATTTGACTCATCTTTAAAATACAGAACAGCTTTATTGCTCACCGAACGAAGCGCACACCTCTCTCTTCCGTGCACCCCCAGGTCTCGGATGGTCTAATGAGTGGAAAAGAGCCAGGGTTTTGGCGTCAGGAGGAATCCGTGAGAATTCTCCATTTTTCACTCCCTGACCTCAGCCCTCTCTCTCTGCTCATTTTCTTTGTCTGAAAAAGTGGGACTTTATCAGGGAAAGTAGTTTACAGAGTTGTAGTGGGGACATAAGGAAGCGACTGGCACAGTGCTGGTGTTTAGTGATTATTCCATGAAAGTAGCTACTGTTATTTCTAATTAGCAATATCACCCTGGATAAGTCATTTCCTCATTGTAACATGTGAGTGATGATTATTTCGTATATTATTCTAAAGATGCAATGAGATAAACCTTGTGAAACACCCAGGAGTATCTGCAGCATGAAAGGTGCTCATTAGATAATAGTTCCCTTCCCTCTGTTCCCAGTTGTCTTTCCTATTCTCTAGTCTTTTCATGTCACTCATCCTCCAGGCAAGTAACTTGTAACCCAAGAGGTTCCTCAGTGTTGTCACAGGTTTGCTCATTCTATGATATTCTCTTTTTTCTGCTTTCCTGTCTTTGGCTATAGTAACCTTAGCATCTTTTAAAGCTCGGCTCAATTAATACCTGCTCCATGATATCTTAAGGAAGCTTCTCCACTGGGCATTAACTGGGTGCTATTTCTCCTTCCTTGAAACCTCTCCTGGCCCTATTCTCTTTCTGTACTAGCACGTTTTCTTTTTATGAATTACAAATATTTCTTTTTTTTGTTTTGTTTTTGTTTTTGTTTTTCTCCGGTACCGGGAACCGAACTCACGACCTTGCGCTTGCCAGGCAGGCGCTTTTGCCACTGAGCTAAATCCCCAGCCCCAGAATTACAAATATTTCTGTTTTCTGTTTCACTGCATAACCTCTTCCCAGGTATTGATGCTATGATCACTGAACTTCTTTCCTTTCTTCTCCCCCTCCACATTTATGCACCAGACTCTGACTCATTGTTTAGGAACTGTCATCTGTAGAATTTGTTCTTGCTTTTTTTTGTTTGTTTGTTTGTTTTTTGTCTTTTTGAGACATGGTCTTACTATGTAGTTCAGGCTGGCCTTGAGCTCATGTTGTAGTCCAGGCTGGCCTCGAACTTGCAATGATCCTCCTGCCTCAGCCTCCCGAGTGCTGGGATTACAGGCATGCCCCACCACACCCAGTTTGTTCTTACTTAAAGAAGAAAGAATTCTTTGACTGAATTTGCATATTGGCTTAGATGCCTCTTGTGAGTTTTCACAGTAGCCCTCCGACATTTTCTCAAGGGTCTTAAGTGACTTCATAGTGGGATATTAACATTGCCTGCTCATATGCCTGCACTCTACGTTGGGTTTTTAAGCTCCTCAAGGTAACTCAGGGGTTGTGCTTATTTCATCTTTGTTCACCTCACATTTCCCTACTACACGGTAAGTGCTCATTTATATTTCTTGAACTGAGCGGATCTGCACACCTAGTACCATGCTTGAACCCCACAAAAGCTAGGTGAAGTTGCCTTTAACAATCTATTGCAGCAGTTGCACAACTTTAATGAAAAATTTCCTCCCTTTTAATTCAACTAGACATTCAATTTTTTTATGAAGATAGGAAATGACTGTAATTAAAAATACTAAGTACAGTAATTGTAATATGCTCAAATAAGGGAAAATGCTACTTCACTCATCTTTTTCTTTCTTTGGTTTATGTAGAAAACCAACTGTTAAATTAAATGATTATTCCTTTAAGTGAAATAACAATATTCCTGAGAAGTTTCAAGGTTGAATTATAATGTATAGTCTTCCTTTAAGAAAAACCTTAGTGAAACCTTTGAACAGCAAGAATTCCTCCAGAAGGGTAAAATAAAAAGGTTCCATTACTGTGTTTGGAGTAAAAATTCTCCTTCTATTTGTTTTTCTTTATATCCCAATTTGTTTTGTTTTGTGGCAGGGTCTTGCTATGTATTTCAGGCTGGCTTTGAACTTACTATGTAGCCCAGGCTGGCCTTGGACTTGAAGTGATCCTCCTGCCTCAGCCTCCCAAGTTCTGGGATTACAGATATGTACCACCACATCCGGTTTTATATGTAGAGTTTTACAGCTTTGTTTAGTGGGGTGCACTTCTGTATGTCATATGTGGGTGCATAGAGAAGCTGACTCCATGTATAGTATCTAACATCTGCAGGTTATGGATGTAAAAAGTTCAGAGGAAAGAAAAGAAAGAATATATGAAAGATTGCCAAAGGGCAGAGTTAATTTATTACTTTCCCATCCCATGAACACAAATAATTCATGTTTATTAAGAAGCGTTTCATTTCCAGTGTTTTTCTAGTCCATCAAAACCAGCCTCTCATCCGTGCCAAATAGCTTCACACAAAGCCTGACTTTTATGTTGAAAAGGAAAAAATAATATGACGGTAATATCTATAAGTAGCACACAGAAAGTGAATTCATGAAAAAAGGTTGTGGCTCTCCCAAAGGTTCTCCCTTCTGTGTATAGGCAAACTCTGTACATTCGTGGAACATTTACTCAATAGCTGAAAAGTAGACAATTTTGGGCTGGGAATATAGCTCAGTGGCACAAGCTCCTGCCTGGCAAACTCAAGGTCCTGAGTTCAATTCCTGTACCAAAAAAAAAAAAAAAAAAGACAATTTTGTCTCATTTTTCCTCTTAAAAGCAGCTGTACTGTGCTTGTTGGAATAGGTTTCAGGTCTTCTTTTGCCTCCTTGGATGATGATGCTGATGAACTTTCTCACAAAGTCAGCAACCAGAGCTAGAGGACTTCTGGGGATGCGTGTTTTGAAGCCAAAGCTTCTTGAGAACTCAGACACAGACACTGACTGTTCTCTATACCGTGGAGCCTTGACAAAAGCAGTGTTTAAATGCTTAGTACTTTGTTGCCAGAAGTAAATCACAAGGACAATGATGCAAAACTAAAAATGTTCCTGGAACAAGTGGAGGTCACTTTTGACCTTAGCTAGTCCTGCGACTTGGCTTGGATTTCTCAGACCCCACATTTGATGTTTGTATTGTGTTTTGTGCTTGGCCTCACCCCTCGGAGGGTCAGGCACAGTTCATCTGGCTGGGAGTTTTCCTGTGCAGACTCAGAGATAAGTAAAAAGCCTGACTCACTCCTCATCTTGCCAGTGTGTTTTGTGTTGTACAGAAAGCAGCAGCACAGGCTGCCCCGAGCAGGTTTGGCCAGGCTGCCTTGCAGAAATGGTTTCCATATGGAGTAAGATGAGATGGATTGCTCAAGCACAGGGCAGTGAAAGAATCCTGAGGCACGTTGAGAGTCCCAAAATAAACATCAAGAAGTCAAGACATGAAAGCATTTCACTGATTCTCTAAATAATTTTATGTAGGCCTTGGCATCAGACCTAATCTTTAACTATGTAGGACTCAAAAGACGCTTTCATGAAAAGATTCCCACTAAAAATATGCGCCAATAATTTTTAAAAAAGCAAGCATAAAAGTAGGCGATTAATATTATTCTTATATCCAATAGAAGCATATTTAATGAGAGTCAGGAATGAACAGTGCTCAAACTGAAGAAATCTGTAATTTTGGTCTCTTAGAGGCCATTATTATTAGATTTCTAAAATTTACCTGTGTATGTGAATATAAGATGTAGTTTAAAGTGTTATGTTGATATAAAAAATATGATTTACTTTTTATAAGTTTCTTATAGGGAAGAGGAGGTGCAGAGCTGTTGTCTGACGTTGTGCAAAGGGGCACCACGGGTTTTCCTGCTAGGCTTTACCTGACTTTGAACAGTTCTATGTGTGCTTATACAAATGTGTATGTACTTTGTAGTACATTATATACCATTTAAATTAGACTATAGATAGCTAAAAAGTGAAGATTATGTTCAACTCATATCTATATTCCAGCATACCACTGTTTAACAAATAGCGTGCACTTTATAATTATCTGCTAAATTAAATTTATAAATGGACAGTTGGTGAAGGGGCAATTTCTATGCATAATAATGATTTTTTATTCCTTTGCTCACTTATTCACAAATTACATATAAAGTACATATTGTACACTAGATACTGTGTTAGAGTTTATATCTTTTCATGAGAAAGTTACATTTTATAGTCTGAGAAAGTATTTGTGTAAAAAGGTTTATATTGTTGAAATGGAGTATGTTTTATATCGGAAGAAAACAGCAAGATGATAGAAAAATAAGAGCATGATAAACATGAATTTACCTAACATTTTAATATGTGTGTTCCTAGCCTTGCAAACTGCAAGTGAATCAAGCAATAAGTTACATGGTTGAGAATAAAGAAATTCTCAAATTAGATATTGCAACATGTTTTCCCTTGAAACTCAGAAACTACACACCAAATGAAAATTATTTGTTATTTTTCTACCACATTTTCAAAATATGCTATATCATGACACAAAAGAATAATATAATAACTAATAATTAGAATGCATCATATCATATAGTCTACATTTCCTGATCAAAATGTGATAAAATTAGAAGCTAATGCCATAGCAGTAGATAAGAAAATGCCAAGCATTTTGAAATTAAATATTACTAAATAATTCTTATGATAAAGTGAAGTGAAGGATAAAAAAGAGAAGGAAATAAAAGAATGCTTAGATATTGAGGTATTATTTTTTAAATCACCAAGGGTGTTGAATTATATATAATCCTGTCTTCTTTTTGAGTTATCATTTGTTTTTTACCCAATATGGTGAGTTATATTGATAGATGATTAAACCATCTTTACACAACTAGAATGAATTACCTGTTAATGATCTATCAATTATTTTGTGAATTTTTTTGCAAAAAAGTTTTTGCTGAAGTTTTGCTAACATTTAATTTAGACTTCTACATCTGAGTTTGAAAATGAGATGAACCTCTAAATTTCCTTTATTATACATTTCTTGTTACATTTTGACAGGAAAGTTGTACTAGTCTTGTAGTATACATTGCATATTCTCCTTTTTTAAAAAAAAACCTCTTGTACAGTTTATATGAAATAGGAATTTTTAAGTTTAAAAATATTTCAAGTATTATTTCTGTTTTTAATTATGAATTATTTAGTATATTTATTATTTCTATTTTCAATTATGAATTATTCAGTATATCTAAAATTTGCCAAACAGATTTAAAATGTTTTGATGTTGGCTTCTAGTTTTATTGCATGTTGGTACAGAACATAGTCTCTGTGACATTTATTATTTGGTATTTTTTAACCCTTTCTCTTTTAGCTTAATATATGAACAATTTTTAACAAATAGTTCCTATTTGCCTAAAAATGTATCCTTTCATTGTTGGATAAAGAGCTGTATGAATGCTTATTCTAGCAAGCTTATTAGTAATTGTATTATTCAAAACTTTTTGAACTTATTAAATGATGCTTGTCTTCTTGCTTATTTATTAATGACTAAAATCTCTAATTTTGAATTTCACAAATCTTTTCTTCACAATTTTTACTTTAGATGTTTTGATGACATATTTTAGGTACTACATAAAGTTGATAACTTTCATAGCTTGTCGGTGATTGTCCCTTAATTATCACTCAGTGTGCCTCTTTGTTTTTTAACAGTATTTTCCTCCTTAAAGTTTATGGTAATTTATATTAATTTAATTTAACTATTACCATGGTCTTTAGGATACATTTGGTTGGTGTCATTTCTTCTCTGATTTTTCTTTATACTTTGACAAATTCCTATGTTTTACCTTGTTAATGCATACTGACAAAAGTTAGAGGTTTGTATTTATTGTAATATTTAGATTTCTGAAATATTTAGATTTATTTCTAAGATATTATGTTATTTGTTAAACTTTTTATGCATATTTAAAAAATTTATTTAATTCTCCTATTGGCCTATGTGACAATTCTTGATTCCATTTTATCCTTTTATTAATTTTTAAATTTTACATAACATATCTAATCTTTAAGAAAGTTTTTTTGAATATTAACATTTACATTTAATTTAACATAATCCAACATTAATAAATACTTCTATGTATCTTTTGAGCCATAAATGGTAAACAAAAGGTTTAACAACTGATTACAGTATTCCCATCATCAGTCACTATTATCAATGCTTCACGTGGTCATTGATTTTTGTTTACATGTATCTTCATCACTCCCTTAGCGTTCATTGTTTTCAATCTTTGTACAACTTACTGAAGTACATCTTCTATTAGCAAGAATTTGTGAGCAATTACATTATTTATCTAAAAATATATTGGTTTTGTGTTTCTTCTGTAATGATACTTATTAATAATTTTTTTATTTTAAAGAGAAAAGAACAATAACAAAATAACAAAAACAAAGACAAAAAGAAAACAACACAAAAACAGAAAAAAATGACACAATTTCAAAACAAGATGATAAGAAACCAAGAATGGTTGTTATATTACTTATTGTTATCTTCAAAGTAGTTGGTCAGATTACCAGATATAGATATGCAAAGTTGATCAAACAATTAAACTTTAACTGTTCCTTTCAATAAACCAATAGAAATTACTAGTACGCTTATCTTAGCTATCCTGTGTGTGTGTGTGTGTGTGTGTGTATAGATATACATATATATATATATCCTTCCTTCCTTCTTCCTTTTCCTTTTCCCTCATCCCAGTTGTTCCTTCCCTCTGAGCAGTTTCTCTCTCTTTCACAATGTCTATTGTACCTTTCAGTTTTATTTACTCTTTCAGGTTCTTACACTAGGGAGACAATATAGTGTTTACACATGTGGATCTGATTTGTTTCACTTATGAGCATGGTCTCTAGTTGCACCTATTTACCTATAAAAGCCTTGAGTTTACCTTTCTTTATAGCTGAATAATACGCCATTGTATAAGAATACCACATCTTTTAAAATCCACTCCTCAGTTGATGAGCATTTGGATTGTTTCCAAGATTTAGCTATGACAAATTGTGCTGCTATAAACATGGGTGCACATGTATCGCTGTGGTATGATGTTTTTAATTCTTCCGGGAAAATATTCAGAGGAGGAATAGCTGGGTTAAATGGGACCCCTAATCCTAATTTTTTGAGGACTCTCCAGACTGATTTCTAAATTGGTCACACCAGTCTACATTGCCACAAAGAGTGGAGAAGGATTCCTTTTTCCTCACAGCCCCCCCAGCATTTATTGTTGGTTAATTTCCTGGTGGGAGCCATTCTTACTGGGATGAGATGAAATCTCAGTGTTGTTTTAATTTGCATCTCTTAAATGACTAATGACGTTGAACATTTTTTTATATATTTATTTGCCATTTGTATTTCTTCATCTGAGAAGTGTCTATTCATCTCAGATGCCCATTTTTGCATTGGGTCTTTGAATTTGGGGGATCTGACTTTTCCCAAATATATATATGTCTTTTTGAGACAGGGTCTTGTTATGCAGTTCAGGTCGGCCTTGAGCTCATTTTATAGCCCAGGCTGGTCTCAAACTCACAACAATCCTCCTGCCTCAGCTTCTGGAGTGCTGGAATTACAGGTGTGCACCACCATGCCTGGCTTTAGGAATAAAATCTTAATTGATCATTGCTTTCCCTTATACTTTGAAGGTGTATTTTTTCATCATTTTCTAACTTCTTCTCACTCTGATGCAAAACCCTGAGGTCAGTCCACTGGCTGCTTTTCTCATCAGTGACCTTAAGAGTTTTGGATTCTTTGACAGTGTGCTTCTCTACAATGTGGAAAGATGTGGTTATATTTTCATTCACATAGCTCATCACTGGGTCTCAAATCTGATAATATGTTTCTTTCTGCAATTTAGGATACTGTAGGGTATTGTCTCTTCTAAGGTTGCCTCTGCTACACTTTATTCAGTGTTTAGTTTTTCTTTTGTGTTACAGCTTGCCATTCTCATTTTATCCTTCATGCTGTGTGCTTCCTTACTTTTTTGCCAAATTATGAGAAGTTTGATGAAAAACTTTCCTCTTGTTCCCTTACTGTCTCTTACTGTTTTTATGTCTCCTCATTTGAGGTCACGATGGCTGGTTTCCTCTGTATTTTGTAATTTGGGGTTAAGGGGTTTGTCTGATTTGGGCTGTTATTTGTGACTTCTAAGCAGCCAAGTCTAGATTATCTTTTCAGAATTGTCCTGTCTTTTATGCAAGTGCCAAAGGCAGAATTTTGTGTTAATTTATCAACTTGGAAATTCTCGAACACAAAGGTACTACACATTTCGACCTCAAAGTCACCCGCACAGTAGGTCTGATGTTTTGATTCTCATGTAAGATCTCACCACCCATCCTGAGATACCAAGAAGCAGCCATAAAATCTTTGTTCTGGCAGATGAATGTTTTTCCTGGTCTTTTACTGTCTCATTTATTCAGCACTCTTTACTGTACATTAACTGTCTGCTATATTGTGGTAGGTACTGGCTGATTTCAATACAAAGATGTATCTCAAATTTCAGTGTGCAGCATTACAGCTCACTCCGTTAGTGAGTGTAAAAATGTACAGGCTTCATATTCGAACGGCATAGAACCTCCTCAGGGGTTAGTTACAAACCTCAGTCTGTGCCAGAGCCTGTAGTGAGCACTTTCTTCCTTAAACTCCAGAGTCAGGAAGTGTTTGTATGTTTTCAACTCTTTTGAGTTGGAAGATATGAAAAATGAGCATAAATAGCCCTGGTTTATCCATGTATCACTAGAAAGACCTACAGCTCAAGCTACCCTATCACAATGGCCTCAGTTCCTTTCTCCTTGTTTGCAGGTCTGTCATAATGCAAGCTCACAATTTGGCTGCTTAGAATGTAAAAAGAAAGCTGGACCCTTATTACAGGGTTCCTCTTCACTGGAAGTGGTTATATGGGGTAAATGCAAGAAAATATATTAATTAGTGCCTTTCCATCTGGCTAATAATGATGGTAATGATAATAGAGGAGATTTACATGGAAGCATTTAACCCTAGTAATATAGTCACACATCTAACAGCTACTTCCTAAGTCCAGTGCTGTTATAAAGCAGCTTTTCTCATCTTCACTCTTATCATATATATTATTCTTAGGCCTGACTACCCTCACAAGTTTATATTGAGTAATAATTACAGATACCATTTCCTTCTTTCCTGGAGCACAAATTCATTTTTAGCATAAGAGCCATTTCTCTTGAATTGATGCATGAAGATTTTTCTTTTTCATTTTAAGGGGACATTCACTTGGTCTAGGCACTGAGGCTACTGAATGAGGCAGGCAGAAACTCTGCTTGCATAGAGATTAATTCTAGGAGAGGAAGCAAACAATAAGCGAACAAAAATAAGTGGATTCTTTTATGTGAGATCATGGTAAATGCTAAGAGGGAACAGAAAGTTCAGAGGACTGACTTTGCAGGTCTGCATATGTTCCCTGTGATCCTCAATTTACTTGTTTAGGTTTGGATACTCGGATTGGTTCCCCCTCATCTGCTGCCCTGCAGGTGTTCATCAGTGTGCTGTGCTATGCTAAGCAGCAAGAGCTCTACCTGGGGGAGGGGCACACACAGTGTTGTGGAAATGATATAATCATGAAAATGCATGATATTTAAATTTTGATAAAGTTAATGAAGGAAACACAGTTAAGAAAGCATGACAGGGCATCTAGATTTATTTAAGGGTTGGAAAATAATTTTTTTCCATTGCTCAGACAGGGAATCTTTATTTTTAGTATAGTAAAATTATATACTGGGCAGTAAGTAGGGGAAACAGCCCTTCTAGATTGTATGAGTGAGAGTAGAATGTGGACAGTCCCCATGGGAAATGTTATGGGACACTGCATTCAAGTTCATAAGTTTGTCAGATACCCCAGTGTCTTGGTTACTTTTCTTTCATTGATGAGACAAAATACCTGATGCCAAGAATTAAGGAAGGAAAGGTTTATTTAGCTCATAGTTTGTGGAGGTTTCAGTCCATACTTGGCTGGCTCCAAGGCACAGTGGCACATGGCAGAAGGTAACAGTTCATGGCAGCTGAATACAGTAAAGCAACAAGAGCAAAAGGGTGGAGGAGCAACAGCAAACCTCTTTCCCTCCCTTATATTGTATGCAGGCTATCTGTCCTGCTATATCCAGTGCAGGGCCGGTGTAGCACTCACACCCATAATCCCAGCACTCACATCCATAATCCCACTGGACCATGAGTCAATCAAAAACTCTAGAAGCACACATCACGATTGCATGAGATTTGGGGGACATCTAAATACAAACCATAACACCCAGATTTTCATCTTGAAGTCACATTGTTAATTTTAGCCTGTCTTGATAATGGCCATTGGCTGTAGATGACAGGGAAAACAATTTCTTTTATGAAGAATATTTGACCTGAAATTTGTGGTAGAAGTGAGAATTAAGTGGACAAAGCAGGGAGGAAATATAAGAAGAGAAGAGAGGCTTACAGATTGAAGGATGGTAACTATATAGGTCATAGGTGGAATGAGACTTGAAATATTTAAAGTCACAAGGTTATGGTGGAGAATTAGGCAGGACCATGTGAAAATGCAAAAGACATAATAAAAAAAGCCTCCAAATATTAATGGAAATTGGAAGCCTTTGAAGAACTGTAAGAAGAGAAAGAGATATAATCAGATTGCAGTTTTTATAAATGAATCTGGCCACACTGTGGGAATACAGAGGGGCAAAATTAATGCAAGGAGATCACATGGGATGAGACATTATAGTAGCACATGTTCAGATGATACAGCTTAGATTAAGATGATATTTTATGGGGTCAGGGATACAGCTCAGTGGCACAATGCTTGCCTGGCAAGTGTGAGGTCCTGAGTTCAATTCCTGGTACAAAAAAAGATGATACTTTAGAAGGATATGACATTGATTTAAGAGGTAGTGGTAACAACCACCGTTAATTCCTATCATTTTGTTCTGAAACCCTGTATCATTTTTATTGTTTTGATTTGTTTTGTTTTTGTCTATGTTGTTGGTGTTTTGCTATTGTTCTTTATTATTATTATTCTCTTTAAAATTAAAAAAAAATATTAAGGTGAAGGTCTGGAGTCAAGGATGGCTCCTTCATTTCTGGACTACATAGTGCTAAAGTAATGTATAGTTTTCAGGGAGAAATAAAAATGGGAATAATGAAGATTTTGGGGATTCCTAGACAGAAATATAGAATAAGTGATTGGGGTTTATTATCTGATCTGCACTGGGGATACAAATTTGAGAATCACCAGCTCATGCAATAAAACATTTATATTTACTTTCAAGATAAACAGAAATATTCTTTTCCATAAATGGACTCCACTTACATCTTCCTCCATGGAACCAACTACATAACAGGAGTGTAGGAAAGGCTGAAGCCTAAGGAGTCAGTGACTATTATTTCCATTTGCTTATTCTTTTTTTTTTTTTTTACTCTCTCATGAGTAATAATAATAAAGCCAAACAATATGTTGCATAATTTCAAGAAAATTGAGTTAAATATAGAGAATTGAAACCACACGAATCCAGGAAGATTTGCATAGAGTAGGCGATAAGTACACATTTGTTGTTTGGCCAAGTCCTATTAAAAGTACTACTAAATCACTTGCTTGTATTAGATTTGTTTTAAGAAGCACGTCCATGACCATAAATACTTCTGTGCTTCCCTTTAGGAAGAGGAGAGAAAGCCCTTCTCATCGCAGAGGCTGAGTTCGGCTGCATAAACAATTCAGTGACCTGGTATAACTTCAGACCCAAAATTTCAATCTGTCACTTAGGCTTTGGTGGCCATAGGCCTTCTTGGCTAACATAATTTGGCAAACACAGAGTGTTTTATAATGGAGGCCATATGGAAAGAACTTGGTAACTTTGCAAAAGATTTTGCTAATGTTTTTAACTACTCACTTTCCCAGATACTCTGCTCCAGGCAATTTAATTTACAAATATCTTATATTTTCCGCGTCTTTTTCCATTCTCCTTTCTAAGGACCAAGGACTTGGCATGAACTCCAACCCTATTAGCCTCAAGGGATCAGGGCTGAGTCATCTAGAGGGACCAGAAACAGATAATTTGGAAAACAAGTTCAAATTATTGTCAAGGGAGGGAATCAAGGGGTAGAACCAGAGGAACAATAGTAATGTTGGAGCTTAGAGTGTGGGGCCACAGATGGAAAAGGTGGTAGAAAGTTAAGAATTGAGATCAGCAGTAGGTCTCTGAGCCCAGCACATGGATTCTGGAAAATGGGAAATAATTACCAAAGATAGCTGTGAATAACCAATGGTGTGTGGGATTTCTTCCAGTGGGCTGAGATGGTAAAGGGTAGTATGTAAAGGTGCAGGAGTATCTCAGACACCTGGTCCTTTGCTTCACATCAGTTTACTCCTTTGAAATGCTGTCTTTTCCATTTCACTACCTGAATCATTTTGGTTTCTGTGGACCAGCTCGAGTCCTATTTCTGGTATGACTATGGGTAAAGTATTTAATTGTCCTAAGAACAATTTGCGTAAAAGTGCATTTCTTATTAAAAATATCAAGTTATTGTTGTGTGTTTGTTTTAGGAGACAACTTTGTCAGTCTTTTATAAGTGTTAAGCATTTTGCTGCCCTTTCTCTGTAATTCTAATCTTTTTTCTTTTGAAAAATCCCTATTAATTTTTAAGAAATAACTATCTAAGATGTTTTAGTTATATTTTTAAATTTAATGCATCACATGTTCATTGCTTCTGAACCTACTTGAGGTTAGGGAACATGTTTTGCTTACACGGTTTTATATACTTTATAATGGTTGTCATAATAATAATGTCTATTACTTAGTAAGTGTCCATACATTCCAGATACTTCACTCATTTCTACTTGTCATAGAAAGACTTCCAGGTATGTTTGTTTTTTGTTTTTTTTTTTTTTCCATTTTGGGCTTAGAGAGCTCTATCTGTTCAGAGATAGAGCCACTAAGTGTTGGGGTTGTGATCAGAATTCAATATAAGTTTTTACTCTACCTCAAGGTAGCTTAAGATTGTTATTGAGTAGATTAATCTGAATCGTTGGTGATACAAATTATGGACTTCATTTCCTAGAGCTTCTGTGACCAAGTCTAGAACCAGGCTACACAGGACAGAGAAACAGGGGATTGAGGAGGTGGGGAGCAAACATTTTGTGCTTGTGTATTTTACAAGGGAAAAAGGCTTTGGTTTTTTTCATTTTTATCTGTATTCTCTCTTTATTATTCTTGGTCTTTTCCCTTGTTCATAAACACACATGTATAACAATTTATTTTTTATATCATACTTTAACCCTTCCTCTCCCCTCCCTGATGTAGTTTTTCATAAGTAAATGTTTATTCTGACCTATGCTTATAATTTATCTGAAAATTCTTTAGGTAATTACCTACATACCCAGAAGTTAATTTACCCAAAAGGAGGCTAATTTGTACGATCTTACTTCAAAACACACAAACACACACACACACACACACACACACACACACACACACACACATACGTAGAAAGCAAAAACCAGCAGGTTGTAGCAAATTCATTCTTAGAGGTAACCAAGCTAATTTTCTAACCTAAAAAGAGTCTCTATGTGGTCTCATGAATCATCAGATTTGGTCCTGAGTCTTAAATTGTCTTGCACCTTTGCACTCAAATATCTTCTCTTTGTCTTAGGCAATTCTGCCCTTTGCAACTGATTACTCTCATGTGGTCACATGTTTCCAGATGAACCCGGACAAGATGTAAAAAAAAACTAATAAAATCAGATGCTCAGATATATCCCAGACATATGTATTTGAACTGTGTATTGAATTACTAGTATGTGTTATAGATTTAAAACTTGGACAAATACATAAATTAATAGTGGTAATCAGATAAATGCTATATTAGTCAGGTCCATTACCATGTCCTGGGGAGATTCTTCAGAGGCCTGGAAGGGACAGTCACTTTGGGTTAGGGTTGGGCTGATAGCTGATGAGCTACTGCCTTAGCACACAGCAGAAAAAAACAGGAAAAACTAAGAAAGCTTGTGAAGAGTGTGACCTGTAAGAACTCTGGGGTATTTTTCAAGTATAATTGATCCTAAATCTATGCCAAGTGATGTTCCAAATGATTAATCTGTGCTGTCTCTTTAAAACTTCATGATTAACTTTTGAGGCTAGTTCTGCTAGTATCCCCATTTGACATCGTAGAAACTGAAGCACATTAAAATTAGGAAATTTGTGAAAATTCATACAGTAAGTAGTAGAACTGAACTCTCTGATGCCAGAGCTTACATTCCTAATTGTGGTGTTATTTTTCCTCTTCATATGCTGTTTTGTTTGTTGGAAAATGAGAAATATTTATTAATGTACGAATTTGTGCTGGTTGCTTGTGTAACTCATCAGAAGTTTTGCAGTTTAATGGCACTTCACAAGATCCTTTAAGGAGAAAAGGAAAAGGCAGACCTCAAAGGAAAGGGAAATCTTGAAAGGTGGAAGGATGAGGGCTGAAAACAATCTTAACTTTGGATTCAGTTACAGAACTGGATACTCTGTTGGGACCGGAAGTGACAAAAGCCACCATCCTTAATTAAAACTAGAAGGACAGTGAGTTTGAAAAACAAGAGTGGAAGACTCAGACAAAAATAAGTCTGCTTTATTGGGATCAACATGCCAAACTTTTACGAAAGTGAGATAAAAGATCAGGTTCAAGCAATTAATTGTGGCGACATTAAACTTATAATACCGTTAACTACTTTTAAGAACTGGACTTTAATGTTCACAAAGAGGTCAAGTGTTGTACATGGATCCTGGACAATAACCTTATGTTGGAGTCCTGGATTGCAATGGCTTTTGGGAGCAGATTTGTGAGAAAAGAGTGAAAAGGAAGTAAGAAGGAGGATGTTTATTTTTAATAAAGAGACCCTGCCCTAACTTCCTGGATTAAAACCAGTCTAGACTTGTTTTTTTTTTCCATTTTACACAATGTCCGTAACAACAGAATAAATTTATTAAAACCAAACAAACTGGGGGTTGAGTTTTGGCACAGAAAGTCTGACAGAAATAGAATCAGCTGCTTCTGAGCTCAGTGTAGCGACTGATCTACAAACCAGAGGTAGGTTAAGGCTGAATTGGCCTTCACTAAACCAGTTCTTTTCTTTTTCTTTTTTTTTTCAGTTCAGTTCTTTTCATTTTGAGGACACAGTACAGAAGCAATACAGAACTCTGTATCCAGGGCATGAATTAGTAAGCTTAGTCAGTTTTGCCTTTTTCCCTTCAATTTTCAAAGCTCAAAATTTTGGCGAGAAGGAAACCTTATGGTCATTTTCCCCATCACATTATTTTGTGTTTTGTGTGGAGAAAACTGAGTCTCAGTACATCACTAACTTGCTAGACAGTAACCATTGAGTGGGGAGATACCGTTTCCTTTGCACTGGAAAATAAAGTATAGCTTGGTATGGATTAAATTCTTTATTAATGGGTAGACTCTGTGGGGGATTATCCAGTTTCTCCTCGCTCATTCTTTGCCATTTAAGGTGCCTTCAGGACTGCTTCAGCACCCTCAGGAGCGGGTGTGTGTTTGTAGAGTGTGTATTCATGGGAGTATCTGAGCCCGGGCCAAAGTCAATGTGTATTTTTACATTTCAGAATACTTTCCATTCCTTATCTCATTTTATCCCTACTATATGCTTGCGAGGAGAGAGAAGGTTAATTTTAACTCTCTTTCACATGTAAGAAAATGAGGCACAGTGTTGTTCCCAAGATGACACACTGTTTAGTGGGTAAGGCAGGGTTAGAATACAAATGTCCTTTTTTTTCAGTTTTCTTTGTAGAAGGTCACATTCCCCCTCCAATACCATCCATCCATATGAATTAGAGAAGTCTTACAGTAAGTGGATACTGAAAGGGGCACATGTGTCTGTGTTTATTGTTATAAAGGATGCTTCTAGTTAATTAATTTAACATATTGAGCTTATTTTGGAGGGATACATGGCTCTCAGAAATACAACAGCCACTTCTTATCTGGATCTTGTTATTTTAAAAGGTAACCTTGCATGCTAAAGAGGTAGATCCTTTTCCTGGCATCTATTTTTTGTGATGAAAAAGGCCTCTACCCTGACATATATGCCAAAGAATGAAACTAGAGCCCTATCTCTTGCCAGATATAAATACCAAGTCTAAATGTAGCAGTCTTTAAGTATAAAACATTAAACTATGAAACCTCTAGAAAAAAACATATGGGAAATGCTTCAGGACATTGACCAGGCAAAGATTTTTTGAATATGATCACAAAGGCCTAGGCAACGAAAGCAAACTGATAAATGCAATTACATTAAACTGAACATTTTTGTACCACACACAAAAAAATGAACAGAGTAAGAGTAAACAAAGTATTTTCAAAATATGCATGTGAAAATTGGTTGATATCCAGAATTTCAAAGGAACTCAAACAACTCACTAGCAAAATATCCAAATAATCCAGTTTAAGAATGGGGTAAAGATATGAACAGACATTTCTTAAAAGAAGAAATACAAACAGCCAACACATGCATGAAATATACTAAAAATCACTAACCATTAGGGAAATGCAAATAGAAACCATGATATGCCTTCTCACCCCAGTTAGAATGGTTATTATATAGATTAAAAAAAAAAAAAAAACAGAAAAAGGAAACCGTCAAAGACTGTTGGTGGGGATATAAGTTAGTGCAGCCACTAAGGGAAATTATAGACAGGTTCCTTAAAAAACTGACAGTGAAATTACTGTGTGATCCAGCAATCTCGCTCCTGCGCATACACCCTAAGGAAAGGAAACTGCATGTCAAAGAGATCCTGTACTCGATATTCACTGCACATGATTAAAAGTAGTCAGCTCAGAGAATAAACGTAAATGTCTACCAGCAGATGAATGGATAAAGAACATATGGCATGTATATATAGGGGAATACTATTCAGTCATAAAATGGATGAAATCCTTCTATTTGTGATGACACAGATGGACTTGGCGCACTTTATGTTAAATGAAATAAACCAGACATACAAAGACAATACTTCAAGATATCGCTCATCTGTGGAATGTAAAAATGGTGATCCCCTAGAACTGGAGCATAGTGTTTACCAGAGACTGACACAAGTAGCAGGGGAAGGAAGCAGAAGAGAAGACAGATGGGATGGTCAATGAGTACTATCCTACAGTTAAATCATAGCAAGAAGTTCTGGTGTTTTACACACACTAGGGTGAACGCAGTTAACAATGCATTGTATATTTCAAAATAGCTATGTTTTGGATGTACTCCCCATAAAGACATGATGTAAATTTAAAGTGCTAGATATGCTAGTTACCCTGATAGGATCATTTTTCAGTGTATCAATGAATGAAAATATCACGTTGAGGGCTAAGGATGTAGTTCAGTAGTAGATTACTTGTATGCACAAAGCCCTGGGTTCCATCCCTATCACCCCCTCATCACACTGTACCTCTTTAATATGCACAATTACATCTCTGACTCTTCTAATGCACACTTTCTTGTAATAGATGATAAGAATCTAGCTGTTCTAAATAAACAAACACTTATGACCTTTAAGTGGTAGGCAGAGAAATAACTCTGGGAAGGCAATACTGCTGGGAAAAATGACTATTCTTAGGAGACTTTCCTATTCCTTTGAAATTTCTTCCTTTTAACTCAACTGTGACTAATTTGGTTTGATTTTAGAGGATCAATGTCTATATAGAAAAAAAATTATCTTGAAGGATTTTTTGCATATCTGTTTATTTAAGGGGTGTGTTTGTTACAGAAATATGGTCAGGAATTTATAAAGGATCATGAGAAATTAATATCAGTTCTGCAAGTGAAAAACAAAACAGTCTTTGCTGTGGTTTGTGTTCTATTCTGGTTTTGGTGACTAAGAACTGTACTAATATGGGGCCCCTTCCAAATATGTCCTTTTTGATGGTTATCACAGATTTTCTCACCCATTCATTAGTTCCCTAATGACAATGCATTTTTAAATTAGTCTTAAAATTTCTACCTCTGCTTCTAAGTTAGAAACATTTTGCTTAAAACAGGACATTTTGAGCACCATGTGGAAAGTGTGTTTTGTGACTTAAGCTATTTGAAAATGGCTATGCTAAGATACCAACTTGTAATTAGATTCCACAGTTTGGGAAATGGTGAATTCTCCCTAAGGAAGCTTGGAAGAACTTGAATATTCTGTAATCTGACAAATTGAAAAATGAGGAGGCAGAAGAACCAGAAGGTCATAAGTTAATGACAGTTCTCAAACCATAATCTTAGTATATGGTCATCTTAACACTTGGTCTGGCTTGCAGAATTATATCCCTGCTTACCCTTACTTGCTGCCATTCTTTTCCAAACACAAGTGGGACAAAACAGAGCAATGGTCCTCTGACCTTTTGATTCTTACCTTACACATCAACATCACATTATTGGTCATTACCATTGCTGAATTTCACAATTACGTAAATACCTTACCACAAGCCACCCTGCCCTTCCATGTACACCTAATATTTCCACTCGTTGGCTGACTTAGCCTCTTTCCTCTTCTAGTTTTGGTATACTATTAGTGGTATTATGGGAAAAAAAAAACCAGGAGGAGTGAATAGAATGAGTCAATCCAAGGGAGACTGCAGATCTGAGGAATTAGAGCACAAGGAATTATTTCTCATTCTCACTCTGTGGTATGTTTGTCATAGTGTGGTAGAGGGAGGGTACACGGGTCACAAAGGAGTACCCTCTGGGACCGTATGATTCTGCTGATCATAGTGGAAAGGGTAGAGCTTGCAGGACAAGGCCAGAACTTTCAATGTGCTGTTCAGTGTGTATCTATTTCTCTCCAGATATTTTCTTCCCTGCTGATTCCCATGCTTAGCCCAGATATTATCACTCAACTTGCCTGAACCTTTGCTCTGTGAGGAATGACACCCTAGGCAGAGGTGGAGATGAAGGAAGAAGTAGAACAGTCCTTGAGTATGTGGGAAAGTAGGAAGGGATGGACCACAGAGTGGGAAATTATTAGCAAGAAGTAGGACTTGCCCAGCAGGGTAAGCACTAAGACGTGGAGACAGGACGGTAAGGCCCAATCTGGACATACGTGGAAGAGAGATTTAATTGAAAATATAATAGTCACCAAGACATTTAAGTGCTATAAATAAACATTATGCCCAAATTTAGAATTACCTAGGATCAGTTTTTGCTAACTTGCAATTTATGTTTAAATCTTTTCCTTCTCTATAAGGCTATGTTACCATCATCAAAATATTTGAATATGCAAATATGTGAGAAATTCAAGCCATTCTTCAAATTCCCAGTGAACTTCATATTTGTACCCCACTGGGGAATCAGATGCCTGCAGAGGAAAAGAGTGAAGTCAACATTATATTTTCTGGGAGTTGATGTATTTCCTGATACATCTTCATCTTGTGGTAGGTCATCAACAAGGTTTCTTCTTGATGAAGAAATAAATGAATGTGAAAACGAATATTCTCATACTGCCCTTGGAAATCTGCTCTAAGCCCTTTTGTAAGGACAGCAGAGATATTTCTTCTCCCTCAATCTCAACTCAGTGGGGCTGCCGCTGTTTTATTTTTATAAAATAACCTCATCCTTTCCTCATTCTTTTGCATACGTTGATGCCATGCTTGTGGTAGTTTGAAAGAGAAAACATTCTAGCCAGGTGCAGTGAATACTGTGGTGGGCCTCACCCATCACCCCCAGCCTCTGTAGAACAAAAGTCCTCTGCCCTGAGTTGCTGAGTGTGTTGACAGCTGACAACACTTAGCTGAGTCCCACCCACCAGTCTCCAACATCCTGCCCAAGTGCATGTAGTTTTCCTATGTGTGGTCCTCACCAAGAGATCAATGCTTGGTATAAAAGCCCAGCTCCTACTCTCCGAGTTGGCACAGTTTGGACATGTCAGTACGAATATCCTAGTGGGATAAGCTGAGCCATTCCTGTGACTCTGACACAGCTCATCTTCTTCTGCTCCATCCGACTTCCCTCAGTCCTCACAGGTCCCATGAGGACTCCTCAATGAACTTCCTGCCGGGGAGTTTAGCTTCATAGTCCTCTTCCTGGGGAACACCACCTCTTTGTTATTTTTAAACTTCTTACTTGACCACAGCTTGAATTATGTTAGATATGGTCTAGGTTTTATTCCTCAAGCCTAGGTTAGTACTGTTTCACCATATTAAGACCAGGGGGCCTACCGTTGAAATTGAACCTGTTATTAAGACTTAGTGTAATTATTTAGACAGTTAAATTCCACACAACTTTTTATATCCTAGAGAAGTAGCTTACCACTAACCTTTCACTCACCCACACTCTAACATGACTCAGTTTTTTCATTGTGAAATGCACAAAAACAGTGGCTTGTGGTTTCAGAACCGGAAGAAAAGAATGGCCTATCATGGAAGTAATTTGAAGGGAGGTGAATGTCTTTCAGAAATATGGAGATATGACATTTTCGTTCTTTTTGTTTTGTTTTGTTTTTCTTCTGGTACCAGGAATCGAACTCATGACCTTGCGCTTGCCAGGCAAGCACTTTGCCGCTGAGCTAAACCCCCATCCCCTGGAGATATGATGTTAAAATGTGTTTCTTTGGTTTCTAACATACATTTTTCTACAAAGATTCAAAGCTCAAAAATACATCCGTGTCTAACTTCTTCCTTTTCTGTTCTCCTTGTCTCTCCACATAAAGTTTTCATAATTAGGAGCCCAGGTCAGATCCATCCCACTTCCTGTTTTATTTTCCTTAGTTTAGAAAACAAGATTATTTTTAGAAAGGTGAAATAAAGAGGACTGGTTTCAAATTCAATTGTAAAACAAGATTTATTCATACTGAGCCTCTTCCCTTTGGGGCGGACTTACCACTGTAGTTCCTTCTGCCCCAGCTCTGGGGCCTCCTCAGCTCCTGTCCAGCCTCTTGTCCTCTGTCCTCAACAGCTTATCTCTTCTTCTTTATCTAACTTGCCCTGTTACCCTGTTATTAGTCCATGACCCAGAACCAGCCTAGTAGCTTCAATTTTGCTCTGCAAATGAAGGTTCTCTGTATTTCAGTGCGTGGTCCATGGCCAAGCTTGCTCTCTCAGGAGGCAATACTGCCTGGCACACGTAGTTGATTAGTAAGTATTTAAATGAAGGAATGAGTATGTGAATAAATAGAAGCTTTTTCATAATACACACCTTAGCTCCTTTCCCACCCTCACCCTACCCAAAGTATAGGTATTAATGGGGATGATGAAAGCAGAGTATTTTGCAACATGACCCAGCCAGGTGAGTTGGCAAAAGAACTCTATAGCAAGTTGATGTCAGAGTGAGTGCATTAACCATATGCTTCTGATGCTTTGACATCTGGGTCCTTGCCATTCCTGGAAAGAGTGCCTCTCCCAAGGACAGCCAGTTCCTAGAGGTAGCAAACAACTTTCCATCTGTTAGCACATCTTTTACATGTAAACCGGCCATACCCAGGCTACCTCCCTCACTGGACTCTTACAGGGTTCTCACATTCTGGGCCACCATCCACTAGCCCTAGTCATCCCAAGCCAGATTTCAGAAAACTAAAGACCTCTCCTGTGCCCGAGAGCCTACAGAAATTATTTAAGCCAGTCAGCCCTAAGCTTCTTACCTTTCTTTGCCTGTTCTTTCCCATGGACACCATAGTGAAGACATTGCCAACATTTTCCCATTACTCCAGTTGCCTCCTGACTGATCCTGGGGCTTCCCACTTGACCTTGCACGGCCTAGCTTCCTCCCTCCTCTAGGGAACTAGATGACAAATGATCTTGTCAGTGCAGTTGTTTCCTGACATGTTGGCCTTATTACCCAAGTAATAATAAAATCTACATTTTTAAGAAAATTATCTCAAATACTTTTCCAAGCCAGCTGTGAAGCCCTCATGCTAATTCACTTGAAAAAGACCCTGAAAGACCCCTGTTCTTTGCCTTCAGTTCTGACAATTGCAGAGATGACAATTATTCAGAGCAGGCAACGTTGTATTAATTTTTTTAAAAAAGGTAATAAAACTCGATTTAATACGTCTCAACACCTGGGTATTTCAAAACAATCTTATGAATTATTGTGTTGTATTTGAGCTAAAATGCCAAGATAGAAAGTGCTTTTCTCAAAGTCATCAAGCCATGTACATGTTTGAAGTAAGACTCACACACAAACTTTATTGTCATCCCTTTGAGTCCTGCCCTGCCTGCACTCCTTTCTTCTATCATAGTCTCCCAAATCTGCAGACATCTTTTCCCAGATTTTTTAAACTTTTTTTTTTTTTATAACATGAGCACTTCCTTTGTACTTTAAAGAAAAGAGAGGGCCACCTTGCCAAAGAGAACCGATGAATAAATCCATGATGGGAAATACATGAGATGTCTTGAAATATTCTGACAATAGTATGGCCTTGGGATGAGGAATGTAGTCTTAGGAAGAGTTTACCCAAAGTCAGAGCAGGGGCTAGAAATTGCAGAATTTTAACATACTAGGTCTGATCATTAGCGCATGGGTGAGAACCTTTAGAAATCTCTTCTTTCTGAAGAACTTCCGTTTGGTTATGACACCCCAGAGCTACAAAACACAGGCATGGCACAGCAAGGAAGCCAGAAAAAAGTACCTGGTAGTTTTGCACTCACAAGCTGGGAAGGAATAATTCTATTCAATATCAGAAACAAACAAATAAAAATACAAGGGATACATAATAAATTTATATTTATATTGAATGTCTTCAAGCAACAAAATATATTGTTGGGGTGTTACACCAATGCTGGTCAGCATTGACTGTAGGTGTCAGGGGTGAGGGCAGTTCAAGTCAAATAACTGACAAATTAACTTAGTATTGAACAAAAAACCTAGTTCACGGATCCTACTAAAGTTTGGAGTCCTGCTACTTTAAGCAAAAAAGAGGAAACGTTGGGAAAGTTAGGGGAGAGGAAAACATGTGAACCAAATGATTTGGATACTTAATAAATGATAAGATTGTGAGTATGGAGAAAAGAAGACAAGATGAAGGGCTGCAGAGCAGTCAGCAAGGTTTGTTGAAGATGCCTTTCAGGGATGGTGACTGGCAGCTGTCAGACCTTTCCAGGGAAGGTAGTAGGAAGAAACAGCTTGCATGGCTGGAGGATCTCAGCTGAACATCAGGAATAATTCTTGACTCTCGATGTCAAGGGCTCTGGTTTACAGCACCTCAGGGAGCCTTTTGGTATGTGCCTGTCCTAGGGATATTTTTCAGCTGTTGGGATGACTTTATGTAACCAGGGATGGACTGTATGACCCTTTAGCTCCTTGGCTGGCATGGTACCTGGAGGCACGCCACACTCTGCTGCTGTGACAGTCCCATCGGCAGAAGCTGACTCCCCGCCCAAGGCTGTGGAGTTTTCCCCAGGAAAGGAACAACCAAGCCTTTCACTCTCTGTTCCTCACTTGGACCAGCCCTGATGTGCACATCTGTGGTTTTTCAGCTCTTCAGCACTTAGGCACTTTTCTTCGGAGCCAAGGGCCTCCTGGGAACAATGTAGCATCTGTGTGTGGACAGTAAGAGCCTGTGAGCCAGAGATTCTGAGCCAGACTCTCCCTGCATGCCACATGAGTTGGACTGCACACCTCATCTGCAACAATCCACGGTTCAGTCAGCCTCAGCCTGCCCCACTGCCGGGCACCCCTCTCCTTACCCATGCCCCAAACTTTTAGGCAGTTGACTTCCTAGCTCCTTGGCCACATTTGTACTAATCCTCACATAGGCTGGTTTCGAACCACCACCCATCCCACCCAGGGAGTGAACAGAAACACATTAGTGGCTTGTGCTTAATCCTAAGCAGCTAGCACCGAATGGCGAGGTGCACACAACACACTTGGGCAGCTGGATATTTACAGAAGGGCTGGACTGCGAAGAGGTGCCAGGCTCTTCCTATAACATTATTGAGTTCTATTTATTGTGTGGGTTGTTGATCTTCATGGGGAATTGGAAATGCTAAACAAGCGTACAGTTTTTACACTGTCTGTGTCTGCCGAGTTAAGAAACTTGGAGACATCATTTAACTTCTGGCAAAAGAAACAGTTTCAGAAAAGAGTTTAAAACCACCCTTTTGTTCTTGGCCCTGAGTCAGAGAGGGACATGTGCTTATGAAGGGAGGTAGAATTTCAATCCTTAGATAACCCCAAACGAGCACAAGCTATGTTGTGTAAACCACAAATTCAACGTTAAGGACACATTAGAACAATCTCTTTCTAGGAATGCTCTCCTTCATAGAGGTATCATACTATCTCCAAAGCCTCCATTGAAGATGGTGGGACTAAATAGTATGCATTCACAAGAGGAAATTCAGTGGTAGTGACAGAGTACAGGAAATTTAAAAATAAAGGCAATGAGATTTCAAGGAACAAAATAGCTCTCTCTCTGTCTCTCTCTGTCTCTGTCTCTGTCTCTGTCTCTCTCTCTCTCTCTCTCTCTCTCTCTCTGTGTGTGTGTGTGTGTGTGTGTGTGTGTGGTTGGAAGGCCTGGTGATCCTCTTGTTTAGCATCTCTGAGGCTTGAATTTCCCCTTTTTTATTCAACATAAAGCAGATATGTAGTAATAAGCAGAAACATCAGGGAGAAGTCAGAGTTCTTCCTTTGGAGTCTTTTCTTCTGATTTATGACTTTCTTCCTGAAAAACAACATAACACTGATAGTCAGATTTGGAATCCTTTTTTTCTTTTTTTTGAGTTTATAAAACTAAATCATGTGTTTACTCCCAGAAGTCCTAAATTCATCTTCAGTTTTTATATCATGAACTCTTTAACATGGGATTTGATTTGTTCCCCATTATATTTTGACCAAAATGGCACAATCTTGATTTTGGTTCCTATGAGTAGGCGAAAAGTCAGTGTAGATCTAGCGTGTCCACAAAAGTTTCATGCAGTCAGGTGGGGTTGTTGGATCGTGGAGTGGTGAGTGGATCATGGGGGCGCCATTCTTATCAGTGGATTAATCCACTAAATTCAGGGCTGAATGTGATGTTAAGAGGTGGGATGTTGGTCACTGGGGTGGTGACCTAAAAGGACGTATTCTTGTCCCCAGTTCTTCCCTTCTCTTTCTGCTTTCTGGGTTGAGCAGCTTTCTTCCACTGTGAGCTTTCACCATGCCATTTCTATCTTGGAACAAACCAGCTATAGCGTGAATGCTCTGAAAACTAAGCCTCTCCTCCTCTAAGTTGTGGATGCTAGGTATTATGTCTCAGCAATGAGAAAATGACTAAACTACAAGACTTTTCCAAAACTGATTTTCTAGTTCTATTCCCATAACTATATGCTCACAAGCACCTTGACTCTGACCACAATATCCTCATATCCTTATGCTATTAATTAAATTTAGCAGAGACTAAAGAACCATTTAACAAGAAGTTAAAGAGATAGAGAGAAGAGCAAAATGCAACTTGCTTTTCTTGTAGTCTCATACTTACCAACAGTTTCCCTTTCAGGAATCCATCACAGAAGTTTTGCACCTGATCTACTGTAACTTCCGCTATGGGCAGGGTATCCCACTTATCGTCCAGAGTTCGGTAAATAGCCAAAGCTGGCAGCTGAGACATCTTTAGTCTGAAATATGATATCACATTTCCATTTTCCTTTACACCACTGTCCACCAGAACAAAGAGAACCTGCATTTGGAGAAGTTTGAAAGGAAAAGATCTAGCTGAGGTCCTGGGGATAAAGAGATACCTTATAAGTGTTGGAGTTTACACTGCTTGAATTTATGGTCTGTGCCCCATAACTTAAATATCAGTTTTCTTAATATAAGCTTTTTATTATTTTGCTTTGGTTTGGTATTTTATTTTCTTTGGTCAGATTTATTTAATTTTAAGAAGTCAGAATTTAGTGAATTTAGGTTCTTACACTAAGGAGACAATATGATGTTTATATGTGTGGGTCTGATTTATTTCACTTATGAGTATGGTCTCTAGTTGCACCCGTTCACCTATAAAAGCCTCAAGTTTATCTTTTTTTTTTTTATAGCTGAGTAATACTCCATTGTATAAAAACACCACATCTTTTTTTATCCATTCCTCAGTGGCTAGACATTTGGGTTGTTTCCAAGATTTAGTTATGACAAATTGAGCTACTATAGACATGGGTGCACATGTATCGCTGTGGCATGATGTTTTCAGTTCTTCTGGGAAAATATCCAGAAGGGGAATAGTTGGGTTGAATGGGACCTCTAATCCTAGTTTTTTGAGGAATCTCTAGACTGTTTTCCATAGTGGTTGTACTAGTCTACACTCCCACCAACAGTGGAGAAGGGATCCTTTCTCCCCCCCGCAGTGTCTTCAGCATTTGTTATTAGTTGACTTCTTGATGAAAGCCATTCTTACTGGGGTAAGATGGGATCTTGGTATTGTTTTAATTTGCATTTCTTAAATAACCAATGATGTTGAGCATTTTTTCATATATTTATTTGCCATTTGTATTTCTTCATCTGAAAAGTGTGTATTCATCTCAGATGTTCATTTTTGGATTGGGTCTTTGGATTTTGGGAGTCTGATTTTTTAAAATTCTTTATATGTTCTAGACAGAAGTCCGTTGCCTAAGGGACAGTCAGATAAAATTTTTTCCCAATTTGTGGGTTTTCTTTTTACTCTGTTGGTGATTTCTTTTAATGTGCAAAAACTTTTCAATAAGATGAGATCCCACTTATTTATTCTTTGAAGTATTTCCCATGAAGTTTTGTTTTTATGAACTCTCTGCCTACCCCTGTGTCTTCAAGGTTTCTACCTACTTTCTCCTCCAGTAGATTTAGTGTTTCTATTTTAATGTTTAGATCTTTGATCCATTCTGACTTTAATTTAGTGTATGGTGATAAGCATGGTTCTAATTTTAGTCTTCTGCATGTGGAAAGCCAGTTTTTCCAGCACCATTTATTAAAGAGGCTATCTTTTTTCCAGTAAATATGTTTGGCCCCTTTATCAATGACAAGGTGTCTGAGTATGTTTGTAGTTGTGTCTGCATCTTCTAATCTGTTCTATTGATCCTGAGGTCTTTTAGACCATTGACTGTAGATAACTAAAACCATAGGATCTATGGATAAAGGGAGACTGTTTTTAAGTCAAACCTTCTACCCAAAGTAGAAATCTTGGTAATATTCTAGGCAGAGGATTATCTCCATTCAATAGCACTGAGCATTTCCAGGGTTGAAAACCAATCCTCAAAAAAGCAGCTTATTTTATGGTCAGATTGTTCTCATCAGTAAAAAGTTTCTAGTTCAATGCAGCAGCCATGTCATTGTTGAAGTTTTACTGTTTCTATTTTTCTTTTCTTTTTGTTTTTGTTTTTTTTTCCGGTACCGGGAATTGAACTCACGACCTTGCGCTTGCCAGGCAGAGTTTTACTGTTTCACTGACAGAAAACAAAACTTCACAAAAGAGAGAAGGAGAAGAAATAAATATTCACTGGCTATCTGGTAAGTACCAAGTATGTGATAGGTGTTTATATGAGAAATAAGCCCTGACATCTGCTCCAAATTGTAAGATTATGGCAAGCAGTAAACAAACTGTGAGTCATAGGTGATTTTATTTTCAGTATCTTCTTGTTCATATTTTTTTGCTATCTATCAATGCAGAAAAATATAATAGTCAACTACCATGAGGAGATTTTGTATAGGCCTTTAGTAGTACAAACACATTTTAAATTGAAAACGGTGTCTTGTTATGTCCAGTTCTTTCTTTGTTATCTCATAACCATAATTATTTTCTTCACTCACCTCTTTTTCCTGCCCCACCTTCTCCTTCTTTCTAGTGACTTGGTCATGTGCACTGAACAAAGATGCTCCCATGCCTAACTCACCTTCCCCCGGAAGAGCTTGGCTGCCTCCTGGTAATGACGCATGCTCTCTTCATACTCCGGGGAAGCCTTGTTCATCATCAGAAGAAGGTGAATCTCAACCATGGCATTAAATAGGCCTAACACTGTCTGGCAAATTGAAATGTGTTATAGCAGAGTCAGAGGGAGGGAGGGAAGTAGGTGGGGGAAGAGAGGGAGGACAGAGACAGAGAGAAAGAGAGATAGAGAGAGAAGAGACAGAGAGAGGAGATAGTGAGACAGATAGGAGACAGAGAGAGACACACAGAGAGAAAGAGAGACAGAGAAAGAGAGACAGAGAGAGAGGGAGAGACGGAGAGAGACACACAGAGAGAAAGAGAGACAGAGAAAGAGAGACAGAGAGAGAGGGAGAGACGGAGAGAGACACACAGAGAGAAAGAGAGACAGAGAAAGAGAGACAGAGAGAGAGGGAGAGATGGAGAGTCACAGAGGGGAGAAAGAGAGGGAGGGAGAGAGAGAGGGATATTAGTGATAATGTAATAAATAGGTAGACTGAAACAGACCATAGTAACACAAAATGAGATTAGCTCTCGAAGTTTCCCCATCTTGTTTCCATGGACATGTATAGATCCTTTGTTCACACACTATAGAGCTGGACTGAATGTTGTAGAAATGATGGGGTATGACTTCCAAGGTTACATGAGTCCCTCACTCCAAGGAAAGTCAGCCCCAGTGTGGGGGTGCTCAAGTAGTGCTATGAACAGTTCACGTGGCAAAAGCTGCACCAACTCTTCAGCCACATGAGTGAGAGTCCTTGGCAGCAGCTCCTCCAGCTCCTGCAGCCCTGACCAGTGTCTACAGCCTCTCTAGAGATGCTAGACCAGAAGCATCTGACCAAACCACTCCCAGATGGCTGACCCACAGACATTGCATGAGATAATCAGTGTTTACTATTTTAAGCTGCTAACTTTTGGAGTAATCTGTTACACAGCAATAGTCAGCTCATACATCATGAAACATATTAGTCATTTTTTCAACTCCTCTTTATGTTGCAAGACTAGTCAGAGAGAGACATTTAAAATGTGGCCTTTGACTACATTTGACTCCAGCATACTTATTGTGGTGTGTTTATTACACTGTATTTGGCTCTTTATATTCTATAGTTAATTGAACCCCCAGGGTCTCAGTTCTTCAAATGAGGAAATTGAGGCACAGATAGGTTGTAACTATCACAGTTACATAACTGTGACTAATACTAGGTAGTCTGGTGCCAGAATCCAAGCTCCTGGTCACAAAGGGGCTGCCCAGTGGGACAGATGTCAAAGCCCCATGTAAATTAGTTCAATCCTGGGTGAGGCTGCCATAGTCTACCTCAGCTCAGTGTGAACGTGAGCTCTGCAGAAAATCAGAACACTGGTTCTTCTCTGCTAATGAAAGATGGGACCCATTGTGCAGATGTCACCAATTTAGAGTGGGGCAGCCCTGAGCCAGAGGAAAGAGAGGAGAGAAAGAATTTTTCAGCTGTGGCACTAGTTCCCTTCTTTTCACTTTCCTCAAACTGTGCTGCAAATGTATTACAAGAAACTCCTAATGCTTTTAGTCTCTCCTAAATACAGAAAGCATTGCTGTAAAATCTGCGTGTACACAGGAAGGGAGAATATAATGGATCACTGGCCACTGGACCCTAGCACAGCATTTCTAAGCCGATGTATAGCATTAGGTTCCCAGGAGAGTAGGATTGGAGATTTCTAGGTAGGATTCTCTCTGAAGCCATGTGCTCTCTGTAGAGACTCAACAGCATCATTGGCTGCAAGGAACCATTATGGAGCCAAGGAAGACTCAATGGGCTTTTCACTAAATATGTCTGCTAAAAGATTTTACATTTTGGAGACTGGATAATAAACAATTGACTTGCGTTTTACTAGATCCTGTTTCTAAAGCAGGGATGAAACATAATTTTTAGGATGAGTCAGGAGATAAGAGCTAAGACATCAAGAGGTATAGTCGCCTTACAGAAGGGATTGAATAGCATATTCATTTAGTCCTGACAGACGCAGCCTGAGTTTTCATCTTGAAGCCAAGTCTTGAGTGTGGACATTGAAAGTGCCTGGCAGCTAAGGGCATAGTTGTGATTTTCTGCAAACCTCTGCATTTGCAGCAGATGAGACATAGCTAGCGCAGAGTGGGTCACTGTCCTCATGAGAAAATTAGTACTTAGGAGGAGTTAAATTTGCAGTAAAGGCCAAACTTACTTCTCTAAAGAAATTGTTACCTCTTTGCCTGTTGATGCCATTTACCATATAATGTGGAACTTTAAAAAAATTCATCATTGTTGTGTGAGATGACAGCTGGGCCAAGCCTAAGAACTCAAGAAGGTCTATGACCTCTCTTGGTGGCCTATGGGATTCCATTTCGTGATGACCAATTACCCAGGGATAATAAGATCATCTTTTCTGGGGCTCATTACACTCTGGAAAGCTCACCAGGACCAGAATGACAATGGTCTAGGCAAAGAATGTCATCTTGATTACTGCTGTCCGTGTGTGTGTGTGTGTGTGTGTGTGTGTGTATGTGTGTGTGAGTGTGATCTGTTAAAGTGGAAGTGGAGTTGCCACTCTGCAGAGCTAAATGTGGTATAAGAAATGAACAGGAATTTAGTGAACAGGACAAGGACAAGGTGTGTTTTTTCAATTGAACATTGTGTGAAGAATAGAAAAACCAGAGCATCAAACCACACAGATGGGTCATGACAAACAGGGGCGAGGGCAGAGGCTATCTCTAAAGCTCAGATTGCTAGCTGTATGGCCTGGGGGAAGCTGCCGAGCTTTTCTGAACTCCCATTTCTTCTACTATAAGACAGAAATAGACAAGGTAGCCTAATGTGTCATCAGCCTAATGTTGTGCTTTAAATTATGCCTTTTCTGTTTTTGGAATATGGGACCTTGAATAATGTCACTGGAGTCTTGAATGTTCCCCTCTACAAAATGGACACAATAATTTCTTCTCTTCAACCTAAAACAAATAATCTGAGGGTTAAATGAGAAATGAATAGAATTCAGTACTTTTATCAGAGGATGCACAGCATTGCTGAGCTGATGTACATCACTAGAAATTAATCAGTCTATGATCATGTTCAGGAAAGTAAAAGGCAGGATTATAAATTAATTCTGTAGGTTATAGAGTATTAGAAAGCCAGACATGACCTGGACAAGTAGACCAACACCTTCATCCATGTGTCCTACAGCATTCAACCCTAAGGGATGACAGACCCGGGCCAAAGACTGAGGCAGCATGAAAGTTTGGGCACGTGCTGGTCAGAGCATGGCTTGCACATGGCGTTACTGATCCACGAAGTGATATACACAGAAATAAGAACAGACGATTAGAAACTTTTATAGAAAATGTTACAAAGCTATGACATAGAAATATATAATCAGTGGGTTTTATTTCTTTAAAAATTTCATTTGTGTAGTCATTTATTTCTACTGCATTTTATAAAAGTATTAGGCACTAATGCTTTAGGGGGAAAAAACTGAGCTTCAGTATTGACTGCAGTAGTTTGAGAAAGAGTCTAGAGAACTGCTCAGGTTTTTACTAAGCACTTCCAAGGAGCAAAATTGTGAAGTGTTTGAGTCAGTTCCCTTCACTTTGCATTTTGGTTCTGTTTCTTGTTAGTTGTATAGTAAGTCATTTAACTTCCTTTTTCTTTGTTGAGTAGCTACAAATCCACCAACCTAAAGGGTTGTAGTAACAAAGGTAATACTAGGTGTCAATTAAGACAGTGAATCATGATAGATCAGTGGTTTGGGAGGAGAGGAAGATAAGCATCCTCCCCGACACATGGACTTCAGAGGCTGGCATCAGGGACTGCTGCTTACCATGGGGTTGTACTCTGTCACGAAGCGGAGGCTGTTGCTCATAATGAAACGGCTTAATTTGGTGGCATCCATGTTTTCAATCTCTTCACCTTCTAACTTCAGTTGTTCATTATCCACCTAGTTACACACAAAAAGATGAAGTTGCCACTGCTCGTCCTTTTTTCAGTAATTGAAAAATGTTATTAGATCACCATGTATGACAGGAACTGAGAAAACTCCAAAGATGGAAAAGTAAATGAGGAACATTCCCTGCCTTTGAGGAGATTTATCTTCTAAGGGTTATTTTTATGTAACGCAATTACTACTATATTGAATTATGCATTTTTCCATTGGTTTTGCCTATTTCAAATTCCAGTTTTCTTTATTCCTGGCTCACTTTTGAACTGGCCCCTCACCTTTTTGTCTCAAAAGTTACACAAGCTTTAATTATTTTCTTAGAGATTGCTGGCATGCATTCTACAGCATATACTTTTCAGAATCTAATATTAATTGGCACTGTCACCCTCCTTTTGGAATTAGGGAATTTCAAACACAGTTTGTTTTCTTTTATCTCTGTTCCTTCATCTTATGGGTCATTATTATTGTTTGATTTATTTCTAAATCTTAGAAGACATTATCATTATTGCTCTATAGTTAGCATGCATTTTCATTTATGAACATGTTTACATTTTAGCTTCTCTTCTTTCCTTCCTGCTTTTTTGAGCTCTTCCCTGGGAGTTTTTTCTCTCTACTTATTCCTTTAGTATAAATTAGCTCTGCTAAGTGATAAATTTTCTCAGTTTGGTTGTTTAATGTATATATTTATTTCAACTTTATTTTTAAAGTTTTATTTGCTGGTGATAGAATTTTTAAATTGGTTATTTCTTTTCAGAGTTTGAAAGACATAATACTTTGTGTTCCCTGTTCTACTGTTTTTATTGAGAGGTCAGCTGTGACCCTTATTTCTGTCCCTTGGAGGTGACTTTGAGGGTAATTGTCTCCCTCTCTCCTTTTTTAACTTCCTTTAAGATTTTCTCTTCTTTTTATTTCCAAATAATATGCTAGGACATGGCTAAGCATGGATCATAACATATCACATATGCATATATAGCTGTGTACATGCAAGTGTGCTTACTGGTTCATCATCACCCCAACGCTTGAAATTTGCACTGTGTTGCAGCCCTTGTGTGATGGTTGATACATTGTGTCAACTTGAGAAGTCTAAAAGCTTACCTCAGTAACTCAGTATATCCTGAGGTATAAAGGACACACCCTTATCCTGACTCTAGGATGTTGTTCATTGTGTCAACTTGAGAAATTTAGAAGTTTAACTAAGTGACTCAGCAGGGGGCCAGGGGCCTCACTTTGCATACATCCTCATCCTGTGCAAGAGGAGGGCATGGAGATGGTGTGAGTGCTGCACCCACCCTAGTGTGGGTAGCCTGCATACAATATAAGGGAGGAAAAGAGGCTTACTCTCCCCCTCTTTTGCTCTTGTTGCTTTTGCTGTCTTCTGCCAAAGTCAACTGTTGCCCTCTACCATGCCACCCTGCCTTGGAGCCAGCTGATTATGGACTGAAACCTCCACAAACTGTGAGCTAAATAAACCTTTCCTTCCTTAATTTTGTTTTTTTTTTTTTTTTTCCTCCGGTACCGGGAACCGAACTCACGACCTTGCGCTTGCCAGGCAGGCGCTTTTGCCGCTGAGCTAAATCCCCAGCCCCCTCCTTCCTTAATTTTGGATGTCAAGTATTTTGTCCCAGGATTGAGAAAAAAGTAACCGAGACACATTGTCTTCACGTTTCATCCCTGTTTTTAGGACAGCTCTTTAGGACCCAAAGCTGGCATGAAAGTTATTTTCCTGGACTTGTGTTTTAGAACAAACTTTCCACCATACGTGGTGCTGTAGCTTGGACCTGGAATGTTCACCAGAAGCCTGTTGTGTTGAAGACTCTGTCAGCCTGCAAGACCACTGGGAGGAGGTGGGACTTCAGGGAGTGAGGCTAGTAGAAGGAAGTTAGGTCATTGGAGGTGCACCCTTGAGGGGATATTGGGACCTTGGTAACTTCCCATTTCTCTCTTTGCTTCCCAGTTGCCATGAGGCGAGGAGCTTTTCTGTACCATTCATCTCCTGACATGATGTCCTGCTTTGCTACAACCCCAAAGCAGCAGACCAGCTGTCCATGGGCTGAAACATCTGAAGCTTCTTCCATATTAAGTTCATTATCCCAGCTATTTTGTCACAGAAAACGGGGTAACGCACTCTAATACATTAAAAGATAGAACCTCATAACTTTAATCATTATTCTTGAGGTAACCATTCTCCTCCCTACTATATTGAAAAGCAGATACAGCTTTATCACCCATAGCAAGTATGCCCACAGATAAAAACATGAAGGCAGACCCCTGTACAATTTTGAGATCCTTGAACTCCTGCTTAGTCTTTTCCCCTTACCTCTGCTGTCTCTTACAGTCTCTACCCAGGCAGATCTTGCCTTGGATCAGAATCACAGTTTTATCCCAAGATAATTTTTCTAGTTGACCCAGGAAGTTAGAGGTAAATCTCATTTTAGTTTGTGTAGAAGAGAATTCTGGCAAAGGGAAATCTAAGTTGCTAAGTAGAAAGAATCAAAGATTGCTCCTCAGTCATCCTCATGATAACCCCTATTATCTATCTTTCACTATTTTTCCAGATGACCTTCTGTTAGGTTGAAAAAAAGGCAACATGAACCTCAGAAAAGGTCAAGGCACCCCTTCTGGTTAATTTTATTAATCCTAAATTGAACAAGTCATTCTCTCATGATCTATTTATTTGAGGATTATTTGTTGAGCACCTACTATATCTTAGGCATTGAGGCACAGAGGTATTGACATTTACTTGAACAACAATTTAGGTGCTCTTTGTTTTAGGACTCTTACACAATTTAAATTTATGAAATTATTGCTGAGGCACAGAAAACGTTTGTATTTCAAAAACAGAATTTTGAAGAAACAAAATCATCCAAACCACAGAATATTTTAAAATATGAAGTCCCTTTGTCTATATAATTGTATTAAAATTCACAAAGTTCTAGTAGAAAACTTGGGAAAGAAATATAAACTCAAGGGAAAGTCTTAGGCAGCATCCTGGCCTGATTTCATAGTCCCTTTCATCCCAGATTATTAAGAATGAGTGGGGAAATAAGCGAACACTCAAAAAAAAACTTAGTATCTGTGGCTCTTCTGGATCTGTACTGCTGTTAAAAGCCTGGTTTGCCAGCTGGCACAGCTCCCTCATACTTAAGGCTTTGCTGTTGCAATCACCAAAATCATCACTATTACAATCACAGTCAGGGCGCGTTTAATATCAAGTATGTCTAAACACTTCCTGACTATTTTTCTAGGAACTCAGGCCAGGAGCCTGTGCCTCAGTGGACTGAGCTATGCTGTGGGCCAGGTGGCCCCTCCCTCCCCTCCCTTTTCCAGGCAACTCCTCGCACTTCCCAGAAGAGGCAGCAGGAAGTGCCAGCGACTCCAGGTGTTTCTGGACTTAGAGCACCGGGAGGCAGAGGTTGGGAAGCCGCGATAACATCTAAGCAGCAAGAGAGCTTTGATAGAAACCACCCTCCTGCGGTCTCTCGAGTCTGCCGTGCTCCTTTTAATGAAAAATGCCCAATTATTTCAATGTTCTTTAGTAAATCCTGGAACGTTTATGTGTAAGGTTCCTGGAAGCAGCATTTGAACAGGAAATCTGCCTTCTGTGAAGAGAATTATTTGCATAATGCACTGGAAGGAAAATCGGACCCTGAAACCCAAGGGTTGAGAACATTTTTCAAAAAATATACTTTTCAAATATTTGGGAAGAGTTTTGTTAAGATATCCTTCTATTTTTCTACCCAAGGAAAGAGATATCAGAAAAAAAAAAAGCAGAAGCAGTAAACGGGAAGGTTGCCCCCTTACAGTTCCCGGTTGAGTTATCCAAAGTGGATTTTTTTTGTTTCTGATAGTATATCATACCAAGACATTTAATCCCTCCCTTTCTGTCCTTCACTCTGTGAACAATATTTCTGTGAATTTCTATGGATTTCTCTAACACCCCAGTTTTTCAGAAAATATGTGAAAGATCATGTTAGTTTACATTATAGTTCTTTTTTTCATTTTCATTATTAGTACTGTGTATGTTTGCAGTACATAAGGATTACATGCATTGTGGGAAGTTGCTACATATAAATAACTAATCTCAATTCTTTAGTTATAATACTAAATACCTTCCATGGCACCGGAATATTTGTTAAACAGTTGCCTCTATGGCCCAGGGTTTGTTTTTAAACACTGATCAGCTTAAAGCATATTTGATAAATATACAATTTAGAAAAAAGTTTTAATAATTTGGTATATATTGCTTATTTTGTTTCTTAGCAGTTTGCTTTTATATATAAATTCCTTCCAGTTCTCTTTGTCTGGTAAGTTCATTTTTTTATAACTGGCACCCAATAAATAACTGTAAAAGAAATAATGACTGGCTGTGTTTCCCCTGCTATCCTCCTGAGTCAAAGTTAGGCTAAGCTAATTATATTTCTAAGTGACTGAGAAAGCCAAAACACGGTAAACAGTCAAATAATACTTGAAATTCTGTTTGAGGACAGGTTCATAGTTCTTTCACTCCGGGGATTACTTTCTTATTAGGGCAACAACAAGAGTCCTCCAGGAGAAAGTAAAGGTGAGATCCCCTCCTTTGTCTGATTCAGAGGCAAGTGTCACCTCCAGCACATATGTGTCCTGCCCAGCGTACATTTGTTCCCTGCATTTTATTTAAAATCTTCCTGAAAACATTTCTATAAGTCTGCCTTCACTGTTTTTGGAGAATGATATATTTCATAAATACAGCGTTGGTGGCCTTGTTTTGAAATTTCCTTTGTCAAAATATATAATGTTTTGATTAAATCTTGAGATATAATCCTGGGGTTTGATCAATTAATGCCAAGGGGGATAAAGAAAATGGATTAGGGGATAGTGGTTTAAAGAAATGTTGACTTTAGAATAAGAATAAGGGACGTTACAGTAGATAGAATCTAGTGTAAGAATAAAGGTTTTCATTAGGTGTAAGTCCTTTAGAAAGCCGCTGTAATACAGAAGAAAAGGTATGTTTGTCAGTTAATAATGCTGGGTATGGAAGCAGATTTTGGTTACTTCATAGTTATAAAACTAGACAGCTAGATTGACCTCATAGAACACTATTTTCTGTATTGAAAATGCTGGATTAGTATGAACTGAGTCAGATTCTTGTGGGAATTATAATAGCATCTACCATGAATTAGACATGGACATACATACACACAAACACACACACACCCAAAGGCAATCAACTATGTGTCTAAGATGAAGGAAAATACCAGAAACTTTGCAGTAGGTTCATGTTTCCCAATACAAAATAGAATGGTCTCGGTTGTTGTACCCTTTTCAAAAATATTATTCTAAAGTCTTGAGTAATAATCCTATCAAAATATGTACAAACTTTTGGAAATGTAAATGGAGAAAAAAATGTTTATCTAGAAGCTGGCATGACCTAAATTGAGGTTCACCCGGCCCTGCCAGTAAAGTGGCCCAGGAACCAGGGTATTTGTTTTTTGGTATGGAACATAAACAGACTTGTCCACTGAGGTCCCAGAAGTGCAGTCAGAGTAGCTCTGCCACAAGCTGTAAATAAAGAACAGATGCTAAGCAAGAGTGGAGAGCTCTGACTTTATAAAGTCAAACAAAACTTTATAAAGAATAAATTATTTGCAGAGCTAACGTTCCCATTAAAGACTGTTAAATCTAAAGGGATATTTGAAGCAAGAACCCTTTTTGTTCTCCCACACATATGCATCTTGTTGGTACCAAGACTTTTAAGTCAGTCTTTGGCTCTATTAAGTAGAAACTTGGAAAGAAGTACCCATGAAGCTGTAGCTGATGAGGAATTTTGGACTGAAGGATAACTTTGTGGTTCAACAGAGACATAAAAGGCATTAGTTTGAACTTCTCCATCTGTCTGAGAACATCTCACAGAAAGGCTAGATTAATCTTATTTCTCAACAGTGAAAATGCAAGCCAGCACTACTGTGCAGGTGGGGAACCATTGCTGAGATGTGTCCTTGCACCTTCAGACATGTTTTAGGAGGATGAGCTCAGCTTCCCAAACACTTTCTGTGTGCCTTCTAGGTGCCTGGACATATCACAGACCCATGGATTACCAAGATGAATAAGCTACGGTTCCTGACCTTCAGTAGCTCATGGTCTAATGGAGTTACAGATGCGATAGACCCATAAATACATTATGTCCACTATAAAGTGATAAATGAAAATAGAGACATGGAAGTGTAGAGAAATACTTAGGCCAGTTTGTGGATTCCAGTGAAATGTTCTGGGGGATAAGGTGCGTCAAATGACTCACCAAAGTACGTACAAGAAGTTAGCTGGGTGAGGTTAGCTGGGTGAGGCTGGGCAGCCAAGGGTATTCGAAGGCAGTGGCATTCTGGGTAAAAGGAAGAGCTTAGGAGTCATGAAACTGGTTGACCAGGATGTTATAGCTGGGTATTTAGAAGATAAAACCTCAAGGAGGAAACTGCCTGGGAAAGGGATTAGAGAATCAGACAGTGGCCAGCTCTGAAAAGACTGTATATAATAATAAAAATCATGTTTTTGATCTTGTAAGTAATGGGAAATATTGAGGAAGTTAAAGAGAAAAATGTCATGCCAAATTTCTCTCTTAACTACATTATAGGGTACCAGTCTAGAAAGTGGATCTGAAATGGTAAGGGAATTCAGTCAAGCAATTGGAATTGCTTATGCTAATGATGCTAAAAGCTTATGGTAAATGAAGTAGAAAGAGGCAAGGAATATTGATTCAAGATAGGAGGTAAAATTGGCAAAAACAAGAGATTGAATGATCATAGCCATTCAATAAAATAGTGAATAGTGCATTTGATGGAGGGGTGATTTAGCAGGTGCAGACAAAAAATTCAATTTTGAACATGTTAAGAGTGCTTGTGATGGCATAAAAATGGTTATATCCAGTAAACATTTGAATCTTTAGAGGTATCCAGACTATAGATAAAATATTCCAAGTCCTCAACAAACACAAAATAGTCAACTATGAGAAAGAATTATATTGCTGAAAGACAACACATTCATTCATGAATTGATTCATTCACACATTCATTTTCAACCAATGCTGCATGAGCACCAGCTACGTGTGCTGCTCTGTGGCAGGCACTGTTCTAGGCCCCGAAGTTACAGCTGTGAAGGGAAGAGTCTGTGCCTCCGCAGAGCACAGGTTCCACAACATGGCTAGAGAGAAGCATGCATCAGGCAGCTGAAAGGGAGCAGGTCTCATGGAGACTAAGAGAACAAGAAGAGAATCAAGAAAATGAGGATTCTAGGGCTGGGGATTTAGCTCAGCGGCAAAAGCGCCTGCCTGGCAAGCGCAAGGTCGTGAGTTCGGTTCCTGGTACCAGAGAAAAACTAAAAAAAAAAAAAAAAAGAAAATGAGGATTCTAGAATTCTAGAATAAAGCATATTACAGATAATATCAACCAACACAGGCAAATCTGGCAAAACTATTGAGCAAAATAAGACCTTCAAGCAGTTCTTTGAGCTTATAATATAGAAGCTGTGCTGAACTGAATCAGCGTAGTTTTAATGGAGCTGTGTGGCATAAATTAGGTAGCTGTGTCCATTTTAAAGAATTTTGAAGCCCTGAGTGTAAGATACATGGAAAAGAAGTTTAGATGAAAAATAACAAAGAGAAAGAAAGGATGCAAGCCATAGGCAGGGAAGGTCATTCCATCCAGAAAGTTAAAAAATTATCCTTTGTTCCTTTTGTCATTCTCAGTGTACTCATCACATCATTACTTTGATAACCCATCAGCAATGAAAACTCAACAACCACTAAAGCATCAGTAATCCTTATTTCTGCATGTTGTCAGCGTATCTGGACAGCGTGGCTTTAAAACTTATTGCTGTTCCATAATTTCAATGTCTAATACTTGCTAGTCATCTAACTTACCTAGGTATCACTGTCTTTTCTTTAACTTCTATTGCTGCCTCTTCACTATGCACCCTTAATATATTTCATATTGTTTATATGTTAAGGGCAGGAGGGGAGAGACCATCTGAGAAAGCTCTGTATAAGCAATCATGGTTGTTTAGTCACTCCGGTGGGAGTGAGCTGGGTTCAGAATCAGCAGAGAGCTAGGGTAGAACAAAAGATTTAAAGGGAGAAGGGAGGAGTTCGTTGCCTTGAGGAATTTGGGGGGGGGCAGAGATAGTGTGGCTGTGCTTCTCCAAACGGGAAGGGCAGATGCGAGTGTGGTCATGTGTCTCAGGATGAACATGGATTTGTCCTTCTGTGGTTTACCACCATGCCTGCTGGTAATGGCCTCACCCATTGGGTGACAGTTTACTTTGCCTGCTTCACAAAATCTCTATCTTCTCTGGTCCTTTTGCCTAATAATCCATCCTACACATTGTTTCCAAAATAAACTGTTAGAACACATTCTTGTTCATGTTACTTCCCTAATCTAAAGGCCTTGGGGGTCCCCAGTGCTACTTGAATTAAGTACAGACCCCATGATGGCTGTATTCAACATTTTCCACAGTATAGTTCTTGTTCTTTTTTTTGTTTTTTTTTTTTTCGGTACTGGGAATCGAACTCATGACCTTGGGCTTGCCAGGCAGGCACTGTGCTGCTGAGCTAAATCCCCAGCCCCTCCACAGCATAGTTCTAATCAAGTTTTTTTGTCTTCCTAATGTGTGATCCAAATTAGCCTGTTCACTGACCTCTAACTTAATTAAAACTTTCCCTCTTGTCCATGAACTATCCTTCAGTGTCCAAATACTATTTTTTACTTCCAAGACCTGTGGTCTCTTTCATAGTTTTCACAATACCCACATTTTCTCTTTTGCCTCCTGTAACAGTTTACTATAGAGACGCTGTTTGCTTAATAGATGCCTGTATATTATATACACATGCTCTACTATACTTTGAGATCTGTGAGAGCAGAGGTGTATTAAGTATTTATACTTAAGACATTTACATATAAGTATAAACTATTTATATATAAATATCTTGCACAGAGCAGACAGAAGTTGTCTAACAAATATTTGATAAACCTAAGTCAGTTTCCTAGAATATAATAATATAAAACTGTAGAGCTTAAAATGGCCTTAAAAATGATGTAGTCTATACTTTTATAGATGAAAGGGTTGAAGCTAAGACACGCTACGTGACTTGCCCGATATTTCATGGCTGGTGAGCAACCGAGTAGTTCTAGGAGCCCCACTCTCCGGCTCTTCTCAGTTCAGGGCTCTTTCCCCTTCACCACCTGTTGGGCAACCCCGAGTGGAGTCATCGTCCTTGTCAATAACGTCCCTGAACTTGGCACTGGCATTAGTGTCAAACACGTAAAGTTCTCTCCAGTCGCACAAGTGTGAGAGTCCACAGTTGAAGGGAAAACAGAGAGAAGCCTCGAGCTTCTCACCCGACTTACCAGGCGAAAGAGGGAGATGGCGTTCCCACTGACGTTGTAGTGGGCGAGAACCTCAGAGTCATTGCTGATGCCAAAGGACACATCTGGGAATTGTTGCACCATGCTGTGGAATACAGACACTATTGGTATTTCTAGATCCTGAAAGAAAGACAGAGGAAAAGAAAACCACAGAGATTATTTTGGAGGGTGAGGGGTACAATAAGGAAGAGACATATGCATACTGCTACCAAAACATAGATTTGATTTAGCAGCTAGTGAGGCAAGATTTACTCTTAAGAATGCAGGCTAAATTTGCAGTGGCATTTTTGAATTTTTCAAGCTGTGAAGTTAATAGGATACTACAAAAATTGTGGCTGGCCTTGACAGAGAGATTTGTGGCTGGCCTTATCACAGAGCACCAGTAGCCCCATGATAAGTTTACTAGTAGCTGAGCGAGGCCTCAAAATCAGAGGTGGGCTGTGCGGTCACTGATACTTTTGAAGAGGAAAATGTTATGAAACAGTTCGTGGAAGAAACAGGAAATGTAAAAATAGGAAGTAGGTGCTGTCAAGCAGGCCACAAGAGGCAAAAAAGAGGGAAGAATAAAAGAAATTACAACTGGAGCTTAGGAAATTTCATTAACAAGAATTTGTGCAAGATGTGGATAAACAGTCCCCCTCTTCCAAGAGCTTAATATTCATAACCCAATCCTGCAACCAGCCCTAAAGTTAGGGAGCAGAGAAACCACTTCTGAGTGATGGTTCCTGTCCTTTGATAGAGACTGTCATCATTTTGGCCGCTGTCACAGGACATTTGCCTATAACAACTCCAGGCAATGAATGAACACATTCTTCCCTGCGTCTCCCTGGGCTTCCTGTGCAAGGAGAAAAGAGGATGGCCAGCCTTGCCTCCAGGGTCAAGTGGAGAAAGCTGGGACCTGGCTCTTCTGAAAGGGTGAGTGCATTGCCTTAGAGGTGGTGGGCATTTGTGAAATGGCGTTTCCTCCTTTGTAGTCAGTTCTTTCCAACGATAGTGTTCAAGGATCCAATGCTGGCACCTGCTGGCCATTTAAGTTACTGCACAATTTTCTTCCAACCTGTCTGTCTGAGAGGGGCCCCTTTCCTTTACAGCTCAGATCTCTTACCCCTCAAAAATGTGCTCCTCGTCTTCCAGTCTCATGTACATCTCATTACAACTATTTCCAGCTGTGTAACAAGAGTAGGGGCTGGGTCAGTGGAGAGAATTGCCGGGTGCTACGCCAGAGAGAGAGAAGAATGCTGAAATAAAGCCTTCACCATGCTGCTGAGATCAGCTATGCACCTAGTCTAGCAGATGGATGCTCACACCTTCAACATAATAAAGCCATCTTTGTTTTCTGACATTTCAGAAAAGGCAAAGGAAAGATTACGGGACTACCTAATTGCGGAAAGGTTTTAGGGGCAACTGTTGACTAATGCTTGTGGGTTTTGGCACACCACATACAAAGCATTATCGGGATCATAAAATATAGGTTTGCCTGGCTCCTACTTCTTTATAGGGTATTGTGAGAGTGAAGACTAAGGACATTTAGGGCTACAATAGGGTTTGATGAAAGCTTTCTTTCTGCAGATACTGTCTTAGCTTCAAAACATCCATGGATAAAGGGACAGGCAGTAGACTCAGAGCTCTTGAAGCAAGTATGGGAAAGACATAGTGCTGAGATGGAATGCTTTGAAGTTAAGAAGATTCAATCGACAAACTTAGAGGCCCCATGCTTCTAATGCAGGATCATCTGGCCAGCAGGCCACAAAGATGACTCCCTTGAGGTAGGGCTGCCCAGCTCACGGAGGAATAGCCAATGGGGTGGCGGCACAAACCTGGAAGAAGCCTATGATGGCCACCTCAACGGCAGCGATGAATTCCATGGCAGCTGGGACATCTGTGAGCTGCACTGGCTCCTGGGCAGCACTGGGATCACCTGGACACAGGGGAAGGAGGACTGTCAGGCCACGAAGAGGAGAAGCAGCAGCTTTAAATAATGAGGATATCTCATATGCCTTTTCTCTCCCTACTTAACCCGAGGATATAATTTCTGGGCATGCTGTTATAATTCCAAGGCTTTATGATTATTATTTTTATTGGCATATGGAAGGTGACCTCACCTAATTGAAGGATAATTAAAGAATTTAATTCATAATTAAATGAAGGATACTTGTCTCTTCTCTTCAAGGCAACACACATCTATAACATTTTCTAGAAAATGTTCCAGGTTTAAAAGGAAAGTACCCGGAGTACCATCACATTCCCTTCCCTTCCCCTAAGAAAACCCTTACTTTATGATCACCATGCGCTTTTATCTTTTACCTGATGACTCTTCAACTTCTGCAACAACTTCTGGGGCCAGTCCACAGGTGAGAAGAAGTAAGAGAAGTGGGTATCTGAATTGGGTGGCTTCCATTGTCTTTCTCCGGCACCAGCCCTAGACTTCCGTGCTTTGTGGTATGGATTCAGGGCAGCACACTCTGTAGTTAACTGGCTGTGGGGATCCTAGTGTTCTGGGAACTTCGCAGCTGCCTCTGGGGGAAACTTCAACTTCTGAGATAAAAGACTGAGTATAGTGACAGGGCCTCAGAACATAGCCAATTAGAAAAAATGTCAGAATAACCCATTTAAATTTTTAAAAAGTACTGTATGCCAGGTACTGATTTAAGTACTAGGAATACAAAGATAACTATGGTCTGATGGCTGTTTCCCAGTTAGTGGGAAAAAGATATATAAACCAGTCCTTTAAACATAAAATGAAAAGTGATAAAGCAGAGAAAACTTCATAAGGTAAATGAATGTTACCCTATGCATAAATAAGATTTTGCCAGGCAATGACATGTGGAAAAGGGGTCACATGTCAAGAGCAAAGCACAGGCTACAAATATAACATGTGAGAGAATTGTTAGTCACTGCGGATCATGGAGAGGGAGGGAGTGGTAAATGTGGGCAGGAAGATATGCTAGGGCCCACTTGAAAGGGCCTTTGTAGGAACACTCAGCATAGGAGTGTCGACTTCATTGTTGGTGAAGAGAGTAGAAGAGAGACGTCTGACTTGGCCCGTATGCCACTGTGTGAAATCCAAAATGAGAATTCCATAGGCAGTGGGATAGATAGGTCTCAAGGTGAGGAGAAACTGCCATAAGAAAATTTCATGGAGGACATTAAATTTAGATTTTCACTCTGTGTTCCGAACATTTCCCATTGTATCTACCAGTCTGTTCCCAAGCATGTAAATATTGCCTATACCATGGACTCCGCTCCACCCCCAGAGAACTTGCAGTGTGAATTGCTCAGTTAAAACATTTATTTAAATAAAGAAAACAGAAATGAGGATCTCACTCTGAACATACAGTTGTTTTATTCTTACTTTCTCGAGTTGTTTACAGTGTCTCCCACATAAGAAGAACCCCAACCGGTAGGACATATTATGAGGGATTCATTGAGCCAGCTACAACCACAAAAGAATCCAGGGATGGGAATGAGCAACTAAACCTAAGGCAGAAGAACTGGTCACGGTAGTTTGTCAATGTTTTGGCCTCTAGTTGCTCAAATCGGAATAAGAGGGAAACATCAAATGAGGTGGAGAACTTGGAAGGTGTGGCTCTGAGCTGGGCACAGAGAGAGCAGGCAGAGTTTAAGCCTCATCTGCTTTAGGGACGTGGAATAAGATACATCAATAAGGAAGTGGAGGGTGTTGGAGAAGGGACCCAGCTGTGAACAGGGGTGAGGGACAAAGGAGGGACAGGGTGATCAATGTGGCTCGGAGGATTCTTCCAGGTGGTAGGGGTAGGAGGGAGAATGGGCAGATGCATCATTCTGTCCAGTCCTTCTTAATGGACAGGTTCCACTCCCAGGTGAGGTGGTCTTGCTTGTCATCATCGGTGAAGAAGGACTTGTTGTGGTAGGTGCCCCTGGCCAGCATGCCCTTGGGAGCCTCCTCCACTGGAGTGAGGAACTCATACTCCTCTGGTCGAGGCCCGTAGCTGCCAACCATAAACGTTGCTTTATCCACTAGGAAGAAAGGAGAGTGCATGAAGGTAATAGTCTGGTAAAAGAAAAACACACACTGCAGATTGGAGCTCACATTGTTAAAAGCCAGAGCAGTAGTTTCCAAGCTTGGTTGATGTTTTTTACCTAGGAAATTTTTGTTTAATAATTTTTTGGAGTACATTTTTTTTTCCCTCAATACTGGGGCACTCTACTGCTGAACTACATCCCCAGCCCTTTTTGAGAAAACTTTTATTTTGAGACAGGGTCTTGTCAAGATGTCCATGTTGGTCTTGAACTTGGGATCCTCCTGCCTCAGCCTTTTGAATGGCTGGGATAGCTACATCACGGTGCAGTTCTTGGAGTGACTTCTAATAATAGTTTCTTTTGCTCTGCTCCCAAAGGCTATAGTTCAGTAGACTGTGGTGGGCCCCAACAATCAGTATTTTGAAAAAGCATCACAGCTGATTCTGTTCAATAAGAAATTTGGAGAATCAGTGCCTTAAATCTAAGGAGATTAACTTTGTTTATGAAGTTGTAATAAATTAGACCGTTAAAAAATACCCAAAGGGAGACATGAGTTCTGGTCTCAGCCCTATAACGAAGTCACGTGACATCTTGGGCTTTCATATCCTCCTCTATATAATGAGCTTTAAGGATCTCTTACATAAAAGCTAGGTAGATACTTTAACAACTAGTATTCAGAATAGTACCCATATATAGAAGGGGGAAATAAGTACATTGGCCTAAATAAAAAAGTGAAGAACTGGATCAAATAGTGATAATAGCTAATCAAATTTATTTACAGGGTGAGTAACTAGTATATAAATATTAAGAGTAGTTGGGGTTAGAAATATTAATTAAGGTAAGTAGCTACATAGGTGGTACATTGTTGGCCTTTAAGTGTTAAGTTGGAAGTAACAGCTACAGGCACAATGTGGACCTTTTACCAAAGTCAGTCAAGATAGTCTCTATGCTCAAAAGAAATAGGACACTGAACTATTTTTCCATAAGAATAGGTAATGGAAAGGCCAAACAATAGCTTTCAGCTCAATAGTCCTCTGAGATTTGAGTAACTGATTGGTTCTTATGGTATGCAGATTTATCCATTGCTCCTGCGTGTTTTGCCCGTCAGTTTGGTAGAACTGGCTGTGACTCACTGCTTCTCACCTCTGGGGAAGACAGCCCCACAGGCGTGGAAGAGCTGTGAAGGTGTTTCCTCACCTTTCCACCTCTTATTTCTCCCTAGTCAGATTAATGACAGAAATCTAAAGGCATGTTCCCAAGACATCTTGAGAATAATGGCAGAATAAATAAAGTTATTCCACTATTTCTTTTAGTTAGGCAGCTTTTTTAAAATCCTGGAAATAATTTTTTTTTTCACTATTTCTTTGTTAGGAAGTTGAACTTTCACTCCCTGGGCTACTCGAAACTCCCACCCCAAGACACATATCTCTGTGCAGGCCTTTCTTCTCTTAGATTTGTCTGACACTTGGGTTTGACACCAACAACTATTTTTTTTTTTAACTTTTGTGTTTTACTTCTTTTATTTCATTTAAACTTATCTCAGTTACTCTTTCCATATAGGAGTATTGTAGTTCAGGTCCAGAAGCTTAGCGGTGAAGGTCAGTGGCTGACTCTATCTAAACTAGATATCCTGAATGTTGTCCTTGCTGATAATATCTGGGACATTTTACGTGTTTTGTGTTCCTGTTCCTAGGGTGGGCACCCACAGCTTTTATCAGATTCTCGTGAGAGTCTGTGACTAAATAATTTTAATAACCAGCATTTGAAGTATCAGTGAGAAGCAGTTTGAGAGTGGAAAGGTTGAGGTTCCTTACCTTTCAGCCCAGTCCGATAGGTGTGCTGAACGTATTTCAGGCCTGACACAATATCCTTGTTTACCTGTAGACGGGAATGATCCAAGCAATTGTATATTAAAGGAAGTCTTACTTTCCCTTGTCTTTCATGTTGATCCCATCAAGCTAAATCTTCTCTGGGGATGAAAGGTCTAAAGATTTAATCAGAATATGTGTTCCTATAATCATTTAGGATACTGGTGAGGCAGAAATCCAAGAGAGATGAAAAGACTCAACCTTGTCAGTTTTAACCAATGAATACAGTTTTAACCAATGAATACTGTTTTTTTATTGTTTGGGGGTGTTTAATTAAAATATTTCAATATTCATCATCAGCTTTCTCAATGCTTTATGGTTCAAAGGATAGTCTTAAGCTTCCCAACTGCAATACTACCAGCCAAAACACCAACCTCGTCTCAGGAAAGGTTATAAAAACACCAATGAAAAATATTATGTAAACACCTGAAAACCATAACCTCAGAAACGATCCACCTAGCATATGAAAAACAAACAAGGAGAAAAGCCCTAATGGAAAATCGGGTCTGCAAGATGGTTACATCCTCCACATAACTGAGAATGAAGTCTAGAGGTAAGGTGTCGGGCCACATGAAGACATCCTTCCTCATCAATATGGATGCAATCCATTTGCACCTGGCAAACTTTTTGGACATCTGTCATTGTCCGATATTGTCTGAGAGATTGTTATTTTCCAAGACTTTCACAGAAAATTCACTAAACCAGAATGAAAATATAGACAGCCATGTACTATGTTTTTCCATGATTCATTTTACCTGAGACTGAACTGAGTTGTCTGTTAATTGCACACAGTGGTCATGTCTACACAAACAAGCTAAAGGGACATTGAATCATTAGCTGGAGAGCTTGGGTAACTGTTTAGCAAGACGGAATAAGACATTTTCAAATATTTTTCCCCCAAAATAATTATTGCTCCTTATGGCTCACTGGATACAATAGCTAAACCAAGCTACCAGAATTGTTGTTTGTTCTGTGGATGGTAAGGTGACAGTAGTGAAGATTCTCAGATTAGATTCTAGACTTTCTAATCAGTATAAACTTACCAAAAGCAAATAGAATGAAAATGGCTTTACTAGAAAGAATGCAATGAAATGGAGCCCTTTCTAATTACTTTGACTTCCAGCTCTAGCTCATAGGAATCAAGAAAATGAATGTTTCCCAAAAGTCCTGGGCTTGTCCCTTAGGCTACTGGGAGATGTGATTCGGTGGGGAAAAGACTAGGAAGAAGAGTGAAGGGGTAATAAGAAGGCCTTCAAAACAGAGTCAACTATTTGCACATTGCTCCATGGAGGATTCGTTTGGTACAAATACATTCAAGGTGGGTAAAAGAAAAGTATGCATATTCACTCTCCTTTTCTTCTGCCTTCACTCTATTCTTCACTGTCTCCCCTCTTCTGCAGATGGAAGAAGTCTTGGTGACACGAACAAAGGTGAGAGCTGTGGGAGTCAGTGGTGTGACGTGCTCGGGAGGCAGAGGAAAGAGGAGGGAGAAATTGAATGAATCATCTATGCTGCTGTTCAGAGTGCTGTGAGGTTTAAGAAGAGAAGCTGACGATCTTTAAGAACAACTCACAGTCGATTTTAGGATGTGTTTGTTCCTGGTACTGTAAATGCAGATTTCCTTGGATGTTTTTCAGGAGACGTCAGTAAAGATACTTGTTTTTTCTAATTGTACCTCCATGTTGGACAGGCTCAGAGCCACCCAATAGTGGCTCAACTTTAACGAGATTCACACAGCACAACCTTTCTCCTGCTTGTGAGGGGGGTAAACCTCTGAGGTGGGTGGGACCCAAAAGTCCCTTTCTGTGCCCTAATGGGCAATTCTGATTCCCAAGAACCCTCACGACCACATCTCTAGGACTTCCCTTCTCATCTTGATCACAACAAAATTTCCCTGTCATATTTAACTTGGTAAAAACTGGATTCTTCAACTGACAATGCAATTCCATATATGACTAAAAAGTGAACCAATGTGTAACCCATTGTAGGGACATTTGGGTAATATGTTTTACCAAACTCCTAGGCTGTCTAGTAATAAATAGTATGAGAGGAAACAAAGTTATCCATAGTTCAGGGCCAACTATGGATTAGGGGTCAACAAATATTTCCAGAGTGAAACTATTTTGAGGTACATTTGCATGGGTTAGGGAGTGATCTCCATCCACCCTGAATCACATCCTGCACCCGGGACAAAGAAGGCCCAGTGTGCAAACAGAACAGATGGAAGCTTGCTCAGTAGAGTCCAGGCCCTGGAGAATGTGATTGGGTGGGAATAAGGGGCAGCCAAAGCAAACATAAACCATAATGTGCAAACAGTGCATTTGTGACATGTTTGTTTTTAGAGTCAAGGTTAGTTTTCTTGTGATTGTGGCTACCCGTTGCAATATCTGCCTATTCATTAGAAGTCAGTTTATTTCATACTTAGGTTTGCTCTTACCTGGTCATCTGTTCCACAACTCTAATTGCAATTTCTAGTAATTTGGCAAAGACTGAGGTCCTATCTCTTTCTTCTTGTTATAAGTGAATTCTTTTATTTGTCCATTTCTCAATATATACACACTAAACGTTTTGTGTGAAATACTGGAAAGGAGGGATACATAATTTCATCATGCCGGGTATGCTGAGCTTGTGTCAGGAAGACATACCACAAAAGGTACAATCCATACTGCTACCATACCTTGTGGATGTTTGTACCAGGAGTTCCTCAGCAGAGGAAAGTTTGAGGGACCCTGGCCGGGAAAGGCAAAGCAAAGGTGAATTTTGAGAGTGGAACTCAGAGAAGGGAAGAGACTAAGGCCTGCAGACAAGGAAAGAAAAACAAAGTCTGCCAACACGATAATGTGTGGCGCTTAGTTGCTGATTATAGGAAAGATTTAAATTAAAAATACACAGGGGGGTGCTGAGGATTTAGCTCAGTGGCACAGCGCCTGCCTGGCAAGCGCAAGGTCGTGAGTTTGATTCCTGGTACCAGAAAAAAATCAAAACCAAAATAATAATAATAATAATAATGCACAGGGAAAGATACTTACTTTGAAGTGAATTTTGACTCTATATTCAATACCTTCCTTTAGCACAAAAGTTTCTTTTTTGAGAGATTCAAGGTCCCCTGTAGAAGAGGATTTGGAAAGAGTTTAGTCTCAAAAGCAGCTATAAAGAAATAAAGGAAATCTAAGCTCCAGCTATTTGTTGAGTCTATCTGGGCAACATGGCCCCAGGGAGATCTCAGTTCAAAAGGCATTTGAGATTTGTTCCTGTGCACATACACACGTGATACTGGGCTTTTACTGTTCAGTTATGAAAAAATATGGTAGATGTCCCTCCCAAATTTGATTTCTTGGATAGGCATGGTGGTTCACACCTGTAATGCCAGCACTCAGGAGGCTGAGGCAGGAGGATCACTGGGAGTTCAAGACCAGCCTGGGCTACAAAGGGAGCTCAAGGCCAGTCTGAACTGCATAATGAGACCCTGTCTCAAAAAAAAGACAAAAAAAGTTTGATTTCTTTTTTTCTTTCTTTCTTTCTTTCTTTCTTTCTTTCTTTCTTTCTTTCTTTCTTTCTTTCTTTCTTTCTTCTCTCTTTCCTTCCTTCTTTCTTTCTTTCCTTCTTTCTTCTCTCTCTCTCTCTCTCTCTCTCTCTTTCTCTCTCTCTCTCTCTCCCTCCCCCCTTTCTTTCTCAAAGTTGCCCAGGTTAGGCTGGTGTGGATTATACCTCGCTTCATATTGTTTTCCTTAAGATCACTTGCACTATAAAAGTTTTAGGCTTTATAAAGGCAGATCTGCATCTAGTTCTTGATCCCTGTGCGCTAGTTAGGGAAGTAATTGTGCTCTGTTATTTTCCTTATGTGATCCTGTGTAATTTGACATTCAGATATATGCATGTGTGTGTGTGTGTGTCTGTGTTTTGCAGCTTTGTGCTTCTGCTTAGTTTCATGAACATTATTATACCTCTGGGATTCAGCTCAGCAGCTTTCTTAGGACCGAAAACTAAATTTAGGTTTTCTCTCCTGGGAGAAAGGCACAGGGACCAAGCTTTCCCTATGACATTCTCAACAAATTTCCTCAGAGTGCTCAGACTTTATCTTGCAAACTGACAGTTGTACCTGGCAACATGACACAATTTTGCACAGGAAGAGGTCTGAGCTGTGGTGACAGAGTGAGTTTCTTTCCTGGAGAGATGCTAAATGTGCGGGCCTGTGAATGGTGTGTGTGTGTGTGTGTGTGTGTGTGTGTGTGTGTGTCTGCACTGAAGCCTTCAGTTACACAGGAAGTGTGTCTTCTCAGCCTCTGATTTCTTCCCTCTGACAAAGAAGCCCATATAAGGTAAAGAGTGGATATGTACTGTGAAAGCGAAGTTCCTTGTTGCTAAATCTGCTGTCCTAGAAGGGCTTTGCTCTGCCTCACCAGAGTGCAGTATTTGAATTTGGAAATGATTTTCTTTTTCTACTAACAACCTGCCTTTGATAGCCCCAGCCTCCTGGCCCTATGTCCTTTTCTCATTCCCAACCCATGTTCATTTCTGCCCTCACCACTGCCTTCCAAGTCTTTCCCCCCTCTCCTCAAGACCCAGAACTCAGAAAAGAGCTCACGCTTGAGTCACAACAAGGTGGGAGAAAATAACATCTTCATTTACCCTTTATAGGGAAATTTGTTTATGTAATAAAAACCAGAGCTTTATACTTAAACATACTAGAATTTGTAGCATTATTCAGGAGGTTGCTCCTCTCCTTTAGGTAAGATTTATAGCTGATAAGGGCTTAGTATTTCCTGTCATGTCTAGACTATAATCATCCCAACTCTAGACCATATAGTTTTCTTCTGTATGTTTCCATGTAGAGTCTTCCATGCACGAATAGTAATTTTTCTGCTCTTATGTGAAAATAAAGATCTGAAGTAAATATAATGCAACTTAGTGTATCAAGTTAGTCTATATTTGTATCCTCTTCAATCAAAACAAATTAGAGATTTTTTTTATTAAGCATGGCTAGTATTGTACATTGCAAGTACAGTCATTTATGAACTCGTCTAAACATACACACTTCTGGGAGTCACCTTACTAGGATTTTCTTCAGCAGAACAGGGGACAAAGACCAAGTTTCCCTGTGATATTTTAGCCACGGTTGGGTCTACTTACCGGTAAGGTCCATGGTGATTGGGCCTGGTGCACTGTCACAAACCAGAGTGAGCCGTGTGACAGTCACATTTGGCAGTGTTGGGTCTGCAGGATTCAAAAGAAGATGTAGGCATGAGGAACAGACATGTGTTTGCATTTCAAGTGGGAGAAGGAGGATATAAAGGGAAACGTAGTATCACTGTCTGGAGTAGACATAGAAATGGTGGTAGACTGACCACCCTTGGTTGTGATGACCTTACAGATTGGGGCCATGTTATTACTTTATCAGGCCCTATGGGTTCATCTTAATGATCAACATCAAATATTTCACAAGTGGCTATGGGTCAGGGGCTCTACTTGTTGGGCACTGCTTATCCACATCTCTGGCCGTGTCTTTTTCTACCATTGTGTGTATGCAGGAAATGAGTGGCTAGGAAAAGATTAAGAAGGAAGAGAGAAAATGAGAGAAATAGTGGAGAGAGGGGAATACAGTCTAAGTGGTGGCCTCAACTTCTTTCTAAATCCTCCCTGTGTGTAATCTTTGCCTGCCTCATTGCTGAGCTGTGTCCTATGTGCAAGGAAGACAACGATAGGGTCCGCAGCTTTGTTGGGCATGTATACATCGTGCCTTGCCCTCTTCGTCTTGCAAGTATTTGGCAGCCTCTCCTTTGCTTCTGCTCAGTGGCTGCAGTACATCCTTACCTGCAGTCTCCCTGCCCCCAGATACACACCTGCTACAACAGGAGCATCCCCCAGCAGGGTCTTCTTGTACTTAGTTAGACTTTCGTCATCTTTATCCATCTCCTGTAGCTCCTTCAGGGACTTCTGAGGTGGTGGCTTGTAATTGAGCTTGCTGTCTAGCTCATCGTCACCTTCATCCAGCTGTGGCTCTGTGTCCTTTTCTGTCATCTTGATCTACTCATAAAGGGGAAAAGAGTCCATTATCCAAATTGTTGGATATGTAAAATGTTTGTGGGGCTGATGGTATCACCATCTTTGTTCTAGTGAACTTTGGGAGTCTTCAGCAATTTTCCAGATTTTCCCTGAACTCAATCTCATTTTGTGTTTCATGAAATAAGAATATAGTCTATTCTACTCATGTCTCTACAGGCCTGAATTACTCTTTACTGTGATGAGTATCTCCTATATATTGAATGCAACCAATATGAAATAAATTATTTCTTTATTTATTTTTTATTTTTTTGGTACCAGGAATCCAACTCAAGACCCTGCACTTTCCAGGCAAGTGCTGTGCTGCTGAGCTATATCCCCAGCCATGAAATAATTTATTTTTGAACCATATACTTCAAGTGAAGCAACATAGCTCAAGCAGTCCCGTACAGTGAACCACAGTTCAATCAACTCCTTACAGGAATATTCAGTCCTCACTCCAGCCAGTTTTGCTCCAAGTTTCCAGCACGCACAATCTCTATGATGGTGGTTTTAAAAGATAGCCAAGAAATGGTTGGCTTTTTCCCGTTAAGTCAGTCTTTCCTTGAACACCTGAAACACCTGAAGATTTATAGCTCTGATACCTGCCTGAGGTATCTGAATGGTTCCTGCCTAAGAATGTTAAGAATTTCTTTAGAGCAGGCACCAGATTCTGTGTGTTTCTTGAATTCTTCCATAACCTTTGAATTGTTCAGCATCTTATTAATTTTTGTTGATTGATTCATTAGATTGTATAATTAAAGATCTCAGTTCTTTTGACATACAACACAATAACATAGGATTCTTAAACTCTTCTACACAAAATTGTCAGTATATATCTTTTTCAGCTCCCTGCCACCACCTCCTGTTTCTGGAACTACTTCCTTTTGTGTCCCTACCTTGCTGCCCCAAGTTTCCAGTGACTTTGTGCTCTAAGGCCCCACCTGGATTGCCCTGCAGTGTTCCCTCTTTTATCATCAGCTATGTTTACTTGTTTTTATGTGAAAACATTGAGGAGAAATCTAGTAAAATTAATCCACATGTAAGTGTTAATGATGAGGGTAGGAGTAGTCAGAGTGTTTCAAAACCAAAATGAACCTCAGAGGTGATATTTCTGCTCTCTCAGTTAACCATTGAGAAAGTTGAGCTCTAGAGATTAGGAGAGTTGCCCACATTTGGACAGTCGGATGAGAGCTGCAAGATCTTAATCCAGAGTAAGAACCCCACAGAAGAACTTCAGGGCCTATGGTCGCAGCAATGAGAGCTGGTGATAGGGAGATGCTGGGGCAAAGAGATAATTCTCTGGTTCCATTTACTTCTACCTTGAGAGTAACTTTTGAAGATGTCATTGCTCCTGAAGGACCTACCTATAAGACAATACCTATCACGTTGTTGCCTGAGTGACACTGCAAACCTCTCTAAAGTTCCCTGAGAGTGAAGATATTTCTGGACCAAATCAGTTGTGTTTTTGAGTTTCAGTGCCACTAACACTGGCAAAAGGAAGAAAGATAATTTGGAAGTGAAGCTAAAAGGGAAAAATAAAAGCAGTTTGGACAGAACAAAAAGGAACAAAATGGTAAAGAGAATGAAAGAGAGAGGCAGGGAGAGAGAGAGGGAAGAAAGGAAGGGGAGAAGAGAGGAGGAGAGTAAAGAAGGATATTCTTTGGTTCATTATTTTTCTTGTTATTTTGCTGAAAGACCAACTCTGAAAGCAGCATTACAATGCCAAGATCTACTTCCTGTCCTGGAAGGAAACTTGTAGGTCTGTTCCTATGGCAACTCTTGTTTCAGCTTTAGACCCAGCATCCCTCAAAGCTCAGATTCTTTAGACCATAGGGAAAAATATAGCTATCAACCCAACTTATGTTCCAAATAACACTCAGAGGAGATGAATGAACTGGTTAGAAAAATGTGGTGGGTGGATGTTGTAAGTTTGGGTCATTTAAGGACAATCATTAAGGAGCAGATGAACAAACCAGGTAAGGCTAATTAGATTAGACAGATTTTCATCTGGTGGCCTGAGGAGCCTAAGAAATAACACAGATAGAGCCCACATAATACACTGTGCAGAACAACAGGAGGGCTATTTGTGCTAATAAGGGCGTCTCAGCCCCTGTGGTCAGGCATTTCTGGAATATATCACTTGGTTCTAACAAGTCACCTGTCTGACTCTTATTAGATGGTGACATTACATATGGCCATTAGCCCAAGGTGCTCTCATTCACCTACAGGGAACTGTAATTCTATAGCTTCACTCTCAATTTAGAAGGGATAATGAGAAGCGGGGGTGCTCTGGCTTAGCACAGGATTTGTGGATGTTTGTGTGAATATTGACAAGTCAACCTATCTGTCATCCAGGTCTTTATATAATTGCTACATCTGAGACTGAAATCAGCTCTCTATTTTCTTGACTCACTATTTTATTTAATAAAAATAAGACATTATTTTTTAAAGACATCAAACAGTGGAGGTGTAGGATTACTGTATGAACTTAGTACAGTCTAGGGGAGGAAATCAGGACCCCATTAAAAGAACTGGGTCTAATTGTAACATAAGAAATAGAGGTAAGGAGGTAGATGATTCAAAACTAGCTTAGTTGAGACAGCTTATTAGAAAAAGATGCTAATGTCATAGTATAGCAAATAGGAGTTGAAAAGCACTTCTTAGGGATAGCATTTAAAACAAAATTAAGGTCAGAACTAGTTACCAGCCACCTGCTGCTCATAAGGCATTGCACTTGGGTGTTTACAAGACATAGGAAAGTAGGGCAATGAGTGGAAGCTGGGAGTTTTACTCATATTAAAAGGCCCAGGTGGTTTGACTGATTGTTCTTAATCTTTCTGGAGATTACAGGTCTCTTAGGAAATCTGATTAATATCAAGTTCCTTATCCCAAGGTAAAAGGAATAAAATCATGAAATTATGCAAATGACCCCAGGTTTCATGGACTCTGAAGTCCTTCATAGACTTTATTGGGATTCAAGATCGCTAGATTAGGAATGACCTCAAAACTGTAACCTCTTGGAAACATGAAGCAGAGATGAAGGTTAAAGCGGAAGCTTGTCTAGATGAGGCCCAACCGAAGCATTGACCCACGGAGCCTCAGGCACAGGGTCATGTCCACCCACCAAACTGTTTGATATATCGAAACAGAAAATATCAGAGACATCTGTGTCTCAAGGATCACGACCAGGGCGGCTGGCAGAGGAGCACATGTGCACAGGGAGAAGCCCACTGACTGAGACCTCACGGGGCAGATGTTTGACTCACCATGGATCACATTCTCATCTTGGGATAGGGAGATTATAACACACCATCTCTAGCTTGTTTAAATTTCTAAGCCTCTGTCTGCAGATTTTTCCTGACCTGCAGTTGTGTGTCAGCTAAATTATCAGAGGTTTAGTTACCTTGTCTCACTACTGCATCTAAGACAATGTCTCTGTTTCATTGTTTTAAATTTAGGTGAATTCCCAAAAGATGCTGCATCTTTAATTTTAGCTTTTCAAACACATAAAGTTACCTTCTTTTACCCAGCAGCCCTTTGCCTAATTAAGGATATAATTATTAATAATTGCAAGTTGTTACTGATCTCTTATCCTCAGCCAAAAACTTAGCAATTTGTGGAAAATGCTTTCTCTACATTATTTCATCGAAGAATCACAATATTGTGCAGTAGGCACTGCTATACTTTACAAAGACAGAAACAAGGACAGAAGGAAGTATTGAATATTTCAATCACACAGAATTTAAAATTTCCTACTCATGTGATCAATGACAAGAGTAACGGCCAAGACTCTAAGAAAGAAATATTTGCTGTGCATATATTTAGCAAGAATATCCAAAATAATATAACAACACTGGCTGTAAATCACTTTTTAAAAAAATTATTTTACACACTTACAGGGTAGAACGTGAGTTTTGATAGTTATATAGATAGACATAGTAAAAGGTTATGATGATCAGGCAAATTAAGATATCTAGCTAACGTAGTTTATTTTTTAGTAGCAGGAACACCTAAAATCTATTCTTTAAGCAAAAGTTCTGAGTACAGTGGAGTATTATTAAATGTTGCATTGCAATTTTTGTTTTGTCTTTTTGACATCAGGTCTTGTTATGCAGTTCAGGTTGGCCTTGCACGTACTTTGTAGCCCAGGTTGGCCTCGAACTCACAGCAGTCTTCCTGCCTCAGCCTCTCAAGTGCTGGGATTATGGATGTGTGCCGCCATGCCTGGACTGGCTTGTAACTTTTAATTTCACAAGTAGTCTCTGCAAAACAGATTCTCCCAAACACCCAGACATAGGTGGTACATGGTATGACCATAATTTCCTAAACAATACGGGTGTATATTTAACTACCAAGATCAAATTTCCCTTTTTATCTTTCCCTGTTACAGATGCCTACTGAAGTGAGAACAGGAATTTTAGGAAAATTGTACACATTGCTTTCCAATCCCACCATCTAAAGAACAACTGATTTTATTCTTGATAATAATTTCAGCAGTCATCACATATAGCACAATTTAATCTTTTTTGAAGATTAGCTCATTTAGTTCTGTGAGCACCGTCATTTTCCCACAGGTCAGGACACTAGAGCCCAGCTCAGGTAGCTGCCCATGAAGTTACTTGCATCTCACACAAGCTGCGGAATGAATGTGTGCAGGCACTGCACTCTGAGCCTTCCATTGTCTTTATTAAGTCAGGACAATATTAAAGCCCATTAGTCATTTGGGGAATCTCTCTGTGGTGCATGAGCAGGGATAAATGCCTCGTCGTAAACTCTACAGGGCTGACTTTAACCTAGCAAGGAAGTGTCACATCAAGATGTTTTCAGTGCAGCTGTGTTCCTGTGCTACCTTGCACAAGTTGCTCAACCTCTCTGGGCCCCAATTTCATGCACAGCAAAATGAAATTATTGCATTTGAAGTCCTCTGAGGTTCTTTCTTAATTTAGTGCTGTGAACACTCCCTGGTTTATTACAGGACCCAAGCAAGTCTCGCTGCCTTCAGCTTCACTTTTACTACAAGCAAAGTGGTAATAAAGATCCTTCCTTGCGGCACTGAAGGGGTGAAGAAAACAAGAAAAATTTAGGCCCATGGCGGAGGTTCAATCAGGGTTCACTTTTTTCTTTCTTTCCATTCCCTGCCCCCTGCTACCTATGGTCTCTTTCATGGCACAGCTTTGGGGAAGTTAGGTTGCTGATCTCCTAGGTACCAAACCCTTTCCACTGGATAGGAACTGCACAAATCCAAGCCTTTCTCCTCGGAAACAGGCTCTGCTTCTTTGAGCAGGAGTAGAGCCAGAAATTCTGGGAATTGCAAGAACTATTTATAAATGGAATCCAGCTTAAAATGGGGCAGTAACTATTATATTTCTTCTGAAAACTTCCACATAAACAATTTAATTTTAGATGTTATGTGTGGTTCCCTTGCCTAATTGAAACCAGAGGTCATTCTGGAATAATGAGAAATGTCAGTGGACACTGACGCCCACTGATGGGGGATTTCCCTCTGTCGTTGGAATAAAATGTAGGAGAAACTTAACTCATGTCTCAAAGCTAGATCTGCTGGAGTGTGCTGGATTCCGTGGGCCACGAGAATTGAAGTATTAGGTACAAGAGGTAGAGAGAAAGAAAGTGGGGGTGGGGAGGGAGAGAGAGACAGGGAGAGAGAGACATGAGTGGGGAGAAAGAGGGGAGAGAGAAGGAAGGGAGGAAGAAGAGAGGGCAAGGAGAGGAAGAGAGGATGGGGAAGAGAAGAGAGGAAAAGAGAAGGGAGAGCGGGGAGGGAAAAAATGGAAGGGAGCAGAAGGGGAAGGCAGTGGAGGGAAGGAGAAGAGGAGAAGGGAAGAAAGAGAAGGGGAGGAGAGAGAGAGATGGAAGTACCAGAGGTAGGTGCTTTCCTTCAGAAAAGTCCCTGTACCGCCTTCAGCATTCGCTATCACCCCAATCTCTCCACTCCTTGTTGACTAGGAAATGTCCTGCTTTGAACCTGAGGCTGCTTGTCCAAAGCAGATCTTTGAAAGCTGGGGGTCTCTCACACACTGTTGACATTTCAGAGCTAGTAAGAATGTGTCTGCTTTGCTGCCTGCCTGGTGCTTTGGCGCATGTGGGGACCCAGGTTTAGCTCACAGGACACCAGAAGGGGGTTCTCTCCTTTGCGGAATCCTCCCCGGTCTCTCAGAGTTTCTTTGTGTGTGTGTGTGCCAGGAACTGAACTCAGGACCTTGTGCTTGCCAGGCCGGCACTAAGCTATACCCCCAGTCCTTCTCAGCATTTCTGGCAATGTACTGCTTTGGTGACGCGAGGCTGCTCTCTACCAACTCAGCCCCTGAGGAGCTGAAATTTCAAAACTGGGTGAAAAGAACCAAACCAGTGCCTAAGAGGATATTTTTATATACAATAAAATCATAATGAATTCAGAGGAGCATATGATTTTCTAGAAGCAGAATTCTTTAGCATTTCCCTTTGTAAGACAAATAGTGCATTATGTCCTGCCTCTACATTCATGGTATGCTGTTCGAACCTGGGTTTTCCTGCAGAAGGACAGAGAACTTAGTGGAGCCATTAAGCTTGTCTGAGGACCCACCTTGTGAAAACCATCGCTGTGCAACAAATCCATATAGTCACAGAAGTTTTAAATTAGGAGTGAAATATCAGAAGTCAAAGACAATTTGATCAGTTGTGCTCAGAATATGAGACTTTTGAAGGAAGCCCATGTAAATTTTTTGCCAACTCTGGCCGGAGTGGAAATTTCATACAACACAGAGTTTAATACAACACAGAGTTATTTGCTAAGTACTTACTGAATAGATGAACTTTGTTGAAGTTTCAGGAGCAATAAGAGACCTGGGGAGTATCACCATGGACTCCAACACGGGCAGTAAGAACACTGCTCCAGCCACAAGGAATTAAAGAAAATTTCTTCCCTGGGACATTTCTAGAAATCCAGTTCTGAGGCACTGTAGCTATCAATTTCTTTTTGTATCAGTATGTAACTTCAGACCACTGAACATTTCTGAGTCTTAATGTTCCTTCCCTGTCTTCTTGAGACGAAAATTTGAACGTCTCTAATGCCAGACCTTGTACACAGAAGGCAGGCAAAGAAACTTGGTTCTCTTTTTTCTGTCTGCTTACGTTTTACTCCCCAGGCCTTTTCTCTTCCTACTAGCTGAAATTTGTAGTATATTGTGTTCTTACAAATGTCCCTCAGGATAACTTTGCTATGTTGGGTTCCCAGTGAACATAGAACCTTGGTGTTGCTCAGTACATACTGCCTGCAGGACAAACCCATGCTCTATAAAGCAAGGAAAGGACCCAGTCCCAGGGCCTAGAAGATATTTACCCTCTGTAACACAGTTATCCCTCCTAGGATGGATCTGTGCAACATGGATGAAGAATGACTTGTTTTCTCTGAGGTCTCCATATCTCACAGAAGAATGAGACGATCACCTTACTACATTTATGCTATGTTTGGCATTGGGGGGAACATTTTCTGAACATATTTAACAATAAGAAATGGTGAGACTAATGTCACCCGTTGATGACTGGACCCCTAGCCAAGCAAGTGACCACTGACCTCTTGATTGCTCTTGACTATTTGATTACTTCTGCAGTGAGGACTAAGTGTGCCAACCCTGACTACAGTGGCTCTTGTCTCCATGCGCAGGGACAAGTGCGAGGCCTCTATGTGACAGTAGTCCCCTCCCTCACCTGGAATGACGCCTAGTACTTTTCAGATCTACACCACAAACTACCCTAGGTCTGACTTTAATCACAGACTATGCGGCGGATACTGGCTGGGAAGTCCTCTAAAAGGGAGGTAAGTATTTCAGCCATGTCTGAAGCATACCCAGTGGTAGCTAAAGTTCAGAACTTGACAGTCTGAAGACCCAGTAACCAGTGTTCCAGCTGGAACCATTTGGATTCTCCTAGAATCTGTCTCTTTAAGCAATTATTGAGTACTTTCCAGGGTTGCTTTTAATTCTCTCAGGTGTAAAGGTGTCGTCTGCGCCCCACCACCCCCTGCCCCTGGCAAGAGGATATGTTTCTACCCATCCCACTGGAGGAATTTAAAACTCTGTTTTTATTCCTGGTAGAAATTCCATCAGTGCATGACAGAAAAGGAAACGACAGTGTGTCCTATTGCACTTCCCCTTAACTGCCAAGTCCCTTTGTAGTGGAAGGGAGCACTTCATCATGTATTTCTCTTTTAGCACCAGACAGGTCTTTAGAGGAAAACAGTTTGGTATTTGACAACTCCAAACCACTTTTTTCTCTGTTTAACAAGTCTGATTAAATAGTCTGCTTAAAAACAGGAAACCGCACATCTCCACCCCAGCAAAGCCCAAGACACACCAGAGTGATCCATATCAGTTTAGACCTGCAGTCTCTCCCACTCTGAGCTTGGCCAGGTGCCTGCTCCTCCCTGTAGGAAACCTGTCCGGGCTCTCCCCCGCAGGTATGCTCTGAGACTCGCTCCAGAACATCCTGGCTTCTTCCCCTGGCTGCACCGCCTCCTCCCCCTCCCCCTAGCTGCTCCCTGAGTCATTGCTTCAACTTCCCTCTCTCTGCAGAACCGAAGCAGCAGCCTCTTTAACACTTTCTTATCATCAAGTTTGTTGCAAAGAGAACTGTTGGCTTAAAAAAATCTGTCAAGGGCAGTAGCCTGGTACAGATACGTCCTACGCCCCTCTGAGCCCACCTCTACCTCCCCTGCCCTGCGGCGTTTGAACTCACATTCAGTGCGTCGCGTCTCTGTCGTCTCTGTCGTGTGCCTCTGTCTCTCAACTCTGACTTCTGAGTACTGGCAGTTAGAACAGGAAGGAAGTTACCGAGAAAAAAATGTTTTAAACCTCCTTGAAAAGGAAACCCTGGGCTGTCTCTAATCCTGTTCCTTTGCACAGCCTCTATCTTGATCAGCCAACTATGAGCAGCCTTCTTGCCAATTAATGGCACATGTGGGAACAAGACAGCACATGAGATGCACGAATGTACACGCAAAGGATGGAGCCTACAGCTACAAGTGCTGTGAAGAACTGTGTGGTTGTGTCTAAAAATCAACTCGTCTCAGTGCGTAAGCCTGGTGAGACAGGCAGCCTAAAACACCAGCAGTGACAAATTCAAAGAAGCTTTACTTTCTACTGCTAACTTCTGTTCTTATTAGGTGCCTGCCAGCTCCTTTATCAGTCAGATATTTTGAAGATGCTGGCAGTAAATGCGGAGGGGAAATTATGAATGTTAAATATGTATACTTGATGCTAAATGCAAAATTTTGTTCTCGCACAGATTGTTGGAGTTTTATTGGCTGTAATTTCAAGATGTCGCTTCATCGTGTATCACAAATGAGCAAATGCTGTTTGTCATCATTTTTGCTAGTTTTTCCTCCAAATTAAACAAACAAACAGAAGATAAAGCACTGCCTTGGATTAAATTCAGGGATGCAGGTTACAGAATAAAACACAACTTCATTAATTCATAGTCTTCCATCTCAGAATCTGTGAGATTTAACAAGTGCTAAAATTGACTGTCTTATAATTGAGGAAATGGTTTACGAAGTAATTCAAGTGGGAGCAAAGTGAGAGGCTATATTTAAACCATCTGAGGAGACAGTTTCAAGCACAGAAGCCACACTTCTTCTATACCTTAGCTGTTGTCAATCATAAATGCTTATTTATATTAATATTGCAATGTCCAGTACTTATACCAGTATGTATAGTACTAATTAAGCAAATATACTTGGAGAAGCTGACTTTTGAAAACTCAAAGGCACGGTATTTATTTTATAATTGTTTCCACAGGCTATATCTTGTCGTTAAAATCAACAGACTTGAATCGTTAAAGGATGGCAGTCATTTGATGTGAAAAAACAGACTAACTCCCCCCCCAAAATAGAAACAATGCACAATTAAAATTAATACAAGTGCTGAAAACAAGATATAGTTTTATTCTGTGAATTTCAGCATCATACAGATAGACTATAACACTTGAAACAAAGTATATAGTTTTAGCTAGGTGTGGTGGGGCAGGCCAGCAGTCAGGAGGCTGAGGCAGGAGGATTGCTGTGAGTTTGAGACCAGCCTGGGCTACAAAGTGAGCTCAAGCTTGAACTGCATAGCGAGACTGTGTCTCAAAAAGACCAAAAAAAAAAAAAAAAGAAAAACCCAAAGTATATAGTCTTATAAATAAAAGCAAATACTGATTTACACAGAAGGCATTAAACATTTTTAGCTTCATAATCTCAAGGGACTGTATTTATTCATTGACTTATATTTGCTGAGCACCTTTCTTCTTCTAGGTAATGTTTCAGACTCTGATGTGCACAGCAGACAGACTAAATCTCTGCTTTCCTGTGGCTATAAGGAGGAGCCTGACAAGCCCAGTAACATATGCAGAACATTGACTCATTCAGTGCACATTTAAATTTTAAAAATTTATTACAGTAAAAGACCACTGATCCGAATTCCCCTCAAAATACTCCACTCATTTCAAACACACTTATCCCATCATTCCTGCCACTTTCAGAAGCAGTTCTAGAAGTCTTCTTTCCTGTGTGTCTTTAGTTACGCTGTTGTGTCTGTCTCAATATCCTGAGTCAATTCAAAACATTTACGTTTCAGGATCACTTTGACTTTGGAGAAGAGCCCAAAGTCACCTGGTGCTAGATATGGTGAATAAAATGTAGGATACACTGTAACAGTTTTACAACTCTGCCTTCCCATTGGATAGCACTCAGCAGCAGCATTCACCATATTTCATCATACCTTCTAAAGACGCTTGTGAAAGACTTCCAGAACTACTTCCAAAAGTGGCAAGAAGGACAGAACAAGTGTGTTCAAAGTGAAGGGCATTTTTAGGGGGAATTAATGGGAATATACCTTTACTGTATATCATAATCTTTAAATTTAAACATTCACTGTATATTTTGATTACTCCTTGTATTAGTTGCAGCAAAAAGTATTTAAGATTAGAAATGGTGGATTCATGGTTTTCCACCACTCCTGTCTCAGGCTGTCAGGGTCTTCTCTAACACAGACCAGGCATCGCATTTCTTCCCTGCTGAGCCGAGCCCAGTGTGTGCTCACAACTTTTCTTATGCAGTGCTTTAGGCAAAGACCGCAATGGTATTTTAGCCCCAAATGCCTATAGCATCACTGGTAGGTTTGTAGTCTATGTACTGTTGTTGGGGACGGAGAGAGCCTTGATAATTTCATCCAATTTTCAAAAGCATCCATGACTTCAAAAACATTAAAAGTTAGTAATTTAGATAACGATTTTGGTGATATAACGATGAACTGCTGGCAGAGGGCAACGACTATGATTTCCTCAAATGTCGTTCAGCATCACAGTCAGGACTGTGGTCCAGCAAAATTACTACTTCTCATGTCCTCCTGATGCAGGTCATTGTTCATAGATACTTCTCAGGTGAGTAAACCGAAGAGATTCTTTTAATAGAATTAAAATGGTAGATGCTCTACTTCCAGCCCATGCTGATAACTGTGAGTTTTGCGCTGAGACTCCCTTTCTTACACCTAAGCTTCTGCGAATAGAACAAAATCTTCATTGTGGGAGAGAGAAAGTCAGGTGCCTGTTGTGGTAAGGGAACTACTTTTTCTCTAAGCACCTAAGCACAGTGAAACCAACAGACTTTGGAAACCTACTTAAGAATATTCAGAAAAATCATTAAGCTTTTGAAGTATTTTCCAACTGTTTCAAGGATACAACAGAAAGGTAAATTCCACGCAAATCTTTTACAAGGCTTTTGCCATGAGCCTGAAAAAAATGACAAGAAAACATCCCTTTTATTTCATGGCCCCATTTTTTAGAAGCCACAAGTAAAAAAACTGAGCAGGTTTTCTGCCCTGAACGCTGTCCGTTCTGGAATATGTCTGTGTTGCATTCACAGTAGTCGTGGATGGAACTGGAAATTCCATTTCAAGGCAGATATCCTGGTTCTCTTCCTGTTAGTGTGTCCTTGGACCAGAGTTTAGATTTCTCTGAGTGTTAATTTTCTTATCTGTAAAAGAAGGATGATACTAATTTTTAGCTTTCCTGCACAAGTTGGAAATGATGTGTGATATCTAGCAGAGCTTTTACCTCACAGTATGTGTTTGATACATGGCCCAGACTAAGGAAATCACCATCATTAAGACAGTCATTTTCATCTATGTTCTTATGATCAGCCCACCAACATGTCATATCTTACCTCCTCCTTTGAAGTGCTCTTCCACCCAGCAATTGTGTGTTTCCTGAACTCCTCGAACTTGAAAGCATATAATATGCACTATATATAACATACTGAAGTACACTGTGAATTTATTTTTCTGATCTGCTGGATCAGAACTTAGTACTTTAATAGGCAATTTTTGTATTGTTAAGTTATTAGTTTATGAATATCAAACTTATTATTCCACCTAAATAGGAAAGGCTTCAGTAAGGGGCTATGTTTAATATACCTGCGTTCCTTGGAGTGCCTAGAGGAGTACACAGTTGGACCATGGAAGAACTTGTGTCACTCTCTCCCATAGAGATGCATGTGTATAAATTAAGTAGCTTGTGTGCATTCTGCCCCCTACCCCATCTGTTTCTTCTAGTGAGAATGCCGTCCTGAGGAATAATGAATATAAATATGGGTATGTGTCATCAAAGGCCACTGAGACCAATTTTTCCCCTACTTTTCTTCATATACAGTCATGTTTTTCCTAATGACATAAAAAAATGTATCATTAAGCAATTGTGTTGTTACACAAACACCGTGGAGTATACGTACACAAACCTCAATGGAATGGCCTCTTACACACTACGCTGTGTGGTGTAGCTCATTGCATCCAGTACAAACCTGCATGGCGTGTTACTGTACTGGATACTGCAGGCAGCTGCAACACAGTGGCAATTATCTGCAGGTTTAAGCATATCTAAGCATAGAAAGGGTACAGTAAAAATATGGTATAAAAGATTTAAAAAGTGTATAGAGTTCGCAAAGTAGGAGTTGCTCTGGGTGGGTCAGTGAGTCCGTGGGGAGTGACAATGGAGGCCTGGCCTTTCACTGTGGCCTTAATAAACACTGTATGCTTAAGCTGTACTACATTTATAAAGACCTATTTTTTATTCATTAATAAATTAGCTTACTACAACTTTTTTACTTTATAAACAGTTTAATGAACTTCTTTGACTGTTTTGTAGTGGCGTTTAGCTTAAAATACTACAAACATATTTACAGCTGTACAAAAATATTCTCTCTCTCTTTTGTACTGGTGATTGGACATAGGGCCTCATGCATATGAGGAAAGCACTCTATTAACATTTTATATCCTTACTGTGTAGCTTTTTTCTAGTTTTTTTTTTTTTTTTCCTTTTTAACATTTTTTTAACAACAGTGCAGATGCAAACACACATATTAGCTTAGGCCTGCACAGGTCAGGATTGTCAGTATCGCCATCTTCCACCTCTACATCTTGTCCCACTGGAAGGTCTGTGAGAGGTAATAACAGTCATGTAACTGTCGTCTCCTGTTCCAACAATGTCTTCTTCTGTAAGCCCTCCTGAAGGACCTACTAGAGGCTGTTCTACAGTTCACGTTTCTAAAAAAATAAGCAGAAGAAGTACATTCTAAATAATGATAAAAATATAGTATAATAAATACATAAACTAGACATAGTCATTTATTTTCATTACCAGGTATTATGCACTGTACATAACTGTTGTGCCATACTGCTACACAAACTGCAGTGCAAGTTTCTTTCAACCAGTATCATCACAAGCTCATAATGTATTGTGCTACTACAGTACCATGGCTAAGATGTCACTAGGTGTTGTAGTCAGGGTTTACAAGGGGAACAATTTAATACAGGACACATAATTTATAAGATTCTTTTACAATAGTCACCCAAGGAGTCATATACAAAGAGAGTGCAGGAAATAAGTCCACACACTAAAGACCAAAAGAATCCAACTGAGGGCCTGGATCCAATGGCAGTGTCCTTCATGAGTCTAGCTACAGACTTAGAGCCCATAACAATGTCCCCTACAAGTCCAGCTGGAGGACAAGGGCCCATAGCAATGTCTCACACAAATCTGTTTCATGGATCTGCACTGGGAAGACCCAAAGATCAGTGTTGGAAGGTAGGAAGTCTGTGCCAGCGGGATGAAGGATCTGTGCTAGCAGGCTGAGGGATCTGCACTGGAGCCAGGAAGGGACACTCAAAGTAAGAACCAGAGCTCCGCCAAGAAGTACCACAGCTGTCCTCAGTGACAATGAGGTCCCAAGCTTTGATAATGAGAACAACCGAGTCTATATCAGGAAAATCAGCATGACAAACCCCTCCAGGAGAACAAACAGCCTCAGGAGAATCAACAGCTCCCTAACATCTTTCTTTCTTTGTCTCCAGTTCTCATTTTTATGTTGTTGGCAACAATCCTCAGGTGGGCCCCCCACACCTAGCACCTTGCTGGTTCAGTTCAGCTGGGTGTTACAAGTTGACCACCAGTTGTCAATCCACCACACTAGATGATAGGAAATTTTCAGTTCCTTCATAACCTTATCAGTATCTTCAGTGTCTATTTGAACAGTCAAGGCTGCCTCACTGTCCTGAATTGGTACAGAACATTTACCTTGCACTGTCATTTTGACTTTGGGGAAGAGCCAGAAGTCACGTGGGGCCAGCTGTGGGGAATGAGATAGATGAGGACACACTGTGATGTTTTTATAAGCTTGCCTTTCCATTGCATGGCACTCGGCAGCAGCACTCACTGTGTTTGATCACATGTAAAGACATTTAGGAAAGAGTACTTCCAGAACTGCCTCAGAAAATGGCAATGAGACAAGTCCTAGACCTCCAAGTTGCTAATGACAGAGAGAGCAAAAGAAATTAAACAATTTAAAAGTTGTGGCTGTAGGGGAAAAGACACATACTTGTTCTGTACATGGGGTACTTATGGAAGCACACATAGGATATCAGGGACGGCTTCTTGAGGAAGTGACTACACTGCTTAAAGAATAGTAGGTATTGGGTGGGAAAGGCTGGAGGAAGAGAAAGTATTTGAGGCAGAGGAGAAGCATGGGCAGTAGCATTGTATTCCAGAATGGTGTAGCTGGAAGGAAGTAGCTCACGTTGCTGGAATATGAAGTGCATATAGCACTAGAATGAGACGAGGGGAGAGGGCTCAAGGTCTAGAAGATGATAGGTTCCTAATACCATATGAATAAGGAAATTTGCCTTGACCTCATGTGAGGTGGAGAAGAACTGAGAGTAAAAGGTCATGACCAGTTTTGAATTTTACATAGTTTACTGTGCTAAACTAGTACGGAAGGATGCAATGTGTGTAAAATCTATTAGGGAATTGAACCAGAGTACTCATACTAGACATTGTTTTAGTTACTTTTCTCATTGCTAAGACAAAATACCCAACACCTAAAGGAAATGTTCATTTCAGATCACAGTTTGTAGAGGTTTCTATCCACAGTCAACTCTCTCTAAGGCAGGGTGGCATGGCAGAGAGGCATCACAGAGGAGAAACAGTTCATAGCAAGACAGGCAAAAGGCAGCAAACAGCAGTAAGCTGCAGCAAGCCTGCCTTGCCTTTCTCTCTTTATATTCCATCCGGGGTATAAGGTTATTGATTGGTGCCACCCACATCTAGGGTGGGGGTTCCATTTAGTTATGACACATCTTTAAACCCATTATTACACCCTCTAGATCCAGCCACCTCCAAAAAGCCCCACCCATGAGGGCATAAGACTTTAGAGGGACATCTAGATACAAACCATAACAGACATACACAGAGGTGTTCTGCTTTGAGAAATGTATAGTTGAAATTGATGAATTTGGTGATTGATAGAATATGAAGGATGAGGATGAGGAAGAACCAGGGGTCACAGTTGACTTCTAGAGTTTTTATTAGGACCCTTAGTAGTACCACCTACTGTGATGCAGGATACTCACTGAAGAACAGATGTACTGGGAGAAATGATTTGAATTTGGACATGTTGAGTGTTCAGTTGAGTGATGTCACCCCTAGGAAGTGATTTCTGACAGACATGAAGATGTGTAAGCTTGGATTGCAAGCCCAGGTTTATGATTTATACAACAGGCTACACATGGTTTTTTAAATCAGTTTGACCACATTGTGGTTCACATACCAGAAGAACAGCATTTCTTAAGAACTTGTTAGAAATGCAAATTCCCAGGGCCCGCTCTACAGCTTTTCTTCAAAATATCTGCATTTTAGAAGATTCTATGGGTAAACTATGAAGTTGGAGAAACACCAGTTTAATTTGTATACATGGACACAGTAACCCTAGCATGTAGATAAGTTGGCTAAGCTTGGAGAAATGCTGTTGACCTTACTTTTAGTAAATAACTTGCTGACTTCTAATCTCTTCCTTTGCTAGCAGGCTGGCCCTACCGTCATTATACTCATGGCAGACATACTTACAATCACATGACTTTCAAACCTCTAGGAACCTTTTGTCCATTTAGAGTAAATGGAAGTGTTTTTCATGGCCTACGTATTTCTTCATTGTGGTAGCCAGTTTCCAAGACTGCCCCAGTGATGTTGGTATTCAGCCTTGATCACACTGTATTGGGGTTGGTCGATGTGATCAATATAATACCGCAGAAGGGCTGGAGATATAACTCAGCAGCACAAGCACCTGCCTGGCAAGCATAAGGTCCTGAGTTCAATTCCTGGTACCAAAAAAAAAAAAAAAAAAAATACAGCAGAAGTCATGGTCTGTTCTGCTATAAAAGACTTGTGCTTTCTCTCTTGATGTGTTCTAGATTCTTCATTGTGTGGGAATCCAGGTACCATGTCAGCATGATACTCAAATCTCTTGTGGTGTGGTCCACATGGTGAAGAGCTGAGTAAGCCATCCTGGCACTGAGTCATCTGGCTCCCAAAGGCTACAACCTCAGCTGACAGCTAGATTGCAAACTTATGAAAGACCCTCAGCAGAAACCATCCAATTATGCTGCTTCTACATTGTCCTTCCAAAAATACACAACAATAAATGTGCATTGTTAGAAACTGCTAACTGTGGGGAAGTTTGTTATGCAGCACTAGCTAAGTAATGTATTCATGATATGGTTTCGGGCAATACTCATCTCCTTCACTTAGTTATTTTAACCCCATTCCAATTCCATGCTAACCCTTTCATGAGAAATGAGTTCCCATTAGAGATCATTCTTTTCCTAAGAATTCTTTTCCGCCATGTACTCATACCTGATTCATTTCTTTATTTGAATTTCTGCTCAAATGCCAGTCTCTCAGTGAGGACCTCTCTAACCATATGTAAAAATAATACTTCTTTCTCATAATCCTGCTTTATATTTATTTATAGCAGGTCACACCTCCTGGTAAATTTTTGTGTGTGTTTTTTAACATTTATCATCTATTTCTCCATAAGAATGTGAGCTTGATAAGGGCAGGCACCTTATAGTCAATGCTGTACCCAGAAGCTAGAACTGCTTACGTACGTGGGAGACTATCAGTATATGTCATAGAATGAATGAAAAAATATACACTTTGGGAAACATTAGTATCTAGGAATGATGAACTAGAGACGCTCACAAAGAGAGCAGAGGAGGAGTAGCCTGAGAAGGAGGAATGGCCTCAGAGGAGGAGAGAGAGAATGGGAACCTTTGGATCAGCTGATGCAGGTTGTCTGAATTTAAGCTCGGAATAGATATGTACTTGTTTGCCACTTTGCTTAGGTTGAGGTTCTGCCTTCCTATGGATTTTAGAATAACAATTTTTAACTTTATATTTTGAAACAATTATAAGTTTATAGGAAGTTGTAAAGAAATGTATGGGAGCCTATTTTATCCAGTCTTCCCCAGGGTCAGAATCTTGCTTAACTATGTACAGTATCAACACAGGGAACTGACATTGGTATAATTCTCAGAGATTACTCAGATACCTCTGTCTCTCTCTGGAGAAATATGTATATATATATAAATGGCTATCTCTAGCTCTGCTCATATTGAGTCACTGGCCTGCACACTATCTCTGCTTTTTATTAAATTTCAGGAATATAAATGGAGTGATTAATACTTTTGAGATTTGATTCTTTCACTTACCATCATTCCCTTGAGGTTCATCCAAATTGTTGCCCTTATCCCTCTTTCATTTCTTCTTGTGACTGGGCAGTATTCCATGTCACAAAAGTACTGCAGTTTGTTTACTCATTTATTGTAGGAGATATGGATGGTTTCTATTTGGGGATTAGTATGAATTAAGTTGCTAAGAACATCTGTGTACAAGTTTCTGAGTAAAACTAAGTTTTCTCTACCCTGATAAATACCTAAGTGTGCAATTACTAGGTTGTATAGTAAATCCATATTTAGCTTTAGAAAAGCCTTCCAAACTGTCTTCCATAGGCTGTACATTCTACTTGCAAGGAATGAGTGATCCAGTTTCTCTGAATTCTGGTCCTTCTTCTATGTTATCACTTTAATTAATTAATTAATTTTTTTAAGTGACTCAGGTATGTGGTCACTTCTTCTAGTGGTTTTAATTTTTATTTCTCCAATGGATGATTATGGTAAATACTATATTTGTCTTCTCTATATGTGGTATTTTTCTATATTTGTGATATATTTCTTCTATATTTGTCATATTCCTTCTATATTTGTTTATTTGTGGTATGTATATCTTCACTGAAGTATCTATGTTTTTAACTCACTTTTACAGTTTGTTTGCATTTTAATTACTGAATTTTGAGCATTCTTTATATTTTCCACATATAATTCCATTGTTGAGTGTGTAATTTGCCTATATTGCCTCCTAATATAATTTGTTTTTAAATCCTTTTATCAGGGCTTTTCACAGAGAAAACATTTTTAATTTCAATGAGATGAAACTGATCAATTTTTCTGGTTATGGATTATGCTTGTGTTGGATGATCTAAAAACCTCTTTGCTAAATCCAGGGTCCTGATGATGTTCTTTTATACTTGTTTTTGCAAGTTTTATAGTTTTAAATTTTACATTTAATCTTGTGGTCCATTTTGAGCTAATTTTTGTAAAGATGTGAGGTGCTGGTGTGAAGTTTTGGGTGCATAATTCATAACATTAGGCTAAGATTTTTCTCCTCATTTTTGGTCTGTGGACCATAGACATGGTATTCATGCTTCAGTGCCATTTGTGGAGCAGGCTGTCCCTCCTCCATTGAGTTTCTCTTGTACATTTGTCAAAAACGAATTGGGCATGTCTGTGTGGGTCTGTACCTGGATTCTCTACTGTTTCAGTGATGTATATGTGTTAGCAAATATTCCTATGAGTTCTGCTAGTTCCAGTTTGCTGAGATGTTTTATTGTTTTGGATTTTGCTAAATATCTTTTTTTAATCAATTGGTAGATCAGACAATTTTTCTTTTTTAGCCTGTTAATTTGGTGAGCTATGTTGATTAATTTTTGAATATCTAGTAGCTTTGCAAGGCTGATATAAACCCCATTTTTATTATTTTTTTTCTGATTTGGGGTAAAATACACCTCATGAAATACTTTGAGAAGTGTTTCTATCCTCTATTTTGTGAGAAAGAATATCATATTTTAATTAATATTATTCTTTCAAAGTCAATAATTCTTTTGTGAAGAATCAGGATGTAGTATGTTAAAGGAAAGAGAGGCTAGGCATATGCATTCTTTTTTTTTTTTTACCTTTACAATGCTCCTCTCTGCTGTGTGCTGTGCTTTTTTCAGAGTGGAAATCTCATTCTAGGAGATCCCAAATATGGAGGAACTGTGATTTTAATGTGTTTGCCTACTTGCTGGTATTTTGAGAAACACCAAAGGAAGATTAGAGATTAGCACTTGTGTAAGCAGCTTATAGGACAGCTAATGTATTAATTACTTTGAATCTGCCCTTTAATTACTTCCCTATGTATAATTAATAATACTTTCCCATCTGTTAGACAGGATCAAGACACAAAGGTTATAGAGCTACAGAACTTTTAAAAAGCATTTTATTTTAGTTTTTAAAATTGCATACAGCAAGAATTGCCCTTTGTGGTATATGTACAGGTTTTACACTTGATCTTAGTCAAAAGACCGAGAAGCGGTAGATATGAGTTTTAACAAATGGATGAATTTGTATACCATTACTGTAATGAAGATGTCAAGTAGTCCTCAAAAAAATGCCTTGTATTTTCTCCTTGAAGTGAACTCCTTGCTTCAAACATAACCTTTGGAAAGGACTGACCTGTTCTCCGGCACTATAGTTTTATCTTTCCAGGATGGCATATAAAATTAGACAGTGTACATCATTTTGGTTGTAGATATTTTTATTTGGTAAAATGTTTCTGTGATTCATCATTATTGTAGCTATCAATAGTTCCTGCTTTCTCCTCTTTCATCTCTTTTTTGCCCAATGACGCTCTTGCTAGCGTCACTCTTCTTTCCCCTATTTTAGAATGTGCAGCTCAACCAAAGTTCTTTTAGAGGAATTCCATGATGATTGGTCACTTTGCTTAAAGTCATGTGGCCTCATTATATGGTTGATAACACAGACAAGCACTAGATTAGCCAAAAACAGAGCCATTGTGCTGGGCTGCTGATTGGCCTGTGTGCTAAAATCTTCTGAGACTCCAAGGCGATAGACTTAGAAAGAGCAGCCACTTGAACAGGGAACAATGACACATTCCCTGAAGACACAGTTACTTAGAACTTCACAGTGTCTTATCCAATGCTTCATTCTCCACAAAGCCTTGCTAGGGGTTGTTGAATTCCTTACCTTCCACACTGCCCCTTGTATCCTATGTTTTTGTCTTTTCATTATCCTTCCTTTTGCTCCAAAAATATGCTCCAAAAATCTTTCTTTTAACATTTCCTCTTCCTTTCTTCCTTTTCTTTCCCCTCTCCCCTTCCCCTCCTCTCTTTCTCTTCTCTCTTTATCTCCTTTTCCCTCTCTCTTTCCTCTCCCTTTCTCTTCCTTTCCTTCTCCTTCTCCTTCATTTTAAGAAGAGGTTTCTTTGGTCATTATTTTAGAGCAGGTCTTCTGGTTACAGATTCTTTCAATCTTCCTTTGTCTGAGGTTATCCTTCGTTTTAGTGGGATGAATTCACTTGATATAGAATTCAGGGTGGGCAATTTTCTTCTTCTAACACTAGAAAAATGTGTTATTTCCTTCTGGTCCCTGTAGTTTCTGTTGAAAAAATCTACTGTCATTCTGGTTGTTTTCCTTGTACATAAATGTTTCTCTTTCACTGATTTCAACTTTTTGGTTTTGTTTTTAGTTTTGAGCTTATTTTGCATTTTGGCACAGACTTCTTTGTGTCTATTCTATTGGGATGTGCTATCTTCTTGCTTCTGTATGATTATGTCTTTCACTAAATTCAGAAAATTTCCATTCATGACTTCTTCAAGCACTTTTTCTCTCCTAGTTTTCATTTTCCTTTCCTTCTAGGATGGTTATGACATGAATGTTTGATCTGTCATTCCTACCTGTCTCTGATATTCTATTAACTTTTCCTGCTCTACTTTCTCTCTTTTGTTTTAAGTTTACTACTTAATTCCTCTGTCCTTTTTCTTCCGTTGTTGAGCCCATTACATTTTTTTGGTTGAATTTTTCTGTTCCCAGATCTTCCCTTCATTCTTTTCCAGTTGGTTTATTATTGCTAAATGAGGGCAAGAATTCAACTTGTCAAGTTGGGCTTCCCTGACACCTCTAGGTAGGGAGGAGAAGAGGGTCTCATTTTAATTTATTGGCTTTGAAAGCCCAAGACCCCAGTGTAGATTTCTCTGCTACTACCCAGGTGGAGTGAAGAATGCCATAACATTGTAGTGGGCCGGAACAGAAGGGTGAGCTTCTCACTCAGTCTTGCTGAGTTGAGCTATAGTTCTTTCTCAGATGTTTAGATGTACTATTGTGGCTTTTAACTAAGTATTTTTGGTCTTCCTAAGTGATAGTTCTCTTGGAAATTTGTCTAGAGAGACACCTTTTAGAGGAAGATATTTTTGTTTCCTTCTCTTAGTATTTCTGGGCAGTTTCTTCTTCCTGCACACGGTGCAGGATATACAAAACAAAACAAAACCAACAAAACAAAACAAAACTCCAGGAAACTTTCTGTCACATTGTTCCTTGGTTCCTGAGTTGGTCTGTTTTCTTCTTTCTATTTTTTACACTATTCTTATATTTGTTTCACATAAGATATCCAGACTTTTTAGCTACAATTAGTAGGAAGCATGAGAAGTATGTCTCTTACATCTTAGTGCAGAATCAGAAGGACTCTCTGACTCTCCATTCCAATGCGTCTCACTTGGAGGGAGAAGAGTTGTAGCACAGTAATCCATGCTAATGTTGAGTAACTGGATTAAAAATCCTTTTACTGATGACTGTGTGCTATGGCTCCCAAGAGCGTTGGAATGGAAAAAAAAAATGAGGACTATGGCACTCTTGACACTTTGAGAAGTGCCCATCTCATCAGCTGAGAAGTTTATCACTTGCGTTTACCACCGAAGGCTGCATGTGGATCTAATAGCACTTCTCAAAAGCTAGTGTGCACCTTGTACTTTATTAAAATGCAGATTCTGAGGCAGTAAATCTGGAACAGAGCCTGAACTCCTGCATTTCTAACAAGTGCTGGGAGGTGGGCTGATGCTGCCATGCTTTAATTGATGTTCTTAAGTAATCACTCATCCTGCAGCTCTACCCACTGCCTTTATGAATTAATTGCACTCTTTCACCAAGGAAATGAAGAATAGTATTTAAGAGTTTGGCAAACATGCATCTAAACGTCTATGTCCTTATATCGCAGGAACACAGGGCATTGTAAATGGTAATGGAAACAGAGAGGAGAGGGCAGAGGGACTCATCCAGGGACCACATTTTTTGTTGGCTTGTGCATTATTTACTGCCTTCAAAACTGCAATAATTTTGGTAAAAGGCCATGCAAAAGCATTTAAACGACGCTCAAGCTGTTTAGCTGTTTGAATCATCCTCTTGGGTTTGCAGGTTAAGTATCTTTGCTGCCTCAGAAAGATAAATTGACAGTCATTTTCTATAATTTTGAGGAGTGCCATTCCCTAAGAAGTAATAATTTGGGGCAGGAAGACTACAATTCCCAAGCAAGGCATGAACGTGACCAGAAAATGTGAAACTTGATCCATGTCTACTTTGTTGTAGTATAACAGGAAGATAATCAAGTACAGGAGTTTCTGAGCTTGGACTTTGCTCCTGGATCCTCTATTAATTTTATAAGCAGTCTTAAGTTCTTTATGATGAAAGCATTAGAAGAGTTTAATGGTACATGAGATAAAACCTGTTTAAAAATATAAAGTGATATAGAAATTTATATTAGTGGCTAAGGGCAATGGTATGGCTGAGACCAGCATCCGAGGGAACTGGACTGTAGCCTAGACCTACTCACTGAAATTTTCAGTTGTGGAAGATCCAGCAATCCATTTCCAAATAAATATAATTTTTGAAAATCTCTAGCTAGCCTTTGGAAATTTCTCTGTGAAATATTCATTGAACTTGATATCACTCCTGAATTTAAGGTTCTATCTATCTCTCTGAAGAAGTATACAAAATACAAGTTGAGGAGAGATATTGTACGTTTTTCAGTGTTACCTGTCATGTTATTAGCATCCCCACTGCAGTAGGGGATACTAATTTCACCCTCTTCTGTACAGTTATGTAGATTCCCACAAGGGTGGTGTGTGTGTGTGTGTGTGTGAGTGTGTGTGTGTGTGTTTGTACACATGGGTGTGTGAATGTTGGAAAAAGAAGAGGAAGGAGAGTAACCAAGACTAAATGTGGGTGTGGAAAAGGACAAAAGATATTGAGCCAAATACTGAAAATCTCCATTGGTTTCTTGACACTTTGGGTGCATTTATGAATTCATGGTCTATTGGCAGGACAGGACACGTGTTGGCTTTATAAGAGCATCTAATTATCAGAATGCAGCTTAGCCTGCTTCAGGCTCACCCCCTCTTCTTATAACCTCTTTGCACCTGGGTTGGTGATCTGAGCTTCTGACGGTGGGATTAGGGCGCATGAAGATATTACAGAGAGATGCTTCGGGATTCAAAGAGCCACTCATCTGTTGTGAGGAAGGCAACTGAACATCTTACAGGGACAGAGTTCTGCTCTGTGAGTATTTCTCAACTTCTGTTGAGTTTGAGGTGCACTCAAGAATGTGGGAGGGTTGATCTGGCTCTAAAACAAGTGGAAAAGAGAATGTTCTGGACCTGTGAGCCTGGCCTGGGACTGGGGTTAAAAATCTGCCCAAACCACCTTATAATGCCTTGTGACAAGCTAATGAGGGGGAACTTGGTTATACAAGGTCACTGCAAACCTTGATTACTAAATTCATTTGGAAGGGACTCCAAACAGACCCTCCCCTTTGTGGCTTCATAGCAAACAGCTTTCTGGGAAGGGGGAGATCTGGGGGACTAAATGACCACAGAGAACACTATTCTTTGCTCCAAGGATGTGCTTGCAAACTTGGCCGAGGCACTCAGGGGCTGGTGAGAGTGTGAGAATGAGATGGAAGTGACCATAAAGTGAGCATGGGAATGACCACAAGCAAGTTGGGTGGCTCAGGCTTCTCCCTTTGAGGTTAAACTGTTTGTTGTTTGTTCCATTCTGCAGCAAGGTAATTGCTGTATTTTTAAAGATGGCTTTGATTTGAGTCTTTCTTGATGCCGCAAATGACTTGTTTCTCTGCCTCAGCAGGTCTCTGACACTGCCCCATCCCATCAGTAGAGCACACAGTACTGCTCGTCCTTCTCCCCTCCACCTCCTTTCTTAGCCCACCAACCATGCAATTATCTATCTGCCTACATCTTTGCAGAAAATAAGGGAACTGAAAAACTGTGTGATAAGAGAGCATTAGAAAGCCCATCTCAAGGCCTTTCTGCAATTGTTCTCCTCATTGGAGTTTGTGGAAGTTGATCCTCTGTGGCTTTGTGCAGCTGAGCTGAGCTGCCTTGTGTCTGAAGTGACTCTCCCTCCAGTTCCCTACCAACCTCCGTCTGCACTAACTACTTTGCTACATCTGCTTCCTTCTGCAGAGGAGCAGTTTGTAACCTTCAAACGGGGAAGGGCTAACATTGCATCAACAAGAGGAAAATATTCTGCCTCACAAAGAAATTAATTAATTGCAGGGAAAAATACAAGCCCCGCTCTTATAGCTACAGTTAATGGTGAAACTAGATGGATTATTTGGCTCCAACATGTCCTGAGAATTTTTAGGAAAAGTATGGTTATGATGAATTTAGCCTTGGTGATAGCTCTGCCTAAGCTATCTTCCATGGAAGGAAAAGGTCATACTTGTGTTGCTTTTCCTAAAGGCTTTGCAAAGAGAATAGAAAGATATATCTGTGATAGAAACCCTATGAAAATTATTTGTATTTAACACTACTAAAAATGAAAAGTTGCACATGTAACACAGAATAATAAATATTATCCATAGTGCAAATCCCACGGGTCAAGAGGATCCAGTGATCAACCAGACAACTGCTATGTAACTCTTTCTGAGGAGTATTTTATATAATTTTATATTATGTATCACACTTAGACATGAACTCTAGAAGCGTAATGTCAAAATTATATATTCATGCAGAGGAAATATATGAAAAAAGGGGAAGTGTAATCAGTGCAATATGAAAGTCAAATGTGATTTTGAATTTCTTAGAAGTACTACTAGGGGTGTCAAAAAATTGGACGGCTTCTTAAAACAGAATTCTGAGACCAAAAATAAGTTAATGGTTGGGGTATTTGAGAGAGTCAAAGGGTGACCCATTAAGTGCTGATGACAATTTTATCTTGGATACATGGCAAGGGCTTTTCCCCAGTTGATCCAAGGGGAAGTGGATACAGATTAGTTCACAAGGCTTTCTTGACTTTCAAAATGTCTTTTTTGAAAAGACATTACTTTTTCCTGAGCAGTTTGCACCAGACATTCTACTTATATTATCTCCTTTAATTTTCCCTATGACCTTAAAAGGAAGATATTATTTGATTCATTTTATATATGGAATGAGACCCAGAGAGGATTATGTAACTTATCAAGGACCTGTAGCCAGGTTTTTTTTTTGAGCAGGATCTTCAAACTATATTTGTTTGATTTTACAGAGCATGCCCTATAGTGCTTTATCTCCATGGATAATTTGACTTATTAGGGTCACCTTAAGCCTTCATATTATTGAGCTCTGGCTCTAACATAATAGGATCCTAGTTAGGGTTGCCAGATTAAATAGAGGACAGCCAGTTAAATTTGAATTTTTGATAAATAACAGAAGGTTTTAAGTGTTAAGTGTGTACCCTGAGATATGTAGAATATATTTTCACTAAAAATAATTTATTATCTGAAAGTCAAATTTAATTGGGTATCTTATATTTTTATTTGCTAAATTTGGGGATCTTAGTCTTAATAGGCTCTCTAGTTGAAAGAAATGAATTAGTGCATCCCTGCTGCTTTGGAGGAATTGGAGAGCTCACCTTGCCCTGGGAGAAACTTTCCAATTTTTCCCTGGGATGTTGGCACAGTTAGGACGTATCTGTTGGTGGTGGTGCGCTCTGAGTGTAACGGGGATCTGAGTGCCCATCCCTAAATCCCATGTTCCAACCACATTTGGAAGAGGCATAAATCTTGGCTGTTGACAGGGATGTAGAGAACACACAGCACAAGTATTAGAAGCAGTAATCAGAGCTGGTAATTCATTTCCTAAAGCCACAGAGGACTTTGTGAGGCAAAGACCAGATAGTGTCTTCTCTATGGTCTGAGAGAAGGCACAAAGTCAAGATCTCATCACTCAAGGTCCAAGATATTTGCTGAGTTCTTCATTAATTTATTTACTCACTCTACCAATATAATACACATGGCATACTCCCCACATGCCAAGCACTGTTATAGGTGCCAAGTCTATGGAAGTAGGCCCAAGTGGAAAAACATCCCAGGAAACATATTGCAGTGGGGATAGAGACAAGATTCATAGCATGAGAAAGTGATTCAGGGACCTGGGCAAGCTCACTATTCCTTGTGCCAGCTTATAGATTAGTCTTTTGAACATGTTATGGACTGGCAGGAAAAACTGACAGTAGAAATTGAGGCCACAAATAAAAAAAAAAAGGACAAAAATATATTGGAAGCAAAGATGATAAGTTAAACCTGGTTTTGAAAGTCCTAAGAAAAAGTTATGAACTTGAAGTTACACAATATAAGATGAGAGGGATGACCTGAAAGAGTTAATTTAAACTAGGAGGTATGATAGACATTGTGAAATGATAGGAAAATGCTCAAGGGTAAAGGGTGATAGGGATATGGGAAAAGAGAAGGGAAAGAAGGAGAAATTTTGTATGTATGTATATACAGGATAGTTAACATAGTTGTTCTACTGTCTTCTATTTCTTTGCTGAAAGAAACTGTCAATGAGTCCTTGATTGATCAATATTGCATGTCTATCTGTTTTCATGAGAAACCACTTTGAAGATATCAATACGTAATACAACAAGCATTGTTAATTTCCTACCACTTTGTTTGTAACTCTATATTGTCTGTACTGTTCTTTTGCTATTTTGTAAAAGGTTGTTTGTCTGTTAATGTTTTCCTCCTTTTAGTTTTAAAATAAAAAAAAAAAGATGAGAGGGATGTGCAGTGAAGTGGGAAAAAAGAACAGTGATTGGCCTGAGGCAAAGACTGTCAGAGAGCATTGAAGCTAGGAATATCAGCACAAATCCATAACAGGTGAGATAAGGGATCCCATGCAAACAGAGCTTGCAGCATTAGATTATGGAAGGGTTGGCTCAGGGCAAGAAGTTAAGGCTATTTGGAAATTCTTTGGAGCTTTTCAGAATCTTCCTTCCCAGGGTAAGTTTTGTTAGTTGTTGTAAAAGAAAAGGATAAAGGAAAAAAATCTAATCCTAAATTTTAGTGTATTTAATTTTTAAAAATGTATCTTTGTGAATACTTTTCTGTTATTCATATTTAAAGGGCGATGTACATGTCTGGGAAGAAATACTAGATAGTCCATGATTTAGATAGGAGAAAATGTTGAAATACAGGCTGGAAGGATGTTATGTCTGAATATATATGGAAGAATATGTAAAGTTTCAAGAACCAGTGAGAGCTGACAAACTGTAGATATACATCAGTTAGTCCATTTCGCTCCCTTTGCAAATAGTGGGACTGGTGGTTGTGGAGATGTATAACGTTACAATGAATTTACATATACTGCTAGTGGAAGATTTATTAGAAAAATATAGACCTAAATTTTCAAGTATTTAAATCTCTCAGTAGTCAGGGTTCTATATATATGGAAAGTCACCCTTGATTCATACTATGTTTTCCTCAAATCTCTTTATGTATAATGATCTTTCCTTTTTTGAGCCAATAACAAATATTGGGCTTCTTTATCGAAGCACTGTCTTTGCCCAGCTTAGAGTGATTTGAAAGTCTTCCTTTTTTCTGTCATTGTTCAAGGAACCTGAGGGAGAAACATCAGTCACCCAGGAGCTGTCAAAATGAGTGACAACAGTACTTTGGCTCCTCCAGCACCAAGCCAGGGTCCCACCACACCCCGCAAAGGGCCGCCCAAGTTCAAGCAGAGGCAGACTCGCCAATTCAAGAGCAAGCCTCCGAAGAAAGGTGTGAAAGGGTAAGACCAAAAGGAGAGAGAAATCTTTCCCTTAGTCTCTTTTCCTATAAGACTCCTTTGGTTTTGAGAAACTAATGCTTTTAATATACTAAAGACTTACAAAAACTTCCATCCCATCCTCTGTTTTCCTCTACAACTCAATATTTGCAGAATTATGTCTTTAGCTTTGGAATTCATTCTCTGTCAGCACCCAGGTAAAGGGCAAATTTAGCATGGAAAATGGTGCCTTTCATGATAAGCTTTGACTTGACTTCTGGCCGTTTGGTGGTCAGTCCTTTGCAATGACACACTGCGCTTTGGTCTGGAATATCGAATCCCCAGCCATTACCAGAAAACGCAGTTCATTTTTGTGACTATCAATCTTATGTCCCCAGTTGTCCATTTTTCTCTTCTCGTTCTTGGCAAAATCTTATTTATTCAACACACACAGCTCGTATGTTAATTGCTTTTTGAAATCTTTACTGATTCAAACAAACTTTATCATGACTTTCATGTTTGTATTATGGTAGTATTTAACTTTTACAACTTGTATTATTTTATATTACATTTATTTACACGTGTTCCCTGAGACTAAAACCCTTCAGAGGAGATTTCTTAGTCTTTTTCTTTAACTTTCTGTGCCTATCAAGATGCCTACTACATAGCAGATGATTAATTAGTGCTTGTGAAGTAGTGAACAAACAGATAAATGAATCATTTTAATGCCTTTTAAATGACTCAGTTACTATTTTAAAAAGTGAAGCTTGATTAAAGTGTCACCCTAATCATTCTTTCTGGCTTTCACTTGTCTTATTTGAAGTTTCTGAAAGGGAGAAATCTCTTCCCCTCTGGGGCATGCTACATCCTGCTGGGATGACATTTTCTTGGCTTCAGTACAATGCCAATAAAGGAGTTTCTCAAATACAAACACTTAAGCTTCTTCTTCTAGCCCCTTAGGTCAAGAAACCCTCCGTGTGAGTAACTCCAGGATCCTTTTACTCTGATCTCAACTAACCTTTCTGTTATTTATTTTTTCCCACAGGTTTGGAGATGACATTCCAGGCATGGAGGGGCTAGGGACAGGTGAGCCACACATACTGAAGTGAGAATTTTGCACTTGGAGTTTCACCTTTGTATACATCTCAGGAGCAGTAGGAACAGTAGGAAGGTAGGAGGGAGCAGTAGAAGAGTCTCATAAATAGCTATCATAAGGCAGCAGGTCCTTTGAAGCCACAGAAATGTGAGGATATAAATCTTCCAAATAAGTGCATATGTGAGTAGATACAAAAGCCTAAGAGAATTCAGGGTAGGCCCAAAGCTGAGTGAATCTTCTTGATTTGCTAAACAAACTTAAGGGCATATAATGGTAAATTGTAGGTTTTTATGGAAAAAAGACTCAGAGTTTGTCTAGCCCAACTTTATTTTTCAGAAGAGAGATAAGAAATAGAAAAGAATTAAGCGACAATCTGAGGCCACAGAGTGAGGTATTGGAAATAAGGGTGGGGCATGGAGAACCTTTCTTCTCTACCAGGCAAACCACTCTTTACCAACTTCCTCTTCTTACACATCCGCAATCACCCACAGCAGAGGCCCGCAGACTGAGTGCATTCGGTACATTTTGATCGGCTAGAATAGTTAATTCACTAGATAATAACTGCAATCACTGCAATGAAAAAAATTTAATAGACTTTCCTAGAGAAGTTTTAGATTTATGGAAAAATTAAGTGGCAAGTCCAGAACATTCTTATACATCCTCTACCTCTCCTTCCTCCTGTACATACTTCCCCTTTTAGTGACTTCTGAATTAGTCTTGCATGCTTACTCTATTCGATGAGCCAGTAATGATACATTATTATTATTACATTCACTGAAATCCAAACTTGTATCACTTGGGTTTATTCTTTGTGTGGTATATTTCTTAGGGTTTTGAAAATGTACACTGTCATGTACCCACCATTATTGTACCATACAGAACAGTTTCACTGCCTGAGACATTCCCTGTGCTATATCTGTTCATATCTCCCCCATCCTCAAATCCTGGCCACCATAAATCCTTTACCATGTCTTAGTTTTGGCTTTTCCACACTGTCATACAGTTAGAACCATGGAGTACAGAGCCTTTCCACACTGGCTTCTTCTAAAGATTCCTCTATATTTTTATATGGCAATAAATAACTACTGTACAATATTCCACTGTGCAAAGTTACCATGGTTTATCCAATTGAAGGGCATCTTGTTTTGTTCTAAACTTTGGAAATAATGAATAAAGCTCTGTATACATTCAAGTGTAGGTTTTTGTATAGACACAAATTTGGAACCCACCCAACACACTTGCTAAATGGTTACACTCCAAGTGATCAGTGTCCTTACCAGAAAATATTGAATGTATTTGCATTTTCTACTCAATTTCCCCTTCCAGGAACCCAAATAGATTTTCCGGCCTCTTCATAAAAAGCTATTTTCCTAGATCAACTGCTTCTGTATTTTGGCTAGAAGTCTACAGCAAATTTATTCTAGTTTCTGGAAGATAGATTTAATTCTCTTCGCACATTTGAAATAATGTAAAGAGATTTATACTGAGAGAAGGTCTGCAGCTTTGACCTATTTCTAGCTTCATCTACATAATTGTGTTTCCTGCTAGTTATTTAATCCCTCTGGCTATCAGCTGCTTCTCTGTAAACGGGAGATAATAACATCTTATCTAGAGCAAAAGTTGGATTAGTCGATGTGTTGAGATTGCTTCTCAATATGTGACTTGATACAGGCTTTCAAAATGCAAAGGAAGTAGAGAGAAAGTGAGATCAGCTCAAGCAACCCATGCAGACTGGTCGGACTGGTCGGGAGTCACAAGGCCGTAGCATCCCAGACCACAGGAATTTAAAGAACTACCGCTTCTTGTTTTAGTCCTTGGCTGGATCAGAATTCCACTTCTGCTCTTTCTTTGATGGTTGATGTGAAGGAGACTCAGTGAGGGGTCCCCCCACTGTATTCCCAGTCAAACCATGGTCACCTCTACAAAAGGCTACAGAATGAAACCAATAGTAATACCTGGGGTTGAGTGATAATTACACCCCTGGTCTCATTCTTTCTGGGCTACAAAGCCTACTAGACAACTTCCCAGGTGTGAGAGAGTGCTGTGAGATGTCTCTGCCTGAACAGTGTCTTTTGAGCAGAAGAGGCTGTATTTGGGGTCCTGTTGGCTTATATGTTCTCCTGTTTCTTGCAGATATCACGGTGATCTGTCCCTGGGAAGCGTTCAGCCATCTGGAATTGCACGAGCTCGCTCAGTTTGGGATCATCTAAGGCACCAGAGGCGCTGCCACTCCTATTCATTAGCATCTGCTCTAAACCCTGCTACTTTGCCCTAGTGATCTGCAGAATCTGGAAGTTTAGTATTCACAAGTAGTTTTGGGGGAGCTTATGTTGCCATTTCTGATCAGTTACTATTGAGTTCTAAGTATCAGAATCACGCTTGCAGTATGGCTCAGCACAGAATAGTAAATGAAAATCAGTATTTGTTGGGGCATTTCAAGTTTTACCACCTTTTCCTATCAGCTGGTCAGAAGTCATCAATATTTCTCCATATTTTGTTTAAGTTTCCTCAATTTATTTTGTGAGGCTTTCATTATAATTGGCAGTAGACTTCTGAGATAATGCTTATGTCACAGTCCTCCCATTTTTAATTAATAAAGGAGAAACTTACTTTGAATCTCATGATGTTGTACTAAATGTGTTGAATTTCTGACACCTTGTTCTGAGACCCAATCAAATGAAGAAGGCACAGCCACACAGGAAATAGGTCCAGTGCCTGCATAAGAGCACAGGATTATGGTTCAAGACATAATTCTGCTTTGAAAATTGGTAAGTCACATACTTTTAGGATCCATATTGCACTGAACTAGGCTGTGATAAGGGTCCCATGTTGCTCTAAATTGTATAGTTCTAGGTTGGTAGAAGACTGGACATTTAAGTTCAGAACCCTTGATAATATGAACTTCCTTTTTGGTGATCTGGTTCAGGAAAGTTCCCTTTCACAGCATACTTCAATGGAATTATTCTGCCCAGTGGCTGAGGGTGAGAGTGACCAAGTATTTGTACAGTCATTGATTGGCTCTGCATATACCTATAATAAATCACTTTCAAGTGGAAAGATGCTTATACTATCAGGTTGAAAATTAGATGCAATGAGTAGGTAGCTGTACCTTGTAAATAAAATGATGATTTGCCTCACCCCTGCAGTTGTGTCAAATTTAATGTACACATAGCTATCTTTCCCCAATACTCTGAAGGCAATTGTGTAATTCAAATGTTGCCTCTAGCTGACTTGGATGCTGTGGTACTAACAGTATGCATTTCTTCACTTCAGTTTTGTAATCTGTGGTAAAAGAATGGAGTAAATTAACTGAGAAGAGAATAAGTGAGATAGGAAAGAATCAGGTTCTAGTCCCGGCTCTAGCAGTAAATCGCTCTGTGATTTTGAGCAAAGATCTTGCCTTTTGGACCTTCCAATTGGCCTGAAGACTTGATAATGTGAGGTTCATAGGAATCACAATCTATGATTTTGAGGGCCTCTAAGAGTGAGAATTATGGCAACAGAATCTCTCCTGCTGCAGGTTCTGTGTTATTTTGCACAAATGACCAAGTTGCTTTCCGGCCAGAAAATTAGAACTACAAAAAAAAAGAGCAGGACATAAATTCAAAAGTGGAACTGTGACATGCAAGGAGGCACTGTGGTCATGCGCACTTCCCCTTCAGGAGGAAGCCTTGCTGTTAGCTGGGCACCTGTGTCCCCTCCTGCCACAGCTGGCCCTACCCTGAGAGTCAGGTGCTGCTTTGGCCAGCCAGCCTTCCGTCTCTGCTTGTTCACCCCAGCGTGCTTTCTAGTTAAAGAGTCTAGGTTCTCCTCCATTGGGTGAGACTCTGGCCCGCGTTTGGATTACTTTGCAAAGTTGTTCTAAACTAAAAGCAACGATATTGACAAAACAGAATGCCTCAAGTGGAACACATCCAATGGTCGAGGTGGAGCAGAATTGAGAAACAGAGCTGCGTGAGGAACAATTGATAGAACTGTGATACTTAACCTAGAGGACAAAATGACAACTGCCCGCAAATATTTGCAAAGTTTAACAATGAAGCAGGATAAAACAGACCTAGTTCATGTAGGGTTCCAGCATTTAGTGGTAAGCTGGTGTAGATACAGTTCAAATCCCATTCAGACTCTAACATTTTCTTATTTCTAGTCCCAACTTCTAATTTTACCACTTCTGCTATTTCTATAAGAAATAAGAAATTCCTCAATGTATGAAAAGCCCACGTGAATGAGATGAAAGAAGGTATTGGTCCAGTCACAAAGAGGTACCAAATTCAAACAGGATAATTGAAGAAAGTTTAACAAAGGGACTGTTAGAAAGTCTTAGGAAGTGTTTAGGGGATCTATAAGTGCCAATGCTGTAACCCTCAGTGCCAAAGAACCCCGAAAGATCACATCAAAGAACGTGTCTACTGCCAACACTGTGGGACACAGTAAAGGGACACAGTGATTTTGTGGGTCATTGAAAGGGGTTCCTGTGAAGCAAAAGAATATTTGGTTGTTGGTTGTTGGTTTTCTCTACTTTCCTGCTGATGCCTCTCATTGGCTATATCCAGCCGGAAGTCACCGATCTCACTCATGCAGCCATTAAAGTTCATCTTTTACAGCAAACAGCAAGTAGAGAGGGGTAGAGAGTAGACCTGAGGGACAAAGAGTGATCTCCAGCCAGCAGAGTATCAAAGAGCAGATATTATTGTCAATCAGTGATTTTGCACTGGAGTTGGGATGTGCCATGTATATGTCTAATTCTGCAAAGGTGATTATGAGGTACAAACTGGAATGAGGAAGGGCAAGATCCAACAAGAACAGCACAGACAACAATGGACAATAGCAGAAGTGATTTTTTTAATAAAAATTTAGGATTTGTAGAAAATGTTGAAGTCTTCAGATACTTTCAGGTACTAGGAATCACTGAGACTCTTTTGTGAAAAACACACAAAATGAGGACCCCACTCCAGGCTTTCTGAATTAAAATCTCCAAGGGGAGGTCATGGAATCTGTATTTTTAATGAAAACTCCAGATTGTTCTGATGTTCATGCCATTCTGAAAACATTATTGATGTGGCCCAAGCTTACAGTTTACACGTTAGGTATTAGCTAATTCTTGAAAAATATTTTTATCAGTTCATATTAATTTTATAAAATACTAGATTTCAGTGTGATATTTTTGTTTATTTATTCATGTAACATTTTGATCATATCCTTTTCCCATTTCCCTGCCTTATACCCACTTCTTCTTCCAGTGACTTCTTTCCTCTTATCTAATGATAGCCTTCCTTCTACTTTCTTCTTCCTCCTCCTCCTCCTCTTCTTCTCCTCCTTCTCCTCCTCCTCTTCTTCTCCTCCTTCTCCTCCTCCTCTTCTTCTCATCCTTCTCCTCCTCCTCTTCTTCTCATCCTTCTGTTCCTCTTCTCCTCCTCCTCCTCTTCCTCTTTCTTTTTCTTTTTCTTCACCTTCTCCTTCTTTTCCTCCTCCTACTTCTTCCCTTTCCCCTCTCCCTTCCCCTTTCCCCTTCTCTTTCTTCTCCTCCTATTTCTCCTTCTTCTTTTTTCAGATTTCACAGAATAGGGAAAGCATGTAATACTTGTCTTTCAGGGTTTGGCTTATTTTGCTCAACATGATGGGCTCCAGTTCCATCCATTTTCTTGAAAATGACGTAATTTGTTCCTTTTTTATGTCTGGATAATACTCCATTGTGTATATATACCATATTTTCTTTATCCATTCAACTGTTGAAGGATACATAGGCTGGTTCTATATATCTTGACTGTTATGAATTTTTGCACAATAAACATGGGTATGCAATATATCTATAGAATACTGACTTTAAAGATTAGCTAATTTGGGGGCTAGGGATTTAGCTCAGCTGCACAGCACCTACCTGGCAAGTGCAAGGTCGTGAGTTCGATTCCTGGCACTGGAAGAAAAACAAACAAAAAATAAAGATTAGCTAATTCTTTCTTATTGCCACGTAGTGATCAATTTGACCTGTTCTACTTGTTCCCTATTAGCACATGTAGTATGTGTGATAACAGGGTTAGCTACCACTTATATGTTTTAACTCTTACACTATTTTGTTGACAGATGCATAAATATGTCTCATTATTCCATATGAGCTCAGTTAAATGCTTCCTCAATTGCAGAGAGTCTTTGAGGGTTCAGAATTCAGCAATGGACTGAAGCAGTTCCAAGAAGTGTGGAGCCAAATGAGGGCCATAATTGCCAGGAGATAATCTCTTGTTGCCCCACTTAGCCACCCTCTCTCCAAAGCCCTTGTCACCCCTGTCCTCAACTGCCTTCCCCAACTGGAACAAGAGAGACCAGGGAGGAAGAAAGCTTTTGGCAAAGGTAGGTGGAGGCAGAGACCTGTCTGCTTTCTGTTCCCATGGTTGGGTGGAAGTGGACAGCAATGGTGCTCGTGACGTAGGCACTGACTCTCCTTCTAGACCTCAGCAGCACCATGATCATGCAGCAAACAGCATGCACAGAGGAAATGCTGCTCTGGGAACCCCACCCTAGGCAAATATGCAGTGAGTTCCAACATTGCCAATGTGCAGCTGATCCTTAGTGTGATAAAGGAAGAATCACCCTTAAACAGAAGGAGGGGAGAGTATTTTCTCAACAACTAAAGAAACAAAGGGGAAGTATACACAGAAGAATAATCAATAAGGCAAGTACTTAGCATAAAAGGAAAAACCAGTTACACAAGACTGGATAACATAAAAACTACCAGTATGAGAACTAAGCAAACGTGATGTTGCATTGTCTTATAGGGAGAAACAAAATGATCTACGTTTCATAGAAGACCACAGAGAAAGTCATGTAAAAGCCACAAAAGTTGTGTATGACTGTAAACTACCAAAATACCTTTTGTGACTCTAAATTAATGGCTTGCCCTTCCTTTTACTGCATGAGTGCAGAGCTGGACCAATGAAAACGGAAGTTGAAAAGCAAGGTTTGATAGCTAATCTTTAACATCAGCCGTTCTCCCTTCCTTTGGCAAAAACAGTGGGGAGAAGTGGGTTCTGCCTGGCTGTGCTACAAAGTGTCTGCTACATCATCAGCTTATTTGTTTTTCTTCTTTGCGCTGAAATATTTGAGATTAAAGTAAGAATCTTGATCTGAATGATCTCCAAAGTCTCTGTCAGCATAAACTTCTAAAAAATAATAAATCTGAATATATTTCAAATAGGAACAATTTGTTCTCTTTATGACCAGAAGTCTTATAGCAGAGGGCCCCGGTTTCCAGCTCCTGTCAGAATGAGTGTTTATGTTACTTTCACATCTTTCCCCTACTAGGTAGTAAAATCAAATCATGTACAGTACTGCCACCTGCTGTGATGAATAAGAACTTCAGGCCTTGAATGATTCATCATGTCTATTTGATTTTCCGAGCTAATTCTGCATTTGTTCCCATTCATCGATCATTTTAACCTATTGTACTGCTTAGTTATGGAAAGGAACTGTTCACAGGATAAATATTAAAAGGCATAAGAAAGCAAACATGGTACAAGGTTAGTTTCACTTTTCATTACATATACTATGTCGTGTTTAAAAATTTTGTCCATGTAGAATTTATGTATTTCTAGTTAATTAATTTCCATGGTAAATAACACTGTGTCTAATAACTGTTTATTATTTTTATGTAGGAAATCTATTAAAATTTCTAGATTAACTGCATACTCAACTGATTTAATAAGTTGTTAGATTATTTTAAATAATTTTTCATTTGATAATTTGAGGGTTCCTAGATATACTGTTATATAGTAAGAAGTTTTTCTTTTTTGCTGTACTGTCATATAATTTAAGTAGAAATGAAACTGAAAATAAAAATCTATCATAGTTAAGGTTCCATAGCATTTTTGCAATATGCTGTCATATTAGAGAGCTAACTGCATGTTATTTAATCAAAAGATGCAATGCCTGTTTTTGAGTATTGAACCAAGTGATGTACCAATATTGGGTGGAATAAATTATTTGCAAAATAAGCTGGACTCTTTAAAAAGAAAAATTTACATGTCATTTTAGTTGAGATCATTTCACTGGCCCAAGTGATGTCAAGAGGGAAAGTGTGAAACTCAGGCACAGAAAATAATAATCAGAACAGGGAAACAGAAGCACATAGTGTACTTTGATTATATTAATAATCTTCAGTTGATCATTTCCTAGATTATTACTTGTGAACCTCATGATAAACTATAAAATACTGATGCATTCAAGAGATATGTGTTGAGCAAATGGGTAAATGATATAACTACAAGATTGCAATTGTAAGATGTACTTATACATCAGTAGAGAGTATATATCATGTTAACTAAGGATAAAAATCATGATTATCTCAATCAACTCAGAAAGCACATTTGGAAAAATTCAGTATCTCTTCCTGATAAGAATTCTCAATGAACTAGGTGTATAAAGAATGTAGCTTAACATAATAAGGGCCATATATGACAAGTCCTCAGCTAATATCAGATTCAATGGTAATATTGGAAAGCTTTTCATCTAAGATCAAGGAGACAAGGATGCCAGCCCTTAGCATCTCCATCCAAAATTGTACTGAAAGTCCCAGACAGGGCAGTTAGGCAAGTAAAGGAGATAAAGGACATTCAAACTGGAAAGGAAGGAATAAAATTTTCTGCTTGCAAACTGTATGATCTCATATAGAGAAAATCTAAAGATTCCAATCAAAACTGTTAGAAATTATAACTAAATACAGCAAAGTTGCGGAATACAAAGTCAACTTACAAAAATCAGTCTGTTTCTATACACTAACAACAAGCTGAAGACAAATTTAAAAAACAAATCATTTACAACAGCATAGAAAAGTATGAAGTAAATTTATCTAAGAATGTGAAAGATGTGTACAATGAAACCTGGAAAACACTGGCAAAAGAAATTGGAGGTGACATAAATAAATGGAAAGATAGTCCATGTTCATAGAATGGAAAAATTAATATCGTCCAAGTGTCTCTACTACTCAAAGTGATCTCTAGATTAAATAAGTCCCTATCAAAATTCTAATGACAGTTTTTACAAAAGGAGAAAAACCAATCTTCAAATTCATATGAAATCACAAGAGACCTTGAATGCCCACTGTAATCTTGAGAAAAAGAATACAGCTGGAGTTGTCACACTTTTGACCTCGTTTTACCAAGGTACAGTCATCAAACAGCATGGTACTTGCATAAAACCAGACAGGGACCAACGAAAAAGAGTAAAAATTCAGAAGTAAAGTCACATGTATATAGTAACTAATCTTAACAAAGGTGCTGAGGAAACTCAATGAGGAAAAAATAGTCTCTTTAATAAATAATATTGAAAAAACTAGATCTTTAGATGCAAAAAAGAAATTTGACCATTATTTTACAATTCACCCAAAAACCAATTCAAAGTGGATTAAAGACTTACATGGGGGCTGGGGATTTAGCTCAGTGGCAAAGTGCCTGCCTGGCAAGCGCAAGATCGTGAGTTTGATTCCTGGTACCGGAAGAAAAACAAAAAATAAAAAATAAACAAATAAAGACTTACATGTTAGATCTGAAATCATAAAATTTCTAGAATAAAATATAAGAGAAAAGCTCCTTGATATTGGTCTTGGCAATGACTTTTTGGATATGATACCAAAAGTATAGAAAAGAACAAACTAAGAGTACAAAAATGAATAATTCAAAACTCGCTAAATGTCTTTCTCTCTGAAGTCAAGGAAATAGCACCAGTTTCATAGGATTATTTCTTGGAGGTTATATGAAATAACAACAGAAGATTGTTATAGTCATTTTTATTGTTGCATTATGAATCTCTTGCTTTCAGTGTACATTGATGACAGCCATCAGCTATGGTAGCTCTTGTATGTGTATATGGAAGGAAGTACACAATGAAGTCATGAAGAATAATAATTTTGGTAAATGTGATAATTGATAGATCATGTCAATTTGAGTGAGTAACACCCAACCAAAATGGCTCAGCATATTTCTGGGTGCGGAAGACCCATTCTAGGGAAGGCTATCGCCAGAATGCTACAAAAGGGAAAAGAAGAAGGACGACTTGCTTCTGTCCTCTTTGGGGGAGCTCCAGTCTTCACTTTCAACTTAAATGTCTTCTCCTGGCTTCCAGCACAGACGCTTCAGCTTCCAGTACAGATTCTCCATCCTCCATTGCAGGCCCTTTGGCTTCCTGACTCGCACAGGACACTATGTGGAGCCCCATCCTTCAACTGGATCCTTGGGATTCACAGTGTGAAGACAGACCTTTCACAATCTTCCACACTCAACTCTGTGGGCAGCCATTGTAAGCCAATCTTGTAAACTCTTATATTTGTATATCTTGTGTTATAGCTGTTTCTCTAGTAAACACTGACTGATACAGTAAACCTGTCTCCTGTTTTCCATTTCCACCATTTTATGAGTAAATTATTACAATTCCTTCCAATAGTGTTCCTATCTGTTCTTGCTACCCTCCTTTAACTCATCCTTTAGAGTGTAACCATGGCATGTCTTCCAGCGTTAAAAATGCAAATTCTGTGAGAATGGTGACCTTGTTGTGTCAGTCCTGGCTATACAACCTGTGCCTGGAATGGAGCCTGGTAAATGGCATACACTCAATAGGTATTTGTTGAATGAGTGAATACACGATGCATTAAAAGACTGCCCTAGCATGCTGATACTAGCCAAAAGGCACCCTCTAGCGTATAGTCCTTGTCTTCTCAATCATTCCCTTTGTGAAATTGGTGCAATATCATGCTGATCTGGACATTTGAAAATGCACCATTTATAAGTTCAGCTGAAGCTTTCACAAATATTCTTACTCTTCCTGAAAGTTATGAAACTTCATAAGAAACTTTCATAAGAAATGTCAGTTGAAGATGTACCTAGTAGGCACTGTGTTTGCATCTTTTTTTAAAAAAAATTGGGCTAGCAGAATTCCATTGTTACATTTTTAAAAGAATTCCCGTATGTTAAACCAATCTTTCTGTTTTCTATTGAGGACTATGAGGACTTAGAGCCTGTTAATTCTTATTTTTTGCTCTACTATATAATTATATTTTAGCTCTGCTATATAATTATCCAGCAGAGGAAAGAATAAGAATAATTAATTGTGGGGTTAACTCACAGGGTTTGGGGGTTTGTCCTTTTTTCTACTTTTACTCAATATTTCAATGCACACGTGTTAGCATACTTAGAGAAACATGGTGGCTGACTTTGTCTCAAACGTTGATACTCAATATAGACAATGATCTCAATGTTGTAATCATCCTTACTTTTATTTGTGTGGTGCTACATCCATCTACCCTTCACAGACAGTGCCCAGACAGTGAGTGACATAAGATGGAATGGGAGAACAAGCTGTGTGAGCCATGGATAAAAACCTGCGAGACAATTCCTGCCTTACAGCATAAGACTGTGAGCTGAGTCTAGTGGTGCCTGCCTATAATTTCAGCTGCTGAGGAGACTGAGACAGGAGGATCATCTGTTCAAGTCCAGCCTGGACAATGGAGTGA
>NW_004955413.1:11720812-11733951 GCF_000276665.1 Chinchilla lanigera
GAGTATATTTTATTTTATTTTATTTTTGGTACCAGGAATCGAACTCACAACCTCATGCCTGCCAAGCAGGCACTGTGCTACTGAGCTATATCCCCAGCCCTGTGAATATATTTTAAAGAGCATAAAAATATAAAAATGATACAGAATTTCAAAATAAACTGATAGGAAATTAATGTGAATGTGTACAAATATAGCATGCGTGTGTATGTGTGTATCTTAGATAAAGCAGGAAAACATACAAAGGAAAGAAGAAATTAATATTTTCAACAGTTGTTTGTTCTTCTGATTTACATTAATTCCATTTAGTCCTGAGGTGCTCTTGCTAAGTGCTAGAGACATAAAGAACAAAAGGAGACACAATCCCTGCCTTTATGGCACTTACACTCTAGTTGGGGGGAAAATATTAAATAAGGAGGACATATAGAAACATATAATGCCATCCATGTAAAGTCTGTAATTATTTGTGGTACGTGAGACTATTAGTTACATAATAATAATAAAAAAAAAACAAGGTAGAATGATCAGGACAGATACCCCAGAAGAAATGACAATTGAAGTGCCATCTAAAGGAAAAATAAAATTATCTAAGTGATAGGGTAAGGAAAGTATGGTACATGGAAAGTCGAAGTCAGTATGAACCTAAGTTTAAGGAACTGTGGGGAGGCAGAAGGAATGTTACCAGGTTTTGCGGTGCTGGTATTTAGATTTCCAGGTTCTTTCCATCTGCAACAGAATTGAATGAAACAAAAATAGTGACAAAATTTCACATTTATTTGAGGTAAGAAAAACTAAAAGTGAAGGGTAAGGAAGAAACTGGCTTTGCAGAGAGAGCTTGGGCTGAGTAAAAGAGAGGAAAAAAAAACCGCAATAAAATAAAAATACACCCTACAGTATGAGGGTACTGTACCGCGAAGAGGCGGGACAGAGAGCTCTTCATGGCGTCTGTGTCTTTAGTATTCTTTCCACATATCGCGAGAACACGCGAGAACCCCATGTGACGGGTCCTGAGAATTATTTGGTGCTTGTGCCCCGGGATCTATCTGATCATGTCCACTCCCTCAAACAGCCTTGACACACCCTGCCCTCCTGCCTCAGGAACACATTGCAGGATGAGACAGGGCACACTGGGAGAGACAAAGTGGGCCACACGGGCCATGCAGAGACCTTAACCCTTATTAATGCGTTCTGAGAGAATGGAAGAGAAAGTCAAGGGATCTAATGTTAGTCCACTGTACAGATGGTGGGTGAGAGTGGATTTGTACATGAGAACCTCTAGAGTGTCCTGGGTGCTGAGACTCAGGGAAGACCGGCTGCAGTCAAAGACTTTGCTGCTGAAATCCCAGTGAACCACGAGGAGGATGCAGGCACCTGATCACAGTGAAAAGCTGGGTGGCCATGACTTCCCTGGAGCATAATGGCAGCACCGCCCAGTGGCAACACCTCCAACACCCATTTCCCCAAGAGCCAGAGCAAGAGGAAAGGACAGTGGCAATGGAACCTGTGGTGGTCATTTACATAACTTGGCTGGTTCATCGTACTTGTCTATTCAAACATGGTGAGGTGTTGGTGTGCAGATACTTTGTAGATATGCTCAACACCTACTGTCATTCTGCTTTAAATGAAGAAGATAATCAGGATAATCCGGTGGGCTTGCCCTGTTGCGTGAGGGGCTTTCAGAGTAGAGCTGAAGTTTCTTGAAGAATTCCGCCTGTTGCCAGCAACATCTGCCCCTATCTATGTCAAGTCTGTCCTTCCTGAAAGCCTGCCCTACAGATTTCAGACTTGCCCAGCCAGCTTCACAGTGGTACATCAGTTCCTCACAAATGTCTTCATATGATTATATGCTACTCATTCTGTTTCTCTGGTAGAATCTTGAATGGTACGTGTGGTGGACTGACAACTTGTGGTCAGCTTGTAACACCCAGCTGAACTGAACCAGCATGGAGCTGGGTGAGGGAGGCCCACCTGAGGACTGTTGCCAACAAAATAAAAAGAGTAACTGGAGAAGAAGAGGAAAAACTTAGGGAAGCTGTTGGGGGCTGTTGGTTCTCTTAGAGGACCTTGTCATGCTGGCTTTCCTGATGAACTCAGCTGTTTTCACCGCCAAAGGAGCTTGGGACCTTCTTGTCACTGAGAATGGCTACGGCTCACCTTAGGGGAGCTCTGGTCCTCACTTTGAGCATCATTTCCTGGCTCTGGAGGGAAAGATGGCACATTGCTCAGTCTCCTGGAGTAGCTTGTTGAGCTACTTTCCTGATAGGGGCTCAGCTGTTCTCTTCATCAGAAGAGCTCGGGAACTCACTGTTGCTGAGGATGGCTGTGGTACCTTTTGGGGGAGCTCTGGTTCTTGCTTTGAGCATTGCTTCCTGGCTCCAGTGCAGATCCTTCAGCCTGCTAGCACAGATCCTTCATCCTGCTGGCACAGACTTTCTAGCTTCCACCACTGACTTTTGAGCCGTCCCAGCATAGATCTGTGAAACAGGGACCATGAGACATTATCATGGGCTCTGGGTCTCCAGTTGGACTTGTGTGAGACATTGTCGTGGGCGCTAGGTCTTCTGCTGGACCGATGTAGGACATTACGGTGGGATCCAGGCCCTGGATTCTTTGGTTTTTAGTCTATCAACATATTTTCTGCACTCTTTTTGTATATGGCTCTTTAGGTGACTATTATAAAATAATCTTATAATTAAGTATCCTGTATTGTTTTGTTTTGCTTTGTAAATCCCTGATCACAACACTACAGAAATGGAGGTAAGAGATCTGATTATTCACACAACTCCTAGAAATCTCAGAAGCAGAAAGAGGGTGAAGGAGTAGGCAGAAAATAGAATTTACCACCATGAATGAAGATCCAAGTCAGAGAAGTAATGATTGCATGATTTTAGGGGAAAGAGTGGAATACTAGGTACTGAACTCAAGCTTTTGCACTTAGCTATGTCCCCAGATCCCTCCCTTTTTTATTTTGAGACAGGATCTCCCTAAGTCTCTGAATAACCAGGCTAGGCTCAGACTTGTGACCCTGTTGCCTCAACCTCACAGAGTGCTGAGATTATAGGCTTGCAAACTGCTCCCCGTCTCTGCCCCATTGTGGCTGTTAGGGAAGTCACATCGTGGCTGTTATTTTGAAAATATCTTATTAAAACTGCTCTGGTCTGTGGCAGTGTGGTTCACACACCGTGGGACAGATTTGGCAGATGCTTGAAGAGTTGGAGATCATCAGGTGAGTCTGCTCTCTGGGTGTTACTTATGGCTTTACTGAACTTTTCCTCAATATATTTCTCTTAGTTTTTTTATGTTGTACAATATCTACCAGCAAGAGTAGAATTAAAAAGCAAGAGCCAGAATCCTTGAATTGGGCTTAGACTGCCATCTTGTGGATAAGTAGCCTCATAAGCTAGTGCAGACAAAAAGAATATTGTACAGAAAAGTAATTTAGCAAGACCTTATCTCAACATTTAAGAGAGAGACAGACAGACAGACAGATAGAGTGACAGAGAATGAGATTTGGGAATATAACTCAGTAACAGAACATTCCTGAGTTCAATCCTCAGTACCTCAAAAAAGGTAAGTACGTCTATGTATGACTCTTTTTTAATCTACAAGTGGATATTGTATATGGCGTACAATATGATGTTTTGATGTATTACACATTGTGGAATTGATAAATGAAGCTTCTTAATAAATGTATTCTCTTATGGGCTTACCATTTTTTGGTAGTAATGAAACACTTTAAGATCTACTCTGTTAGAAATTTTCAAGCATACGGTATATTGTTAACTTTTGTCACCATAATTTACAATAGAAGTCTTGAATTTGTTAATCTTGTTGAATTGAAGTTCTGTGCTTTTTGATGCACATATGCTAAGTTCCCTCCCCTGGTTCTGGTATCCATTACTCTACTGTCTCTCTGTGTCAAATTTATTTTATATTCCACGTGTTAATGAGGATCTATGATATTTGTCTTTCTATGCCTTATTTCTCTTAACATGATATTTTTCAGGCTTATCCATGTTGTGGCAAAGGACAAGATTTCTTCCTATTTAGTGCTGAATAATAGTGTTGTATGTATACCACATTTTCTTTATTTATTCATCCATTATGAACACTTAATTTGTTATCTGACTATGGGGAACTACCTTGTAATAAACGTGTGTATCAAGATATTTCTTCACAGACTAACTTCATTTCTTTCAGATGTGTGTCCAGTAGTGAGATTGCTGAGCCAGCTTTATTTTAATGTATTTTGAGAAACCTCTGTATTGCATTCTGTAATGGCTGTGCCAATTTCATTCCTACCTATCTGTACACACACATTCTTAAGAAGCATTGAATGGAAGTGGCTTTAGATTATTTGCCATGTCTCCTGATTTTACAAAAGCTGATCACCCACGATATTTTCATTTGGCCAACCATGCCCACACATCAGCAGTGTTTTCCTTCCAAGCTCAGTAAAGGTATAAGGCACATATTGGATAGACATGAGATTTGTAGTGAAAATAAACATAGGGTAAGGCTCACACCAGGCTCAGGTATGGTTCTTAGTAGATTATTTTATTATAAAATTAGTGACTCATTTATGTATGTCTTCTTGAGACAGGGTCTTGCTATGCAGTTCAGGCTGGGCTTGAGCTCACATTGTAGCCCAGGTTGGTCTCAAACTCACAAAGATCCTCCTGCCTCAGCCTCCCGAGTGCTGAGATTACAGGTGTGTGCCACCATCGCGCCTGGCATCCATCCATCCATCTTTCTTTCTTTTTTCTTTCTTTCTTTCTTTCTTTCTTTCTTTCTTTCTTTCTTTCTTTCTTTCTTTCTTCCTTCCTTCCTTCCTTCCTTCCTTCCTTCCTTCCTTCCTTCCTTTCTTTCTTTCTTTCTTTCTTTCTTTCTTTCTTTCTTTCTTTCTTTCTTTCTTTCTTTTTCTCACTCTCCCTCCCTCCCTCCCTCCCTCCCTCCTTTCCTTCCTTCCTCCCTCCCACTCTTTCTTTCCTTCATTTTTTCCCCTGAAAATAGCCATAAAGTGTGACAATCTCAAGCTTACCTGGCTTCATGATTGTGTTGTCTACTGCACCAAGTCTGCCAGGCTGTTTTAGCGGGCGCACTCCTACCAGAGCCCCTATCCCACTGGCGCCCTCTGGACTGGTGATTGCAAGCTGCAACATTCCAGATATAATCTTTTCTGGACCACATCTATATTTTCCTTTCTGGAACATTTACAATCATCTTTTATCACTGGTGCTTTAACTTTTACAAAGCCCTTCCATTCGTCCTACTCAGCAACCAGTGAACCCTTTTCTGTTGAAAACTTTTGTCTTTCTCCCTTTGGGGGTTCTGTCTGCACCCCTCCCTCTGCCTCCATTACTTTGATAAGGTCCTATTTTATTTTTCTGAATTTCTAAACCTAATATAGTTTCTGTAGCTTTCATATTTTCTCTCATATTTCTCTTTATTATTTTGCTTATGTTTTTGGATGTTTCTATGACTGGTTCCCCATCATTCCATTGATTTTTTTTTTTTTTGCTATCCCATATTTACTTTCTTTTAAATTGTCTTCTTTTGCTTATTATTCTGGTTATGAATGTAAAATCTTTTTGAGAACTTGAGTTCTCTTTTTTCCACCACAATGTTTTTTCTTTTTCTTTATGATACAGGCTCATTTAACATGGTGGGCTGTCTTTGGTTTTGTCTTTTCTAATGTAAGAATGAAGGCTGGGGATGTGGTGTAGGCACCACCTATGCTATGTTCATTTCCAATAGGCTGTTGCACTGAGTGGAAATTCTGACAAGGAGTTCTGCTTGCACAGGCAGAGCTTGGGCTTTAAAAATGAGAAGATATGGAAGTGGTTGTCAAGTGGGCTTTCCTACAGTAGAATGACATGATTTTATCTGGGGTGTGCTAACTTTCAAGATGCCTTTGCTCCCCAGATGGCTTACAAATGTCAGAAGTGAGGGAGATGGAGGTGGATATGGCTGGCACACTTCTCTATTTATGTATTCACTGGGTTCTTTTGTTTCCAAGGTTGAGACCAATACCTCTGCCACCTCACCCCAGACTCCCTCTGGGTGTCTAGTTGTCTGATCATGGCATCTCCAGTTCCTCCTCAACCTCTTTGATGGAAGCTATGACTTTTATGGCTGTGGTCCATTGGCATATCCCATCTATTTTTCTGTCTTCCAGAGAGTTAATGAAATCTATTGTTTATTGGTTATTGTTGGTCTCTATCCTTGTTTCCTTGATTTTTTTTAGTACTTTTGAACTATTTAAATGTGTTCTTGGAGGGATAACATTTAAATGCGTGTGTTCAATTCAGAATCTTGAACAATTTGATAAATTTCCTTTTATGTTAAAATCTCTTTCATTAATGCTCATGTGGTTTTCTGATTCTCACTAAAATACTTTCATTTTAAAATGATATTGATTTCATGACACAGAAATGATTGCACATCTACATTTTAGAGTAAAGATTTACAGAGAAATTTGGAGATAGCCTCTGCTCCTTCTAATCGATAAATAAACTGCTACCTGGGAGCTAATTACTTCTATGTGCTCTGAAATATGATTCATTCCTACTACATGCTATACATGCTATGCTTCAACCACATAGAGGAGAAGCTTGGGTGAGCTTTTGGGGTAGTCAGTCACCATTGCTTGCCCCATTATTCCATAAATCAACAATATTCTTTGGGCAAGTAAGTGCCCAACTCATAGATTTCCCCACAAGTGTTTGTCAGGGGCTTATTGATTGATATACACATTTTCATTCACTAAATATTTTAATCCTTACTCTAAGTCAGGTACTATGTGAAATGTTAAACAAGTGAGACATGGTCCGCTCCCTCTGGGATCTTACACTGAGGTAGATAGACTGGCACAAAGGGAGGATACCTAAATCATTCTGAAGTTGGAAGGGAGTTGGAGAAAGTATAGTATGTGTCGGACACAGTCATTCAGTACAATATATGGAGTTTGGGACACTTAAGTGCTTCCAGAAGCTGAGGGGAGAAGGACCTGGGTAAGGCTAAGTGAAATCTCTAGAGATGTAGATGTAGATGTATTTGTAGATGTAGATATAGATGTAGCTGATGTGGATGTAGATGTAAATGTGGAGACGTTGCTACAGGGGAGAGAAAGGTTTCACTTTAGAGGACATCTATAAACAGTGCCCATAGATCCAGTGTTACTAGGTTTTCAGAAAAGGAATAAAAGGGCTGGGGATTTAGCTCAGTGGCAAAGCACCTGCCTGGCAAGCTCAAGGTCCTGAGTTCGGTTCCCGGTACCGGAGAAAAACCAAAAAACAAAAAAAAAAAAAAAAAAAAAAAAGGAATAAAAATATGGATTTAACATTAGTTGTGAGAAATAATATGGTAAGAAGAGTTTTTAAATCCTTCTAAAAATAATTGAAGTTTATTTCTATAGCAATAAAAAAGTTAGTATACATAATCTGCATATACTGCATAGAGTTGAAATTAGTTATGAATCAGTAAATGCGTGCTGGTTTTCTGGTTCACCATAAAAGCACACAGGTTTAATTATTATTCTCCGTATTTTGGTAGCCATGGTGCCTGAAAGAAGCAAAATAAGCTGGAGTGAAAGCATCTGTAATATTCATTTTGCCTAAAGTAAAAATATGTCAGTTAGAATTATTCTTGTATGATATAATTTTATCTAGGCAACTAACCATAACACTAAGCCACAAATAAATGATTTGTCACAGAAGTGTCAAATGAAGAATTAGTCTCTAAAATACCTTGTCTGTTTTATTTCTCTTAAACATCTGCTTCTGTATAGTTTATCACTAAATCTCTTTGAGTGGAGTCATTTCAGATACTCATGTGGCATGCCCCAGACACAAGAACATTCCAGAATAGAGTGTCCAGCAGTCCTCCCACTTCAGAGTACAGAGTTTGCTTTGATGTGAATGCACTTTAGTTGTTCCAGAAATAGTGAATTTAAGGGCCTCACTTGTCTTACTGTTTTAAGGGACATGATGTTAGTGAACCTGCTTAATATGAACAACTGCCAGTTGAAGTGATGACCTAGAAATGACAGAAAGTGAATGTAAAATATTAACCCAGATAAACTGGGATAATAATTTTCTATTAAAAAGTCTTCATGTGTCACATTACTAAAAGAAAGTGGATTGCATAATCCACTGTGCCCATAGATTTTCAGTCTTCTTATATCTCACATGATGGCTATTCACTATATGGTTGTTGTCTATGTACACCATTAGAAGAAGCTCTAGGAGGACATGAAATTTACTTTTGTTTGGGGTCATAATCAACCCAGCACCTAGAAAGATGTCTGGAAATAAGAGGAACTTAATAAATACTTCCTGGGTGAATAAATACCTGAATAAATGAATAAGACAATTATTCCTGTGCTTGGATAGCTGCAAAGATCAATATGGTGTAATCAATATGGTGTAATAGAGGCTTCCTACTCTAGCTGTAGCAATGCTGTTCGTTGCTGTTTACAAACTGCCTGTTGCCAGTCACTTGCTGTGACTTTTGACCTACTCCAGCTTGCTGAAAGATTCGCTAAGAAGATATTGTTCTGGTTTGCTACTATGGTTATCTATTCCAAATCTGTCTCTATATATTCAGCTCTATGATGCTAGTGCTGGAACAACGGGAAGCGTGGCTCAAGTTCCTCATGGTAGCTTCTGAGCAAGAGGCTCGAGAGATTAGCTGTGAGGCTGAGGGAGTAGGGAACTTCCTGTTCTTAGCAGCAGCAACGCCCAGTAACAATTCTGTTGCTTGATGTTGTGGTCCCCAGTGGTCCTTTCCAGGTTCTTGTCCCATTCAAAGAACTGAGTGGGACAACCAAGGACCACAAGAGTTTAATTTTTATTTAAGGTGAAAGAAGAAGAAAAGAATAAGACAAAGAAATGAAAAAGAACTGCAAAAAGAAGTGCTCAAGAAGAAGTGTTCTGAAGAAAAGAAAAAGAAAATACACCCTGCATGCTGATCTGGCCACTGCAAGAGCTGTAGAACAGGAGACTCCAGGATAATGGCTGCCATCTTTTTTTATCCTTTTTCTGGGGTTAGAGCTGGGCTGTCATACACAGGGGTCTCTGTGCATATCCAGTCATAATAGTTGGGTCTCTGTGATGAGTCATTCCTGATTACCTAGCCACTTTACTTTGCCTTAATTTCCTACCCCAGCTACCCTCTCCTGGAAATGGCAGGTGATGTGGTTCTGTTCTCCAGCTTCTTTCTGCCTTCCCCCTACCATTTTACTGTGTTCAGAGGTTTAAGTGGCAGCCAGGCAGTGTCTGCCCCTCAGAGGATGAGTCTTGGTCTGATTCCAGTTCCCCTGGGCTGCTGCTGCAACCCCAGATTGTTTCCCTTTGTTCTGCCTTCCTTATGAGGGGAAAGTTGCTCAACGTTTTTATTATTATTATTTTTACTTTAGTGTTTCTTTTTTGCATCCTCAGGCCTCTAACACCTATTTAGTCAATTTTTTATTATTGATTATAGCTAATTTTAATAAATTCCATCTGTTAAAATATAAAGTTTTCTTTCTAGTTTCTTGAACTAACCCTGATATGATATTTCAAGATATTCTTTATCCTATAGCTCTGTGTCTCTACCAAGTCTATATTTCAAACCTCTAATAATTTGACACCATCTTACAGGATTTGTTTTAATTTCAAAATTTAATTTAAAAATTCTTTTTCTGATAGCAGATATTTAACATCATTAAACAAATAGAATATATAAATGCCACAAGCCTACTAATCAATTTCAACACATTGAAGTTGGACTAATTTTGCCTTACTTTTAAAATCTTCCCTTTTTAAAAATACAACCCCAAAGTATAAATAATTAAAAAGCAAACTAAAAGATAGAAAATAGGAAATAGGGAGGTAAATCTTCTGCAAATGAGAAGCGGGACAAAGACATGGAGGGCAGGAGGGGAAGAAGGTATGAAAAGAATTAGGATGCATTATGTATCTGTACCAAATCCCTGTGATGAATGTAATCATAAGGTACTGCAAACATATACTAATAAAAGTAAGTAAATGAATAAATAAATAAATAAAAAATTCAACCCCTCCAATAGCAAAAATCAATTTTCAATGGCTCACAAATCATGAGTTTACCTTTCTATGACATTAGAGTGGAGAAAAAATTTCCACAGGTTTGTAATTCTATCCATAGACAGGTATAATTCTTTACAGTTTTGTTAGTTTGAATAGCTGTTCAGGAAGGCCCAATCCCAAAAGGTCACTTGCTTCTTCACCTAACGACTGCTCACTGCATGAGGCATGCTAATATGCCCATTCAAAGAACTGAGTGGGACAACCAAGGACCACAAGAGTTTAATTTTTATTTAAGGTGAAAGAAGAAGAAAAGGATAAGTCAAAGAAATGAAAAAGAACTGCAAAAAGAAGTGCTCACGATTTGGAGTTTTGACTAACATGTTAAGAAGCAGTCCTTTCCCACTGCAGCACAGTTAGCGCAACAAAGAGCTGATTATTCGTTAGGAACGTCTGGGAAGGGTCAAACTAGGAACAGAAACTGCTGAAATTGATGAAGTTCTTTTTTATTAGTATATAGTTGCACAGCATAATAATTACACTCATTTTGGGGCATCGTTACACAGACATACCACATCTTGATTATTTTTACCCCCTCATCTTATTCCTCTCCACTCTTCCTCTGAATCCCCTTCCCTTCTGCACAGAGTCCGATTTCACAATGAGTATCTATAGAAGGCTTTCTGCGGCAGAGTTGTTGACCTAAGATTTAGCAATGAATCTGACATTGCTAATAACAGCACTTTCTCACAATATGGAAAAGGTGAAAGTGTGGTACCACAGTCTGGTACCCTGGAGTTCCCTGTTTGTGCATTCCAGGGCCGATAGGACCCTTTTGATGATCGCAGAGCACTGATCTAACTGTAGCATTAATGCTTACTGCTGTTACCCCAAGTAGACAGGAAAGATCTTTTCTCTGTTTTATTTCTGCATTTGGCATAGTAACACATGGTTGGTGTTTAACAAATATTTGTTGAATAAATGCATGAATGATTCTGGGCTTGTCAAACATATGCTCAACTTTGTCTTCTGTGCCTAAACCTACCTGGGGAATTTCCATCTGCTTGAAGTACCATCAGATCTCCATAAAAAGACAAATGGTGTTTGTCAGGTTGGTCATGGGTATTTGTTGTTGACTAAGCCGATAAAGTCATGTGAAGAAATAACTTCTATGATCGACAAGGAACAATGAGAAATGCTCTGGAATGGACTCTTTTATAACTACAAATTTTATTGAGATTTTACTGGCTGTCTTATTTGTTGCACATGGCAGAAATCCAACTCACCCTAGTTTAGCAAAGAGCACAGTTATAACTTTTTATATATAACTAAGAAATGGAATGTAGAACATAGCTTCAGAGCCTATGGATTCTGGAGCTGAACAGTCTTAGCTGGGTCTCTCTCAGAATGCACCTTTCTTTCTCTGTATTTCCATATATGTAACTCTGGCTTCCTTCTTCAGAAAGGCTCCACCTATTTGACCAGAAGAAAGAGGAACAAAGATAAGAGGACCATAAGTCAGTGACTGAGTCTCAGAGTGTGCTACCAACAGAATCAGTATCACATGAGAATGAGTTGGAGATAAACGAAATATGCTGTAGCCCTACCCTAGACCCACTGAATCCGAAACTCTGATAGTAGAGCCAGGACTTTCCATGTTGATAAGCCCTCTAGATGATTGTGGTGCCCGTGAAAAGTTAAGATCCTCCTGATTAGAGTAGAAACTGAGTCCTCAAATAAGCGGTCTTCAACCAGTGACTTTTCAAGTACATGGCAAATGGCCCCACATGAAAGATACAAGCTTGGAATTCCTCTGAGTTACAAGCTGCTCAACCGAGAAAAGCCTATTTGATTCACCTTAATTACGTCCACTTCCTTGTTTTTGAGAAGTCCTCAAACAGAAAAAGCTTAGAAAATCACTTTATTTTGTAAAATTCCATCTTTAAGTCTGATGGAGACAGGCTGGAGAACACTGGGATCTGTGCTCCATCAGAGAAAAGTGTTCAAGCTCCAAGTCTCACATTTCCCTGAGAATTCTGGGAACTCTGCCACTTCCTGACTTTATGTATTTATCTATCTATCTATTTATTTATTTATTTTGCGCCAATCCTTTTCTTTACAGAGGTTAGTAGTAAAACGTCTGGATAAAGAATGGTTGTTCGTTAAAGAGAGAACATGAAGTGGGAAATGTAGAGAACGGCAGTGTTGAGGGAAGAGGAACCTCAGTAGATGGGCACAGAAGCCACAATGTTGAGGAGGAACAACTGCCGAAACTCCTTGTACTCCAAGAATAGAGGGTTCCCAGAGACTACAAAGTATCCCTGGGGACTTCAGAACTTCAGGGACTTGTTACTACTTCCCTCAGAAGTAATAACAAGTCACTCTGAAATGTCGGATTCTGTATTAACTGTCATTTCAGATTTTCATTATTTTTGTTCTTTCTTGATCCTTTATTTAAAAATATTTTTTCTCTCTCCTCCAAGAGCAAACAAATTGTCCTTCCTGAAGTTACAAGGACAAGATGCCAGGATGCCTCTTCCGGCAGCAGCTTGGCAACTCCTGAGCTTGAAAACTAAAGCTAAGAAACAGTTACATAACAATTGTAGATTGTATAATATAGTAATTATCCTAAATTTTAAAAACTCTAAGTAGTAATTGAACTAATATAATAATAAAAAAAATTTATCAATCACCCATGGTGTGTTAGTTCCTCTTTTAGCTACTTCTGTTGTACTAATTCACTTAGCTTTTGCAACTACTGTCTACTTTACAAGCACAAATTGTCACAGCTTGTCAAATTGGTAAGTTTTTCTTTATATAAATCCATGAAGTTCTGCACTCAAGACTTATGTAGCTTATCATTACTGAAGAAAATGACTCTCCACAGTTAAAGTATGGAGATGTTTGCTAATATATAACAGTGCTTCATTTTGGAAGGCCATTGGACATAGTTTTATGTAGGAAATTCTCTATATGAAGATAAAATCCAAATGTTATTCAGTCCTCCACAGCTAAAATGTCAGGGTGGAAATTCTTTCTTTCTTTCTTTCTTTCTTTCTTTCTTTCTTTCTTTCTTTCTTTCTTTCTTTCTTTCTT
>NW_004955413.1:11734051-11735292 GCF_000276665.1 Chinchilla lanigera
CTTTCTTTCTTTCTTTCTTTCTTTCTTTCTTTCTTTCTTTCTTTCTTTCTTTCTTTCTCTTTTTTTCTTGTACTGGGGATTGAATCCAGGACTTTCTCACTTACCAACATCCTCAGCCCTTTTTAGTTTTGTTTTGAGAGAGTGTCTCCCTAGATTACTAAGCTGCCAAGGTGGCTCAAACCTGTGATCCTCCAGCTTCAGCCTCCCAGAGTGCAGATTAATTTTTGTGTGTGTGTGTCTTTGTTTTGAGGGGCCTTTTCTTGTTCTGACCCTCTATGGAGGTCATAGAGCTACTCGTGATTTATATTCTTCACAAATCTTTAAACTCCTTACTGTGAAGATTGAAGTCTGCTTCTTTCAGAATTACAAAAAGCTAACCTGAAGCTGTCACACGGACCTCTAGAGGCTTAGTGACCCATCTTCCTCACAAAGCAACTTTCATGTGTTGAGTTTAATTTTTAATTTTTTATGGTCCTTAAAGGCTGTTTAGAAAGTTCAATTACATTATATTTTTAATTTCATTGTTGGCGCATTAGTTCATGAACTCAACTGTTCTCATCTGATCAGGGTGAGGCTCTCACAAGATCTGACATCATCCTACAAGAATCAGTTTAAAATTTTATTTACTTCAGGTTTCTAGTTGACACATATATTTAGCAGCTACAGAATTAGAGATAGCATTGTGAAAAAGCTATTAACTATTCTCTTAGAGATAATATTTATACATGGAATATAACTACAGTCTGAAAGCACGCTGTTTCCAGGGCTAAAAGCAATAAAACTAAAGCAATAAAGTCTTTACTATTAGCTCTCTGGGGACAGGGAGGCCTCTGGTGGGATGGGAAAATGGGCTGGATAAGGAGAGGGGCTGGGACAGGGGAAGAAGGAAGCAGAGAATAGGATCGAGACAGCAGGGAGCCTCTGCACACAATGGGAATGGGAATATTCCAGGCTCTTCTAAGACAGCACAGACTGGGGTCTGGAGAGACCAAAGCCTCTGGCCCCTACAGAGGAAGATTTGTTGAAAGTGTTTTCCCTCCTGGTAGAAACTTTCTCATGTGAATGCCTTTTTCACAGATGTTTTCTCAAAAGATGTTTTCTCTTATTTTCCCAGATAATAGGATTTTAAAATATTTAATGAACACAACCTCAACCAGCTACATATTATATAGCCTTTGTCCATGAAATGTAAACTCAGGATGATAAATTTTTACTGAGCGAGGCTGTGGAGAAATAGGAAC
>NW_004955413.1:11735992-11751226 GCF_000276665.1 Chinchilla lanigera
GCTATTTTGTAAAAGGTTGTCTGCTAATGTTTTCCTCCTTTTATTTTTAAAATTAAAAAAAACAACTGTGTATGGGAAAAAAATTTTTTTTACTGAGCGATTATTACATGCTAGGTACTTTATTAAGTATATGGAGAGACATCAAGATGAGTAAGATGGGACCCTTATCCTCAAGAGGCATTTTACACAACAACTACTAATACTAGTTACTCTGTTATTCATGCCAAGGCAAACAGAAAATGTTATCACGATTTTCATTTAATGGCTAAGGAAACTGAGGTGCAGCACTATTGTAGAACTTGCCTGTGGCCAAATGGCTATAAATAAGTTGCAGCTTGAGTCAGTGAGAGATGAACTAATAAACAGTGTCAGAGCCTGGGTTGTGATTCAGTTCAAGTCTCCTGGCTCTCGACACAAGACTCCCATTATTAAGCTATGAAGGCTTTTTGTTTCTTTCCTTTATAATGAATGAGAGTAGAGGTGATCTCAACACTCCATCCAAGATTCTTTCTTGCTTATTCGAGAATCTTGAAAGTATTTTCTATTAGTTTTATGAAATTACGCAAAGAACTGTTTGTACAAATACATTTTAAAAGAGTTTCTGGCTTAAACTAATATAAACGTACATTTGCCCTAACTTTAGGAACACTTTCCTGTGAATACCCATTTTAAAGTTTATTTGTAAAACACTCATTTATCTACAGTGCACATTCCCTTTGAGTGCATCGGAATAAAAGTTCATTAAATAATGTTTTATTAGGAAAATTGATTTGCTTGTATAAACTAAATGATCTCTTAATAGAATAATTGAGCTAATTTTTATAACATTCTCTAAGAGTGTTAATGCTGCTAAATGCTTTTTAAAAGCCAGCAGTGCAGATTGCCATCAACCTGAGCTCTTAGTGAAAGGGTCTGCCTTCAGTGTTCTATTTTGGATCTGTTCTTTTCTTGTCTGCTTTCTGCTCAAGTTCTTGGGCCACCGTGTTTGCCCTCTAACAAAGAGAAGTCTCTTCCTCCAATGCTTTTGGAAGTTGCTAGCACTTCACTATTTTTCATTTCATTTTCTAAACTTCTATGCTTTTTAGGGCATTGGAAGAGATGACTGTGAATATACGAGGGACAGTGGGTGTATCCGTTTCCTAAGGCTGCCATAATAACGTACCACAAATGGACTGGTTTAAAGCAACAGAAATTTATTTATTCTCTCATTTGTCAGGAATCTAGAAGCCCAAAGTTAAGGTGCCCAGGGCTGCACTCCTTTGGAAGGCTCTATGGGAAAAATACTTCCTGGGTTCTTCTAGCTTCTCATGGCTTTCAGCAGTTCTTGGCATTTCTTGGTGTGCAGCTGCATCCTTCCTCCAGTCTCTCTCTGTCATCCTATGGCCTTACTCCCCATGACTCTTACATGTCTCTGTGTGTATATCTCTGTGTCTGTATCTCCTTCTCCCTTTTAGACTCCAGTCATTGGGTTCAGGGCCCACTCTAATCCAGTATAACCTGAACTTAACTAATTGCTTCCACGAAGACCCAACTTCCAAAGAGGTCACATTCTGTGTTTTCTAGTGGACAAGAATTTTGAGGGACACTTTTCAATCCAGTTCATTAGTTAGTGAAAGGAGTCAGGAAGGAAAGTCTCATAATCCAAATATTCATTTATTTTGAAAGGTATTGTAAGATTCCATCTTCCCGGAATTATTTCTGTTCTATTCTAATTTTAGCTTCCCTTTATGGCTTATTAGAAATATCCAATGACTTTCTTGGATCTCATTATAGCTCCAAAAAGTCATAGATACAAACCCCACATTGCTTGAAAAGAATTAGTGTTACCTTTGGTTAGAGTAATGCATCATCTTCACTAATTATCTTCCACAAGAGCAAATACAGTTCAGATTGTTTTTCAAGGAAATGATGATTGCTTAAAATAAGAGAAAGTAAATTAAGCAGAGGGAAAAGATTTGAGTCTTGGGTGTTAGACAGAAATAAGTTCAATTCTCAATGCTACCATTTACTGTTCACTAAACATGGGATTGCTATTCATGCTGTCTTAGCAGTAGTTTCTGGAGCAATTATGTAGACATAAAAAGTTATTTTTAGTATTAAAGGAAGAACCAGTAGCTGTCCAAAAATAACAGTGTGTTTTCTTCATTAATATAAAAAAATGCTGCTGCCATAATTTGAATCTTAAGTGCCTCTCAAAGGCTCAGACATTAAAAGTTTAGGTGCCTGCCTCCGTGCTATTAGGAGACAGAGGCACCTTTGGGAGGGGAGGGCTGGTGGAAGAAAGTCAGGTCACTGGTGGCCTGCCCTTGAAGGGGATCTTGGGACTGGCATTTGCTTGTCTCTATCTGCTGCCTGGTAGGTAGAGATGGTATGAATAGATGTGTTCGTCCCAGCTTTCTGTCACTGTGACCACACATCTGACAAAGCAACTTAAAAGAGAATATTTACTTCAGCTCACTCTTTCCAAGGTTTCTGTCCACAGTCAGCTGGCTCTGAGGAATACAAATGGCCCCAGGCATGGCAGAGGAAAGCTGTTCACCTCATGGTCACCAGGGAGCAGAGGGTGTGAAAGACAATCCCCAAGATCATGCTCTATGACCCCTCTTTTTTTTTTTTTTTTTGGTTTTTCTTCGGTACCGGGAACCGAACTCACGACCTTGCACTTGCCAGGCAGGCGCTTTGCCGCTGAGCTAAATCCCCAGCCCCGACCCCTCTTTCAATAAGACCCCACCTCCTAAGTCTTCATCACCTCCAAATAATGCCATTGAATTATGAATGCATCAATGGATTGATCCACTGATGAACTCAAAGCCCTCATAATCCAATCGCTTTCAAAAATCCTACCTCTGAACACACAACATTTTGGTCTAAACTCTAACAGCAGGTTCCTCCCTCCATGAGCTCCCATGACGTACTGCCTTACCACAGTCCTAAAAATAACAGAACCAATCAACTCTGCAACTGTGAACCAAAAGGAATCTTTAATTCTTTAAAGTTTGTTTTGTATCAGTTATTCTGTGGCAGCAGTGGGAAGCTAACGCAGTTGCCAAGTGGGAGTACTGTCTCTGTACAAACAGGTAGAATCTGGAAAGCGGGTCTATCTTTTTTTTTTCTGCATGAGGGATTGAAAACAGAGCTTTACTGAGCTATATTTAATATCTCCTTTTAGCCTTTTTAATTTTTTTAAATTTTGCAACAGGGTCTTACCAAGTTGCTAAGTTGTGCAGGCTGGGCTTGAATTTGCAGTCCTCCTGCCTTAGTCTCTCACAGTGCTGGGATTACAGGCATGCACCGCCATGCCTGGCTACCGTTTCATATTTGTGTCTAAGAACGAAACAACAGATCACCTTAGAATGCTGAAGCAAAAGATATCAGTATAGATAGATGTGGTCAAATCTCCAAACTCCTCAGACTTTGTAAGCTATGCTTTAGTTCAGCCTCATGTTACCTTTGACAGTGAGCCAAGGTTGGACCAACCTGGACTCCACGTCCAATCTTTTTCTAACATGACACAGTTCATACGCTGTGGCCCTCCCTGTACTACAGTGATTGTGTTTCTAGGGAGGGAAGTCTTACAGCTGGAAAGGTGAGATGATGGTACATAGGAGAAAGTAATGTGTGGAAGGTGAAATATATCTAATAGCCACCAGCTCGGCCACACAGAATCTGATTGTATCATGAACCTCAGGTTGGTTGGTTTACTGACAGATGGCAGGCAACTTCTTGCTCACTGCCTCTAAATAACTCACGTTAGCTCCTGATTTCCAAAACAGAGAGTCTGGACGATCACTGGAATTTGCCATGACTTAGTCCTGGGTTGGCTTATTTCTCAAAATTTGTAAATGCATCAGAGAAACTTCTGATAAGTAGTCATTCCATACCCCATACCAGCTTCCTTCTTATGCCAGCTCACAGGATGTCTCTCTTGGGCTCTCTGGTAGATTTCTTGCCTCTGTTGATGCCTTCTGCACATTCCTCATCCCCGCCTGGCTCCATGGGCTCTGGCCCTGCCATAGGCTTAAGCTATAAAGCGCTTAAGTAGTGCTGTCTCTTTCTAACAGATCCTCACTAGGGAACTGCACATTAAAATATTTAAAGCCACTGTCAATTCTTTTTCAGTGGATTCATTTAGCCTCTGCATAGGAATTTATTATAAAGGCAAAATATGTTCTTTCACGTGAAGTTCTTATTTGATTATTTTAATTAGCTTTTCAGAACAAAATGGTCAGGCAACAATACTTCAAACTGCCTGTGCATAGAATATTTCACTAACTGTGTGGGAAAAACAGATAGATACAGAGTTTGCTTTGTGGAAGCTAAAGCTGTACCTTTATTTTTCTCATTTGAAATACCTCAAGAAAAATGTCTGGTGACACAGTTTTCTCAATTTCCTTCATCCTATCCTTCTTTGAAATATCAACTTCTGCCAACAGCAAAAGGATTTTTTCCTTGCTAAAGGGAAGAAAGAGTCAACCCAGAAAAGAGAGTGTAATAGTGAATTGAACCTAATACAGCCTGAAAGTTTTCCTTCTTTTTTTGAAAGCATGAGCCTTAAACATTGAACCATGACATGAAAAAGCAAAGGAAATTGCTTCATGCACTTGTGCTACACTAGGCAATGTTACAGATAACATCCAATTTAAGAAAAAGAACTTGTGTTGCCTTTAAATAATTGAAATTATTTTCTGGCTGTTTCTTTGTCACATGCCCAGATACACATTTCAGCGTGGTTTTAGTCTCAATTACAAAAGGGAGAACTAGGAGGAAAGCACAGACCCATGGATCTCAGTAGATGAATTGGACTGTAAGTGGTCTTGCATACTCAGAACCTCACATCGTTCTAATCTTATTAGACAAAGGGAAGGAGAAGAAGTGATGTAAGTACATGTATTATTCTTCCTATGCAATAGTGAGGAAAGTTGAGATTCTGGAGCCTCAACAGCTGGAAAGTGGTCCAGCAGAGGGTGTCAGAAAGCATTTAATGTGACACAACAGCACAGAAGGGAAATAATGAAGAGTGGTCCTTGGACTTAGCTAAATGGAGGGAAACGAGTTTTGGGAATTTAGAGAAATGGCATTGGAAGGTAACAAGTTTAAGAATGCTATTTATACACAATGGAGCATTCTACTCTGTCATAAAGAAGGATAAATTTAAGGCATTTGTAGATAAATGGATGCAATTTGAAACTGTAATATTAAATGAAATAAGTCAGACACATAAGCTCAATTATTATGTAATTTCTCTTACACAAGAAACTCTAAAGAATCTAGCTATATATATAGCTACAGATATATATAGATAAAGAGGAAAATAGACGTTACATAATTAGGAAGCCGGGAGAAATTCAAACAATTCCCCAAATTACTTTTCCATTGTTTCAAAAATCTCTTAATATATATGGTAATTGGTTTTATTTACACTGCTAGCTTCTCTTAGTTCATTAAAAAGAGAGTTTTGTGCTATTATCTGCTTCTTCTTTGTAAGAGAAAATGTTTGTTGCCTACATTTTGTACTCTACTTTAAAAATGATGCATAATATATTAACTTGTTACTCTCTTCTTTTCTTATGAAATTTTATTTTTTCCTAAAGTAAAAAGAAGAAAAATGTTCTTTAAAAAAAATACTAGAATTAAGTGATGGCACATTATTTAAGCATCTGTCACACTGTGTAATGAACTTGTAAATGGCTGGGAAGGACAACGGGGTCAAAAGTCTTCTTTGGACTTTGCACTGGTCCAACATGAGACTAGAAAGAAGGAACAAGGAGGAACAGAACTGATGATGTCAGAGAAAGAAGGAAGGGAGGAAGCTGAAAGCAAAATGCTGAGAGCAAACTATTCTTTGTCCTTAAGGTAAGTGGAACTTTTCACTGTTGGTTAAAATTTTCAGTGGAAGAGAACCAAGAATGAATTATGTAAATTATTGTTTTCAGTAGTAGGACAGGATTAGAAGGCCCATAGCTCTCATAGAATCATAAGAAATAAATCATGAATTTCACATTCTAGGTCCTCACCAAAGCATAGAGCTATTATATAAAAAATATGGGGCTGGGGATTTAGCTTAGTGGCACAGCGCCTGCCTGGTAAGCACGATGTCGTGAGTTCAATTCCTGGTATCGGAAAAAACCAAACCAAAAAAAAGAAAAAATACATATGTTAATCCTGAAGTCTATTGAACGTACATAGTCATCTCAAGTTGTTGTTTGGGGCATGGTTTCCCAGAGCTGACCTCTCAAAGCAGGAGACTCAGTGTGTGCAGATTCATAACAAACCTTCCCTGTCTCTGCAATAAAGAAACTCATGGTCATGCTCTCTTTTCTGCTTTCCTTTCAGAGCAAGACTGTTGCGTTGCCAAAAAGCAACCCTCTAAGGTTTATGTAGCATTCAGAATTACTAACACTGCAAATAGGCTATTGTTTCTGCCACCTGACAAAGGAGCCACCTCCCCAGCCCCACATGCACCTATCATCTCTGACCGCCATGTGATAGAGAGGCCTGGCATTGGTCTCTCCTTTGGGCAACTATTAGCAAATAAGCATTGTGGGATGGGTTATTGTTCTAAAATAATGCTTTTCAACCTCCATATCTGGAGCATTACTGACAATAGATGCTATGTAGTTCCTTGTTTGGGGGGACTTGCCTGTGCTTTGGAAGATATTAGTATTGCTTGCCTCTACTTAGATTTCAGAAAGGTCTCCAGACACTGCCAAGTGTCCTCAGGGCATGGGAGGCATGCAGTGGGGCACAAACTTACCCTGGCTGAGAACCACTGCAGTGAGCAATTATCTTACATGAGTTTTTTGTTTTTTTCTTTTAGTTTCTTGTGGATTGGTTCCAGTGGTCTAGCAGGGCATTGAGAGAATGAGAGGTTTGGGGAACTCAGGAAAATCAGTAGCTTAGAAAGCATCAGGAAGTGAGTAGAAAGGGCAGATTTGAACTGGTTATTGTAGCAGGGATAGCTTTCAGAGAGCCACAAGACCATCTGAGAGGAAGACAAGGATGAGGGCATGAGAAAGCCAACTTACAGGAAGAAGAAATACTGACAGCAACAAGACTGTCCCTGAAAGGTTTACACAGATAACCAGAAGGAGAAACTACAACAAACTGAGTCAGAAAACCAAAATTCTATTCTGTTCCCCTGGGTGCTTACCTTTAGATTATGTGCTTATCTTTGGTTGCCTTGTCTAAAAAATGTGGCTATGTTTCCACACATGATTATTTTAGGTCACTGAGTGAAGCCAATAGATAAGAACATGTTTTATAAATGTATTATTTTTAAAAGTGTCAAGAATTGCTATTTTTTGTGCATCTGAATTTTGAATGGAAGTTAGAAGCTGACAGGATGTAATTTGAAACTGAGGAGGCCCAGGAGATAAAGGGTCAGCTTTAGTCCAGGGCAGCATCACATAATTTAGTGACCCCAGGTCACGATTCCTAGACAGGTCTTAGATTCCTGGGCATCAGGAGCAGCATCTAGGAGTGCAACTTTTACCTGAGTAAATAGGAGACTAGAATCCAATGACTAGCATCTTCTATGCTTGAGAATTCCTGTTAACTTCAATTTTCACATATGGGTTTTTCCAAAGAGGATATCTTAGTCTACCTTGGTATTCAAGCCATTGGCGAGTCTGTATTGCTTGTGTCCTACGACGGAAAGGAGAATAACTGCCTAGCAGAAGCTTAGAAAAAATATTTCAGGTAACTTTGAAACCAAATAATGATTTTTTTCTATATCCTGAATGGAGAGCTGATAAAAATCTTTCTTGGAGCATTTTATAAAACTTAAGATCCAGGGTTGGCTGGTAAACAAGAGGAGAACAAGTGAAAACATCAAGTTTGAAAACCCCAGGCAACAAAACCCTTTGAAGATTCCAGAAAGATTATGTTGAGGATCATTTCAATCCTTAAGGAAAGATATAGTGCTTATTTGCTCAATCCTAGTAAAAATAACTACACATGTTTGCCCTCTGGAATCTAGACTTTTGTACCTGGTCAGAAGGAAGAAACACGTCAGCTAAGATTTACCTCGTTTGTGCTGGAATATGTTTGGCAGAATTGTGAAGTGCAAATATAAACACTATTATAGACTGCTAAATTAGGGAGAAATATTATAGGGAGTCAGACAGGGCAAAGCCCTTAAGAGAGTCAATACAAAAGATGAAAACACATTACAACTGTGGTCAAAGGTTCATCTGTTGGAGGCCAGGCCTCAAGATAAAGATGAAACATATGGGCCAGGCCCATATGCCTCCCCAAGGGATAAGATAAATGGTAACATTTGATCCAATAAAGTCTAGATAGAACAGTCACTTTGGTGGGTGACCAAGACCCCCAGGCCCCTCCCTTCTGGAAAAGTTCTTTGTTCTTTCCATGTGCATTTGCTGTGACCTGCTTCCTTATTGGATCAATATTACCTAAGCAGCTATACTTGTAATCTTATTGGCTGATCACAGTTTTGACCCACATGGTACCCACCTTGTGATTTTGCTATATAAAACTTTTTCTATAAGTGGACTCATTGGCAACCCGTGCTCAGATCCCTTTCTGTCTCTCTAGGAGCTGTTTCTCTCTCAATAAAATTTCCTACTCTTAACCTCCATTGTTCCTTAGAATTCATTCTTTGATTTTGGGGAACATGACCTTGGTGTATCAGACATCTACTGGGTTGGGGACTGTGTCTATTTCCCTTATGTAATCTGAAGGTCCTATCTCAACACAATGATTGCATTAGTTCTATCAGACATTATCCTTTTCCATTTTCAAATTTTCTGTTTACCAAACTACCAATAAAAGTGCGTGGAGACATTCTTCAGGTTTTCTATTTCTGAGATGCTGCTGACTATTGTCATTGTACTAAGTTGGAAACTGAGAACTTAATTATAGTAAAATCTAGTAGTGTAGGAAGGAACTATCAGTAGCAGTCGTACCAGACTGCTTTTGTTTTTATTTGTGGACTTTGGGGAAGAATTTTAACCCTTCCCTTTTGTATTCTCCCCCTTTTTCATCCTCTAAAATTTTGAATAGCTCAACCTATTTGGAAAATATTGTTAGTCAGGCATCTTATGAGAGATAAATAATAAGTAAACACAGTTAAATGATACAAGGAACTAAAGACCAAGGTGCTCTTGAAGAGTGGTATAAATTTTTAAGGAAATTAAGTGCTCTAACATCTTAGATATTAGTTTTATTTTATTTTATTGTTTTTTGGTTTTTCTCCGGTACCGGGAACCGAACTCACGACCTTGTGCTTGCCAGGCAGGAGCTTTTGCCGCTGAGCTAAATCCCCAGCCCGATATTAGTTTTATTTCTGTCAAATGCCAGGATCTCATAAAATGCACCTCTAGAACTGTTCAGACAGTGGAACAGTATTAGCTTTCAATGATGAGTTTTATTGAAAACTTGGATATGCACCCCCAAAGCTAATGAATAATTTATAATAAAAATTATCTCTTCCATTTTAAGGAAACTCAAAGAGCAGATGGTCAAAGTTTCATTATTCTTACCTACCTTGAAATTTGTGTATTTTTTGATTCTTAGCACTTTTTGAAACACACACAAAAAAACTTTGTTTATAAACAAGTAGGTACATTGTCTATGCTGCAACACATGAAGCTTGAGGGCACTGCACCAAGTGAAATAAGCTAGTCACAAAAAGATGAATTCTGTCTGTTTCCACTTATATGTGGTATCTAATGCAGTCAAACTCATAGAAACATAAAGTAGAATGGTGGTTGTTAGTGACTGGGGAGGGAAAAATAAGAAGTAATTGTCCCATGAGTATAGAGATTCAGTTTCGCATCATGAAAAGGTTCTACAGATCTGTTGCATAACAATGTGAATAAATTTAGTACTGATGTGCTGCTTTATCAATTGTATTTGGAAAGTACACTTCAACTCCTGAAGAGACAAGTAATTAGTTTACTTATCACTTTTGGCTGCTTTATTGAGCATCTCCGATGATACTGAACACAAATTAAGAAATTAGTGTAAAGATGATATTGGTGAACATAGGCAATTCTTTTGCACTAATGGTGTCACACATTGCAGAGAAAGAATTGATGATTCTCAGGATATTCATGTATAATTTGTCTTTATATGGAGAGGGATAGCTCCTTAAATGAGCCAACACTGCCAGGCCATTGGGAATAATTACAGTCTGCCATAATTAAGGGAAAAAGTGTTACAGTAAGTCTATGACTTATGAACGTTTGACTTGTTAACTTTCACAGACACAAATGGACCTTGCAATATAAATATCTGTAGATGCACAAAAATTGCACAAGTAGGTTGTGTGTCTGCTGGACATTGTCACAGCAGTTCTGTTATGTGCTTACTGTACAATGTGATAGTGTACAATAATACAGTGCTCAATCAGAGCCCAGGATGTCCAGAAGGAAGAAGAAAAGCAGTGGTGATGTGGAGGGGACTACTAGGAAGCACAAAGCAATAACAATGGAAACAAAAGTGAAAATGAGAAATTAGACTGAGGCAAAGAAATGGTAGACCTAGCTCATTGTTATAACATGAATCGTTTGACCATTGGCACATTTCTAAAGAGCAAGGACAAGATCATGCCCACTGTTCTTTTTGGTTTTGTTTGTTTGTTTGTTTTTGTACTGGAATTGAACTCAGGACCTTGTGCTTGCCAGGCAGGCTCTTGTGCCACTGAGCTATATCCTTGACCTAAGGACAAGATCATGAAACATGTGAATTCTGTCCATTTTTTTAATGCTTTACATTGTATATTTGTGTCAAAGGTGTATAAGACTCACTTTGCCAGACTTATAAACAAATTTGACTTATGAATTGTCTCTCATCTGTAAATTGAGGACTTACTATAGTGAATAGCTATACATGTTCTGCAAAGAAAATTCTAATGACCATAACATTACTTTGAAAAAAGTGGTGTTGGTGCTACTGTTAATCATCATCATGAGAGTAGCAATAAACTTGTTGAAAGCACTCCTTGTGCCAGGAACTATGCATTTTTTCCTCTGAAGGAGATGGGTTAGTTTCCTATCACTATCATCAATGTCTGAAGATCATCAACTTGTAAAAAGAATACATTGAGTTGATTCACAGTTGTAGAGGTTTCAGTCCATAGTTGATTGACCTCACTGTTTTGGACCTGGGACAAAGCAAAACCATTCAACTCATAGCCAGAGAGCAAAAGAGAGAAAGAGAAGACCAGGGTCCCGTCAGGGACACAACTTTGATAACCTGAAATGTCCCCGCCTCTTAATGGCACCACGGCTTCCCAAAAGTGCCGCAGGTTAGAGCCTTAGGCCCATTTAACACATGGGCCTTTAGGGACCTTTCCAGATCCAAACTATAGGGCAGATTTCATCAGTATTACACCGCTTTTATGGTTGAAGGCTCATAAGGGCTAGATCAGGTGCTGAAGACTACACAATTGGAAAACTATAATGATATATTTCCTACTGCCTCTTCGGGAATGTAGAAGTGAAAATTTGGAAGAGTGAGAAAAAGCTTTGGAATTCCAGCTTTTACCTGACTTACCAAACATTTCTCATTTCTTTACCCCTAAAGCTTTCTCATTTCAAGAGATCTGTGCCACTTCATCCAAGAAGCATAAGAAAGCCCTTTGTTACAGTTATTTAAAACTAAGATTGTATGAAAACGTTGGCTTCATCTTCTCCACATTAAACCACAGCAAGGGGAAAAGCTACAGGAAAAATGAATACCTGATAATAAGCAGTCTCTGCCTTGGGCAATATTTTCCCACTGAATTTAAAAGAGAAAGATAATATGTCTCTATCAGTGAATGTAGGAGGGAAAAAATTCATAAACCTCAGATCCTTTGTTAGAGATTCACACAAAGTAACAAAGTGAACATGTGACTTCTTTTGACAGAACTGAAGCTCCTTTGCTGGCTTTCAATGAACAGAAAATTACCCTGGGTCAAGGTTTGTGAAGAAGGAAATTAGCTATCTTGATGCTCCTAACAAGACAGAACATAACCACACATACATTGCTTACAAAAGCCATTTGGAGTTGGTAGAATTCAGAGCAAGCCTTAGATCAAAAGTTAAAGGATGATGCAGTGCTTGTTGCCTTTCTGTAACCAGTCACACCAGGACAGTAGGATTTCAGAGAAAATTTTTTTTTGTGAAAATAAAAGTTAAAAAGATGTGACTTAACATTTTGCCTTGCCTTAGTATTTCTAAATCACTTTTCAATTTTATCCATATAATAAATCTCTGATGTCAGCAAGGCAAGTACTTGTGCCTGTGGTATTTATCCAAGGAAAAATAGACCTAGCAAGGTTGTCTTAGTAAAGTTCAAGGAGTTGATAAGAGACCAGGAGGGGGCATTGTAGTTGCATTTGAAATGCTCAGACTGGCACATTATTCATTGCTTATTGATCAAACCAAATGGAAAAAAAGAATGAGAATCTCAGGTCTCATACTTCCAAAGTTGAAGGAAAGGTATATGAAATACAGAAATATGCAGACAGGGATCAGACCATACAAAATCCATCAAATTTATCCCCTTGAGTTGTAGACTAAATGTCTTACTTTGGATTTCTTGAAAATGGATGCTAATAATGGGATTTTAATGTAAGAATTCTGATTTGGAGGCAATGATTCCAGGAAAAGCTAATTGAAGAATGGGGCATTAAGAAAGATAAGGGGAGATTTCTGGGACATTAGAGGAGTGGTGAACAGAAGAGAAACTGGCCCTCTGAGATTTAGTGTCCAGACACTGAAATATAACAACATGAGGAAGAGAAGAAGGAGGGAAGTGGGTCACTGTGATCAAGTAAAGATCTGAGGTGAGAATTGTAGCCCACAGAGAAAATGAGGAGCGACTTCAACGAAGAAGAGATGACAAGTGGCACTTTCTCCCTGAGTCCTGACTTACATGTGGGAACTGCAGCTCTGCAGAAGCATGGTGATTACCAGAAAAATGCATCAAGGAACATGGTCTCCACAGAAAAATGCATCAGTGGAACAGAGCAGTGGATGCAGCAGACTGCAGTGACTGGTGAGTTATTCAGATTTAGATGTACCTGAGGAGAGGTTGATTGGTCAATAGCCATCTTGGAGAGGAGCCAGCTGAGCTCAGAATGCAGAGCAGCTACAGGCCTGCTCCATCTAGCAGGTTCCAATGTCCAGATGAGGCAGAACTGAGTTCAACAAAGCTGGAGGACAAGGAGTTGACTTTGAGCTAGCAGAGAGCTGAGTTCAAGCCAGCAGGAGGCAGACAGAGGAACAGACCATTCAAAATCCATCAAACTTAACTCCTAGAATTATACACTAAATGCAGGCTGAACAAATTTGGTTCCAGTCTCCTAGCCAGAAGTCAGCCTGAACTTCAGTAGAACTAAATGTACAGGTTTGCTGGGGTTACCCACTGCACTGTGGTAAATCTACAATGGCCTTACTGGGATTAATCAACACAGAACTGGTCTCTGTTTTCCTAACTTGTCTACTGATGACAGCAGACTCGTATCTTGAAGTGGACAACTTTTTTCTTTTTTTCTTGTTCTTGTTTTTATTTTGCTTTATTTTTTTCTTGACTTTTTTTCTATTTTTTATACAAGTATAAATATTATTTCTAGTTTTTTGGTGGTTGTTGTCCTATTCTTTTCTTATTTTTATTTCTTCCTTTTCTCTTTCCTTCCTATCTTCTTTACTAGTTTCCAAATTTGTCTAATCTTCCTTTGTCCTGCACCCTTGCTTCTAATCTCCTTTTCTTCTTATATTTCTCTATTCCCCCAACCTCTTTCAAAAATGTCTCCCCTGAGGGTAAAATCCTTATATTGAAAACATATTTACTGTTTACAATTTTCTGGTTTGTTTTAGATTTGTTATATACCTACCAATATAGTTCACACAGTTAAAGTAGCAAATCAGTACTTACCATGGTTCACCATTTTTGAGGCTACGTTTGATGCTATTTTTGTTGGTGCTACTTTGGCCAAGGTGACATAACTGTTCTAGTCAGTTGACCTTCCTGGTATATCAAGACTGAGATTGCCTAAGGCTCATAAACAATACTATGGGACAGTGACAAAGAATCAAGTGCTAGACCAAATAGACAGCAGTTTCCATTCCCAAAAGTTGGAGGGGTAGGATCTTACAATAGACTCAAAACCCAAAAGTCAGCTATACCTGGAAGACATCTCTAAGAAGTATTCATTTCCTAAGGGTTATAAATACTAGGAAAAAAGCTAATTTCCATAAGCAGTTTACAAGTATCAACCCAGAAGTTGAATTAAAAAAGTAAAAAAAGTGAATTAAAAAAGTGAAAAGAAAATGAGAAAATACTTAAGCAACATGCAACCCCAGACTTCCAGCTCACCAGACAAATTCAGGGGGAAATGAGGTGGAATAATTGGAAAGCCACCTGTCTGGACTCTCTGAAGAGGTAGCAGGGAAAATAACAAAGAAGCTGAATGAAGCTCTAGAAAAAATTAAATCAGAATAGTTTCTCAGATAACTAGAGAGATAGTGACCATAATGAAGGACTTGGCTAGTGACTCTAGAGCAGGTACAGATTTAAAAAATAGAGTAATTTAGGAAAAGGATGGAAACCATGAATGCCCAGCATAGGACAAAAATGGAATCCATGAAACAGATTAAAATAGATATCTAGGAGATTAAAAATTCCATTGAAACTATACACAGCATAATGAGCCAATGTGAGGACAGAATATCAGATATAAAAGACAAGATTGTGGTTATTGATCATGAAAAGAAAGATTTCTTAAAAATAACAATGGACCATGAAAAATCAATCCAATGGCTGCAAGATAATGCAAAGAAGAATAACATAAGATTTATTGGAGTCAATGAAAAAGCAGTAGATATTGCAAATGACATTTTAGAAAAACCTGTCCACAGAAGTAACTTCTCCAGCATGGAAACTTCCCCAGCAGGGAAAAGGAATTTTAAATACAGATCAGTGATACATATAAAACCCTAATTATCCATGATCAAAAAAATCTACATCAAAGCATATAGTAGTCAAGAATCCAGATATTCAACAAAAAAACACAATATTAAAACCTGTTAGAGAAAAGAAAAAAGTCACCAATAAAGGAAAACCCATCAGCATCACAGCAGACTTCTCAAATGGGTGAGAGCTTGGAGTATTTCCACTTCTAAAAGATAGCAACCTCCAAACCAGACTGACATAGTCTGCAAAAATGTCTTCCAAAACTGATGGAAAAATAAGATACTTCCATAAAAAAGAACAATTGAAGAA
>NW_004955413.1:11751806-11757958 GCF_000276665.1 Chinchilla lanigera
AGACAAAAGATCAACAAAGAAATATCAGAACTGAAGTAAACTTTTGAACAAATGAACTTACACAGTGTACAAATCCAGAACATCAAAATGCACATTCTTTTCAGCAACACATGTGACTTTCTCCAAAATACACTACATAGTCATAGAACATTCTTAAGAAAATGCAAAGGAACTGAAATTATCTCATGCATATTATCAGACCATAGTGCAATGAAATTTGATATCACTGGTAAAAGATGCCACAAGAATTTCATAAACACATGGAAATTAAATAACACCCTCCTTAACAATCAGTGGATGAAATTAAAGAAAAAATTAGTTTAATCTATCTAATATCTATCTTTAATTAGAAATTAAAGAAAAAATTAGATAGTTTCTACAATTAAACAATAATGCCAGTACAACATATTAGAAGCTAGGGGGCACAATGAAAGCAGTCCTACCAGGGAAATTTTAATGATGAATTCCCATATCAGAAAACTAGAGCAAGCTTAAATGAACAATGTAATATTGAACCTCAAGCTTCTTGGAAGAGAGCAAATGAACCTCAAAGTTTATACAAGGGAGGAAATTATAAAGATCAGAGACTAAGAAAACAATACAACGAATCAATGAGTTGAAGAGTTGATTCTTTGAAAGATTAAATAAAATTGATAAACACTTAGGCAATCTTTTTTAAAAAAGGAATGAAAAGACTAAAAGCCATGCAATTACCAATGAAAAAGGTGAAATCACAACGGATCTTGTGGAAATCAATAAGATCATCAATAGCTATTTCAAGAACCTGTATTCTAATAAGATGGAAAACACATGAAATGGACAGATTCCTAGATACTATGATTACCAAAGCTGAATAAAAGAAGATATGAAAATTCTGAATAAACCAGTATCAGTCAATAAAATTGAAGAAAAAATTAAAAGCCTAACAACAAAGAAAAGCCCAGGTCCTGATGGATTCACTGCTGAATTCTATAAGAAGTTTAGAAAAGATCTAATGCCATTACTTCTTAAACTCTTTAATGAAATTGAAAGGGAAGAAATACTCCCAAATTCATTCCTGAAAGCAAGCATTATCCTGATACCAAAAGCAGAGAAGGACCCAACCAAGAAAGAGAACTACAGGCCAATCTCCCTAATGAACACAGATGTAAAAATACTCAATAGGATACTAGTAAACAGAATGTAGCAAATCATCAAGAAGATTACATACCAAGACCAAGTAGTATTTATCCCAGGGATGTAAGGATGGTTCAACATATTCAAAGCAATAAATGTAATAAACTATATCAACAGAGCCAAGGGCAAAAGCCATGTGATCATCTCAATAGATGCAGATAAAGCACATGACAAAGTCCAACACCCATTCATGATAAATACCATACAGTAAATTGGAATACAGGGTCTTTATCTCAATGTGATAAAAGCTATCTATGACAAACCAACAGCCAATATCATACTAAGTGGACAAAAAATAAAGCTTTCTTTCTCAAATAAGGAACAACATAAGAATGTCCACTATCACAGTCTTATTCAATATATTTCTGGAAACAGTAGCCAGAGAAATTAAACAACAGAAAACAATAAAAGGAATAGGGATGTGAAAGAAAGAAGTGAAATTATCATTATTTTCAGATGACTTGATACTCTGCAGAAAGACCCCAAAACTCCAAAGGACTTCTAGATTTAATAACAAAATTCAGTATAATGGATACAAAGTCAACACTCAAAAATCAATAGCCTTCCTGTACACAAATAACAAACTCACTGAGAGAAAAATTAGGGAAACAACACCTTTCACAATAGCATCCAAAAAATGAAATATCTAGAAATCAACCTAACAATGAAAGTAAAATACTCTTACATTGAAAATTACAGTACTCTAAAAAAAGATTATAATTCCAAAATTGTTTGACATATTTAATGCATTCCCAATCAAGATACTAATAAGACACCTCACAGAAGCAGAGAAAGGAATTCTAAAATTCATTTGGAATCAGAAGAGATCTAAAATAGCAAAAGCAAGTTTGGGCAACAAATGCAAGGTAAGGCACTATCTTTGACTTGAAATTATACTACAAAGCTACTGTGATAAAACCAGCATGATACTGACAAAAAAAAAAAAAAAAAGAACCTAGGGTGAATGGAACAGATTATAGGATGCAGAAACAACTCCAAACACACTCAGCCATCTTTGACAAAAGACTAAAACACCTTCACTGGAATAAAAATAGCCTCTTTATTTTTTTTGATATTATTTTTAATTTATTTTAAAAATGAAGGAAAATATATTAACAAAGACATCCAATACAAAATAACATAAGAACAATACAAACAATGCAGAGTTACAGACAAAGTGGTAGGAAATTAACAATGGTTGTTGTATTGCTTATTGATATCTTCAAAGTGGTTTCCCAGGAAAACAAATAGAGACACACAAGATTGATCAAATAAGTAATCATTAACTATTCCTTTCAGTAAAGCAATAGAAGTCAGTAGTACAACTATGTTGCTATCCTGTATGTACATACATACATAATTTCCTCTTCTTTCTTTTCTCTTTTCCCTCACCCTAGTTGCTCTTGACTTTTGAGCATTTTCCTTTTGTTTCAAAATATCTATTATAACCCCTAATTTTTATTTACTCTTTCAGGTTCTTACACTAGTGAGACAATATGTTACTTACACATGGAGGTCTGGTTTACTTCACTTATGAGTATGGTCTCTAGTTGTGACCATTTACCTGTAAAAGCCTCGAGTTCATCTTTCTTTATAGTTGAGCAATTTTCCATTATATAAAAGTATCACAATTTTTTTAACATTCCTCAGTGGATAGACATTTGGGTTGCTTCCACAATTTAGCAATTACAAATTGCACTGCTATGAACATGAGTGTACATATATCGTTGTGATATGATGTTTTCAGATCTTCTGGGAAAATACCCAAAAGGGGAGTAGTTGGGTTGAATGGGATCTCTAGACCTAGTTTGGTGAGGAATCTCCAAACTGATTTCCACAGTGGTTTCACCAGTCTGCATTCCCACCAGTAGTGGAGAAGAGTTCCTATTTTTCCACAGCGTTGGCAGCATTTGTTACTGATTCACTTCTTAATGCTAGCCATTGTTACTGGGGTGAGATGGAATCTCAATGTTGTTTTAATTTGCATTTCTTGAATGACTAATGATGTTGAACACTTTCTCATGTAGTTTATTTGCCATTTGTATTTCTTTATCTGAGAAGTGTGTATTCATCTCAGTTGCCCATTTTGGATTGGGTCTTTGAATTTAGAGGGGCTGATGTTTTTTAATTCTTTTTATGTTCTAGATAGAAGACCTCTGTTCAAGGGACAGTCAGCTAAAATTTTTCCCAATTTGTGCGTTTTCTTTTTACTCTGCTGGTGATTTCTGTAGGTGTGCAGAAACTTTTCAGTAGGATAATATCCCAGTTGATTCTTTGAAGTATTTCACGTATGGTTTGGTTTTTGTTCATGAACTCTCTAGCTACCCCTATGTCTTCAAGGTTTTTACCTACTTTCTCTTCCAATAGATTTAGTGTTTCTGTTTTAATATTGAGATCTGTGATCCATTTTGACTTGAGTTTGGGGCATGGTGATAGACTTGGGTCTATTTTCAGTCTTTGACAGGTGGCAAGCCAATTTTTCCAGTATCATTTATTAAAGAGGAGAGATAACCTCTTTAATAATTTGTGCTGGAAAAGCTAGCTTTCTACATGCTGAAGATGAAAACTAGAGTCTTGTTTCTCAACATGTGCTAAACTAAAATCCAAATGGATCAAGATCTAAACATTAAAACAGAGACATCAAGTCTGTTGCAAGATACAATAGGCAGAACTCTTGAAGACAATGGTGTAGGCAAAGACTTTATGAAAAATACTCACTGATCATTCAAGGGATGCAAACTAAAACAATACTGAGATTCCATCTCTCTCCAGAAACAATGGCTATTCTCAAGAAATCAACCAATAAAAAGTGATCATGGGGCAAAAGAAACTCTTCTCCACTGTTTCTGGGAGTGTAGACTGGTGCAAGCACGGTGCAAATTAGTGCAGAGATTCCTCAAAAAACTAAAATTAGAGGTTCTATTTGACCCAGCTGTTCCCCTTCTCCATATCTTCCTGTAGGAATTAAAAGCATCATACTACAGTGATATATGTATGTCTATGTTCATAGCAGCACAATTGTAATAACTAAATCTTGGATGTAGCCCAAATGCACATCACCTGATGAATGGATAAATCAGAGAGTTTTTTTTAATGCAATGGAGTACTACTCAGCCATAAAGAAGTATAAGGTTGAGAGCTGCATTTCACTCTGAAGTGAAATAAGTTGGACAGACATGTTTAAATACATTGTTTCTCTGGGATGAGAAACAAAAATTTTAAATTAGGACCAAAATGTATAATAGATATTGGGAAATGGAAAGAAAATGTTCCAATGAGAACGGGAATGGGGAAGGGGGAGGGTAAAGGAAAGAACGGACAAGAAAAAGAAGGAATAATAGGAAAAAATGGAAACATGTTTTGTAAATAAGGAGGGGGAAAGGAGTTGAAAGGAGTGGAAGGGACGGGGATAAAAGGAGAAGCTAACTAAATAATGTAGAAGTATAAATTCCTTACGACAAATGTGATCATTATGTATATCTAAAATGCTCTACCACTGAGCTACACCAGAGCTCTCTCCATGAATTTTAACAATAGCTTGCAAATTCAGAATTTCAGAGTTCAGTTTAGAGCTTAATAAAATAATACTCTGTATTTGACAGAAGGAAAAAAGAGATACAACTGGAAGTTTAGATGGCCCAATTTTCTCTTCTCCAAAAGAAGAAAACACAAATTCTTTGTGGAAGTATGGTCTCTTATCCACACCCCAACACCAGGTCCCTGACCAGGGCTGAGCTGAACCTAAAAGAAAGTTTACCATCTGGATTTGGAGATTATAAAAGGCAAAAACAAAGACCAGTTCTGGCATTGTGGAAAAATCCTTATTTTGAGGCATGATGTTTTATGTTCAATTCTTGGCCCTGGCCTTAATTTCTTACAGTGTGATTTTGAACAAAATACTATCTATTTGTAGTCAATTTTCCTTTCTATAGCAAAAACTCTAATTTATACCTTCAAAGGGTACATTTATAGGCTCTTCAAAGATAAATACGTCTCTGTCACATTAGTGGAGAGCAATTTCTGTATACAACTAAACAGCTATTTACACCTGATGGAATTCATCTCTGTGGATTACTGATGAAAACATTTTACAGCTCAGTTCCTGAATTTAGCCAAGCTGTGTAAGTTCCAGAAACAGAGAGATTTAGTTTAATCTCAGAATGAGTAAATAAGAATTTCCACAGGCACGATCCAAGACTCTTTAAAAAAACTCTCCAAGGTGATTTTGATTGGTCAAGATTGGAGAAATTAGTGGTTGTCAGACTCTGAAGTGCTTGTGCATTACCCAAGGATCTTGTTAAAATGAAGATTCAAATCCAGCAGACCTAGGATGGGCTAAGACTCTCTTTTCCAAGATGTTCCCCCTTAGGGGATGGGGATGATGTTGGCTTGAGAGACACAGTTTAGGTTAAGTGATGCCAGCCTAGGTAGCTGATAAAACATTGTGTCTGGGTGTGTGTCTGTGTGGGTGCTTTTAGAAGACAGTATCATTTAAATCAGTGGACTAAGTAAAGAAGTCCACCTTCACCACTGTGGGCAACATCATCGAAGCAGCTGAAGACCCAGATAGAACAAAAAAGCAGAGGAAGGGTAAATTTACTCTCTCCATTTTCTTATGCCCTCAGATATCAGAACTTCAGACTGTCAGACCCCCAACCTCAGGACAGAGAGTTGCACCATTGGGCATCCCCAATTTTCACAACAGATGTGCTCTGTGTATCTGGAGAAGACCAATTAATACAAAGCTATTAGAACAACTGGTTGGTCATTTCTGAAAGATGAAATTGTATCTAGATCACACAGTATAAGTGCAGTAAAATTATAAAAAATTAGCAACATAAAAAATGTAACTGTACAAATCCTGGAAGAAAGTATGAATACTTTTCTTTTCTGATCCAAGTATAAGGGTAGCCTTTCTAATAATGTTCCCCAAATTAAGAAGTAATTATAGCACCCAGACAGCGAGTTCTCCGGGA
>NW_004955413.1:11764153-11805999 GCF_000276665.1 Chinchilla lanigera
TGCTATTTTGTAAAATGTCGATCTGTTAGTATTTTCCTCCTTTTATTTCTAAAATAAAAAACGTAATTATAAAGATAAATATAATCATACTAAACCAAAGACATACTTCTGCATAGAAGAAACTAAAAAAAAAATAGATATTAAGTAAAGGTTGTGTTGTAGCTTTTATTATAGAGAAATAACACTACTATGTAACAGAATCCTAAATAATAAGAAGAAAGATAGCAACTTGACAAAAAAGGGCAAAAATACAGATTTTTTAAAAAAGAACAACACTGATTCAGATGAAATGATGAATATGAAGAAGTGCCCAATTTGCTCATAATAAGAGAAACACAAATTAAAATCACATCAAGCCACATTTTCTTACCATTGGTTTCTAGCATAGTCTCTTGGTGTGGCTCTGGACAGACAAGGGCTCTCATACCTGGCTAGTGAGAATATGCAACAGCACAGCTTTCATAGAAGAGAATTTGACGCATTTAGTAAAACTCCTGCTAAAATTTTGCTTTGGCTTAGTAACTTCACTTTTGGAGATCTATCACAAACACAAATTTACAAAAACTTACAGTGGCAAATGTTCTAGATTATTCATTATGGCAGTATTGTAATAGTGACAGATTCAAAATAACTCAAAAGTTTATCAAAGTGATTGAATAAATATGTACAATCATACAATGGAATGCATGCAGCTGTGAAAAGGAATAAATGTAGTGAAAGGATCTGTATACATTGAAGTACAGTCATTTCCAGAATATATTATTAAGTGAAGAGATGAAGGAACAGGAAAGTGTATGTAGAATGCTAGCTTTTGTGTAAGATAAGAATGAGGCAAAATACATACTGAGAGAGACTGAAGCGCTCTAGCAGCTCAAGAAGCAATACACTTCAGAGAGCCAATGTCCCAGGCACAAGGCTGGAGAAGTTTCTGTGGTTGTATAAAGTCCTTGCCAGGCTCAGCAGGGTTTGTTAACCAGATTTCCACATGAGAAATACTTCTTTCAAATGTGGTATACTGACCTCCATCTACAAGTGATGGCTTTTTTTTTTTCTCTTGTCTTTATTTCAGAAACTTCTTACATCATGGAATGCTTATTTATCCATCTTGACCACTTTCTCTGACATCCTTTTAATTTTGAAGCACTTTGAAGCTCAATGTTATGGTTAATACATTGTGTCAATTTGGGGAGTCTAGAGGCTAAGTGACTCAGCAGTTCTGCATCCTGGGGTGAAAAAGACATGCTTTTACCCTTCTGGGATGTTGTTCATTGTGTCAATTTGAGAAGTTTAGAAGGTTAAATATGTGATTCAACAGGGAGCCAGGGTGCTTACTTTATATTCATCTTGAGTCTATGCAAGAGAAAGGCATAAAGATGATGTAAATGCTACACACCCCGTGGGTTGGGTAGCCTGCTTACAATATAAGAGGAGGAAACAGGCTTGCACGTCTCTGCCACTCTTCCCTTTTGCTCTTGTTGCTTTGCTATTCCACCACCATGAACTGTTGCCCTCTGCCATGTGCCACTGTGCCTTGGAGCCAGCCAAGCATGGACTGAAACCTCCACAAACTGTAAGCTAAATAAATCTTTCCTTCCTTAATTTTGGGGAGTCAGGTATTTTGTCTCAGCAACGAGAGAAAAGTAACCAAGACACTCAAGCAAGTAAAGATTCCTTAAAGTGTTTATTTAGATTGAGACATATTTTCAGATGGCTTTCTTCTCTTGCTTCATGAAAATAGAAAATTATGTATAATTTTCTTCTGCTTAACAATGAGAAATTATATATAGAAAAGAAGAAAAATTAAAGGAGGGAAGCAGATAATTAATCCTTATTTCAAATTAAAATATATGATCACTCAGCCACCTTATCTTTGACAAAGGGGCCAAATACATTTACTGGAAGAAAAATAGCCTCTTTAATAAATGATGTTGGAAAAATTGGCTTTCCACATGATGAAGACTAAAACTAGACCCATATCTCTCACCATGATCTAAACTAAAATAAAAATGAATTAATGATCTAAATATTAAAACAAATAAGATGCCTGCCTGGCAAGCGCAAGGTCGTGAGTTCGATTCCTAGTACCAGAAAAAAAAAAAACCAAACCAAACCAAAACAAAACAAAAATAAAACAAATAAGAAATCTGCTGGAAGAGAGAATAGGGGGACCTCTTGAAGACTTATGTTGAGGCAAACACTTCATGAACAAAACCCCAATTTCATGGGAAATACTACAAAGAGTCAACAATTGGGATTTCAGCAAAAGAAATCACCAAAAGAGTGAAGAGACAACCCATAGAGTGGGAAAAAATTTTTATCAGCTATTCCTCAGACAAAGGATTAATATCTAAAATACATGAAGATTAAAAAAAAATCAGACCCCCCTCAAATTTAAAGATCCAATTCAAAAAGGGGCATCTGAAGTGAATACTACTTCTCAGATGAAGAAGTACAAAAGACAAATACATATATGAAAAAAATGTTCAATCACTAGTCATTCAAGAGATACAAATTAAAACAATGCTGAGATTCCACTCCATTCACTCCAGAAAGAATGACTCTTATAAAAAAATCAGCAAATAATAAATGCTGGTGAGGCTATGGGGAAAAAAGAATACTTTTCCATTGTTGGTGAGTATTAGACTGGTGCAACCACTGCGGAAATCAATGTGGAGATGCCTAAAAGAAAAAATAGAACGAGAGGTTTCATTTGACCCAGCTATTCCTGTTCTGGGTATCCTCCTGTAATAATTACAAGCATAATACCACAGGAATATATGCACACTCTTGTGTATAACAGCACAATTTGTAATAGCTAAATCTTGGAAACAACCCAAATGCCCATCAACCAATGGATGAATGGATAAAAAAAGATGTGGTTTTTTTATACAATGCAGTACTACTCAGCCATAAAGAATAATAAACTTGAGACATTTCTAGGTAAATGGATGCACCTTGAGACCATGCTATTAACCGAAACAAATTGGATACACACATGTAAATATTACACAGTCTCTCTGGTGTGAGAAACTGAAGGTGTAAATAAGAACAAAATATACAGTAGATATTGTGAAATGGGAAGAAATTGTTCAAAAGGAAAAGGGAGCGAGGGAGGAGAGAGGGGAAAGGGAAGGAAGGGAAAAAAAGAAAAAAAGTGAGAAAAGAGGATGAAATGGGAACAAAGCTTTGAAAATAAGGAGTGGAAGGGGGATTAAAAGGAGGGGAGAGGAATGGGAAAAGAAAAGCAGAATCAAGATATACCATTCATAGGGCTGGGGATTTAGCTCAGCGGCAAAGCGCCTGTCTGGCAAGCGCAAGGTCGTGAGTTCGGTTCCCGGTACCGGAGAAAAACCAAAAAAAATAAATAAATAAATAAAATAAAATAAAAAAAATAAAAAAAGATATACCATTCATGGTACAAATTCCCTACGATGAATGTGATCATTATGTGTATCTACATTTTACTAATAAACTTAATAAAAATGAATACATAAATGGTATTCTAATATATACATAGTATTACATATATGTGGATGTGTCCCTAGCTATTAAATCCTCAGTGCTCCTTTAAAGTGAGTTTATGCAACCAGTGTCATGTGCCTAGACAAAACTAAGAGAAGAAGTGTCCCTTAATTTGTTGTATGTAACATTATACATGTTATTGTTGATACATTGTGTCAACTTAAGAGTCCAGAGGCTTGGCTAAGTGACTCAGCAGTTCTACATTCCCCGGTGAAAAGGACATGCCCTTACCAGTCTGGGATGTTGTTCATAGTGTCAATGTGAGTTTAGAAGGTTAACTAAGTGACTGCTCAGGGAGCCAAGGTCCTTACCTTGTATGTACCCTGAGCCTGTGCAAGAGAAGGGCATGGAGACGATGTACGTACTACACGCCCCTGGGCAGGGGTAGCCTGCCTACAATAAAAAACAAAAGAGGCTTATCCCACCTTCCTTGTGCTCTTGTTGCTTTTGCTATCTTCTGCTGCCTTAAAGTGTTGCCCTTGTGCCATGCCACCCTGCCTTGGAGCCAGCTGATTATAGACTAAAACCTCCACAAACTGTACGTTAAGTACACCTTTCCTTCCTTAATTTTGGGGGGTAGATATTTTGCCACAACAACAACAATAAAAAATAACCAAGACAATACACTAATTAACTTTTAAGTTTTGCTTAGGAAATTTAGAAAGTTCTAAAAGCTTATATGAAACACATATACTCACATACACATACCTACACACACAACACACACACACACCACATCACAGAGTAGTTACATCACCTACTTTCCTTGTCCCTGAGTCTACGTCTCTAAGGAAAACTGCTTTTCAACGTTTGTAACTACTGCTCCTGGTATTTACTCCCACATTCCCAAGCACTGTGCTAATTAACTACTTCTTGATTTTTCTCATACCAGGATATTGTTTTACAGCCTCCTATTCTGGAAGGTTTTCTAACCCTTTTACATCATACATTACTCCCATATACTTTCTCTTCCCATTACTGAGCACATTTACTTAACAAACTTTGGTTAAACCAGTTTAGGTTTAAACAACAAGGCTTCATGCATGTTGTTCACTGAGGCATCTGGTGGACTTTGATTACATTCTTTTCTTGTATGATGTCTAATTTCTGTGGAGTTAATAATCTTTTGTCATTTGCATAAGTGTTATAGGTTTAGACCTACAATCCCCATATGTGTGGAGGGTAATTGTACTATGGTGCACTGTGCTCATCGGTGGATACATGGCTTTTAGGAAGTGGGTCCTGGTTGGAGGGTGGTCACTGGAGGCATGACCTGGAAGTGTGTATTCTTGTGGCTGGCTTCTCCCTTCTGTCTCTGCTTCCTGGCTGCCATGGCTTGAGTAGCTTTTTCTCCACCCTGCTCCTTTACTCACCTGCCTCTGCTTTGGAGCCAGGTGAATACGGACTAAAACTATGCAACAAAATAAATGTCCCTTCCCGTAAGTTTTCAGTGTCAGATATTTTGTCACAGTGATGGGAAGGTGACAAAAGCAATAGGTTTCTGTGTGTCTAGAAAATTAAGAAGCAGAGAAGCTCTGAACTCTACTATGGTTTGTAAAGCCTGGGCTTTGATAACACTAGGAGCCGGGCATGGTGGTGCACGACTGTAATCCCAGCGCTTGGGAGGGTGAGGTAGGAGGATCTCTGAGAGTTTGAGACCAGCCTGGGTTACAAAGTGAGCTCACGGCCAGCCTGAACTGCATAGCGAGACCCTGTCTCAAAAAGACAGAAACAAAAAAGCTGTCTGATAACACTAGGAGCAATTTCTTTTTAGAAATTCCCTAAGGGTAATTCTCTAGCTGACATGAATATGGGGTCATCAAAGGCTGCTTCTAGGAGACAGGACACACAGGCAGCATGCAGCAGAGCACTGAAATTCATTGGGCACATTACTAAGATACAGAAACACAAAGACTGTGATGAAAGAAGTGCAATAAATGTTGCCTGGAGACGCTGCATGTTAAAAATGAGGGCTTCTCAGTGTTTATATGAGAAATAATGTGCACTAAATTCATGCCTAGGGTGCCAAAGAGATAAAGCTCAAGGGGGAAATGAAAATTAAGACCTTTTAAATATGTAAGATCAAAGGGCAAAAATAAGGCTCCAGGAAACTGCAGTGTCTCAAGTGCTCTGTTTCAGATGTAAAGCAGTGCACAAAGATAGGTTTTTCTTCCCAGGGTAGGAAAAGCTTATTATGGTAATTTACCTCTCAGTGGGACATTTCTTGGAAAGGAGTTTTAACTCATAAATTGTGAACTTCAGACGAAGGCTTACAAACTAAATGGCTTTAGTGGAACAAGCCATCTTTTCTTTTATCTCTTACAGTTTACGTCAGTTCTTCTTTCCAAGATAATACCGGACTTTGGCATAGTTTTTTGGTGGGGGTGGTGCTAGGGTTTGAACCCAAGTCTTTGTACATGCTAAACATGTGCTCTACTACTGAGCTACACCTCCAGCCAACTTTGGTACGCCTCTGTATGTTTGGGTTACCATGGGTTTTGGAACATAAATTTTTCCTAGGAATTTGGCCATAAGGATGAAAGATGTGTTCTATGAATTTTATGGGTCTGAACCCAGGGATGTGATAACTTTATATCTTATTCACTTTGACTGGAAAAAAGCTGCATGCATTTTTAGAGTTGAAATAATGCCAAGTTTGTAGGTGTTAGTGAAAGACCGCTGTATTAGTTTTATCATTGCTGAGACAAATTACCCGAAACTGACAGTTTAAAGGAAGAGGGGTTTGTTTGGCTCATGGTTTCAGAGAATTCAGTGTATGAGCTGCTTGCTTCAAGCAGGAACAACGTGGCAGAAAGGTATAGCAGAGTACAGGTGCTTAGTTCAAGGTAGCTGAGAGAGACAGCAGGGGAAGACCTGAGAGGAAGGAGTTAAGGACCAGGTATAACACCTCCATAACCTTTCCAGACATACCTAGAAATGTGCTTTACTAGTCACCTGGGAATTCCTTAATCTAGTCCAGTTAACTCGTCATGATGAACAGTCATAACAGCCCAAGATACAGCAGCTATTAAAGAAATCTATATTAAGTTAGCATCCTCTAAGTGAGGAGCTAAAGAGAAAATTGTTTTTCAATTTGTATCATGTTAGTGGACAAGAAGGGTATTCATGGAGGAATTTAATTTTTCTCTGACAATGTCACTTTGGAAGATGTATATATTATCAATTTTCACTGCATCATTTGGAGACACTATTTTTGCTGTCATTTGGGTCTCTTATAGAATCTCAGATGAGTTGTAGAGTGTTAAGGTTTGTGTCTGGATGTTCTCCCAAAGCCTCAGGCAGTCATGGTGTGGGCTTCTAGAGTTTTTGATTGATCCATGGTCCAATACTGGGATTATAGGTTTGAGTGCTACACCCACCCTGGGGCAGGCAGTTTGCACACAATATAAGGGAGAAAAAGAGGCTTGATTTCCACTCCTCCCTTTTGCTCTTGTTGTTTTGCTGTCTACTGCCTTCATCAGCTGTTGCCCTCTGCCATGTGCCATTCTGCCTTGGAGCCAGTTGAGTATGGACGGAAGCCTCCACAAACTGTGAGCTAAATAAACCTTTCCTTCCTTAATTTTGGGCATCAGGTATTTTGTCCTAGCAATGAGAGCAAAGTAACCAAGACATAGAGAAAAGTGTTACTGGACATAACTTGAAATGAAAAATAGCATAATATTGGTTTTTCTAATACAGGCAGCATAACTGTGCATTAATTGATGTTCTGCTCAGATCCATATCAAAATATTTTGGGGTGAACCATTGACGGGACCATGTTTTGAATTTCAGGAAGATGTGTTAGGGCATTGGAGGTAGTGGTGCCTGGTATCATGAAGGATAACTATTCACACTTCCAATTGACCAGAGCCTTGTCTGTAATGCATGCAAGTTACGACACAACAAAAGTTTGTGGAATCTTAACAACATGGCAAGATGCTATATTGCTGTTTTCCATTCTATTTGAGGAATAAGAGAGAGTGCTAACCTCTTCATTTACATCAATAATAATCAGAGCCTGTGCATTTATTGAGTAACTAATATTTCCTAGTGTGTGTCATCACCTTGCTTTAAAAGTTGGAAAATTGTGGGAGACCAGATAGAAAGATTTAGGCCTAATTGGCCTCCTCTGTGAGGATAAAGGAGAAAGCCAGTACAGCTGAGATTAAATTGGTTACCTGAGCATGCACTAACGGATATTAGAAAGCAGATGAACCTTGTGTTACTTTAATTGCTTGTAACTGTGTCTGGGTAAATAAAAGGAAGACAAGCCAAAGGCTTGGGGCTTTTCTACCTACTAATAGGCAAGAACCCCCTGGCTGCCCATATGCTAAACTAACTCCTTGTCTCTGTCATTCATTCTTGTTCACCCGCAGCAGGGGTCGGGGAAACAGGCTAGCAGGACTAGGTCTCTGCAACTGGTGCCCTGAGTGGGGAAAACCCAGAGGTATGGGCTGATTTCTCACAGGTGGCATCGGGTCAGGGACAAGGGACTGGTAGCACAGGCCAATCTCCTACGGAAAATGGAACTACCAATTTACAAAAAGATAGCTGACTTACCTTGCTCTTCCCATCTTCTAGAGGAGAGACAGAGGTACTTTTCATGAAAGGCCATGTTACATCTCTGCTGTTTTTATTCTAGCTTATTCTAGTACAGCTTCTTAGCCTGTGATTGGGTGGTAGATTGATCAGTCTTGCTTAATATTGCATACATCTTCATGTAAGAGTGGAGGGAAACGGCCTGCCATGTCACTGAAGATTGTCTTATCAAAGAATGCCATATTTTGGAAAGAAATAAGCATTTTACTGCCCAAAAGTAAAGTTAACCTTTTAAGTCTCATTAGCTTTGATTTCCTTTTGCCTATTTTCTATTACTTGTGGGAAGGTGAGTTTTTTTTTTTTTAAATAAGTGTTTGTTTTAATTAAGAAAGAGAAAAATAAACCTGTTTTTTTCCCATAGTCCTATAACCATGTATGTAATTCAATGTAAATATTTCCACAATAACATTGAGATTGCCATTTTTAAATTTTTCATTCTTATTTAGACAAATCTTTAAAAAAAGCATAGTTTAAAAATAGAATGTATATGCTGGAAACCTAAAAATACAATAAATAATAAAAAAAAACAAAAATTGCTATAGCAGGACAGAGAGAAAAGAAAGAAAAAGTTAGCATGCTAGGAAAAAATTATTTCAGGGCATTATAATGCAACTGGATCAGTAAATATATCTAAATATAATGTATACATCTATAATACACATAATTAAACTGTTAAAATGAGAATTGTAATAAACATCAACTCACTGAATCAGGGGTCGCTCTCACCAGCATAACACATCACTACTGACATGAAGCTGGGACACACGGCCGAGGTAGGTGTGGGCTTTTGCACTGTGAGTTCTTCCCTGTTTCCTATACTGGATTCTTAGGAAGTCACTGAGCACAGCCTGCATGTTGGTGCAGAGCAAGCATCATCTCCCCAAGGCTGACTTCACTGGAATTTACTTGAAATACTTCTGCACAGGGCACTTCTCTAGTCTCTATTTTTATTTCATCATTTAATTATATTAGGATGGACTTGCGGATATTGTTTTACACTCTCAGATATAATTCTATATCACTTTATTTGCAGCAGTTTGCACCAGCTGTGGCTGTCCGCAGCTCTTCATTTGACTCTGGTGTCCCTTTGACAAACTTTTCTCATTTCCCTTTTGCTTTTTTACCCCTTGCCCTTCCCCTTCCCCTTCCCTCTCTTCTCCTTTCCTCTCCCCTCCCCTCTTCTTTTCTCTTCTCTTCTCTTCTCTTCTCTTCTCTTCTCTTCTCTTCTCTGTCTTTCTTTCTTTCTTTCTTTCTCTCTTTCTTTCTTTCTTTCTTTCTGAATATTTTCTTCCTTTCTGGCATAATAATTTGCTCCAGGCTCACCTCATATATTTGCTGTTCTAGAATCAGCCATATTTTTATTTTAAAGAAAATAATAAAAAGCCTCAATAAAAATGAAACGATTTCAAAATAAGATGATAAGACATTAACAATGGTTATTATATTGCATATTATTATCTTTAAAGTAGTTGCTCAGATTACCAGATATAGGCATATAAGATTGGTCAAACAATGTAAACACTAACTGTTCCTTTCAATGAACTAATAGAAAATAGTAGTACAATTATTTTAGCTCTCTTGTATATACATATATATTTGGGAAAGTGAGTTTTAACATTCCTTGCCTTTTTAAAGTATTCTAATCTGTTGAACACACACAAAGTAACTTAAACTACTGTACCTGTGTTGGACAACTACATGACCATACCTGTAGATTCTTCAGGTACATGTGGAAATGACTGTGTATTGGTCCCCAAAGAACACACAGCATGTACTAGCCCTGGTGGATACTGGAGCCAAGCCAATGCTAATTTATGGCAACTAGGACCATTTCACAGCACTTGCTGCACCTATAAAAGGATACGGAGGTCAGTATGTCATGGCCTGGGTATTGAGTACACATCTCCATGCCCCTATGATGTCTATGTTTCCCCAGTTGCTGTCTACATCCTGGGGTGAACACACTGATGGGTGCTTGGCTTGATATCATGCAGGGTGAATTCCCCTTACAAACCCACGTGGTAAAATTAATAACCTGCGGGTATGCACACCTGCACTGCTGATTCTCCTGCAGGCTACTTGGGTTGTGTGTGTGAAACAGTATCACCTGCCTGGTGGCCTTAAGGAAATAGGGCAAACTATCTTGAAATTGGAAGAAGCAGGTGTGATGCACTTTGCACATAGCCCTTTCGATTCTCCAGTGTTGCTCACATGGAAGCCTGATGGGACACGGTGAATGACTGTGGGTTACCAAGAACTGAATAAAGTGAGTCCTCCATTGTATGTGGCAGTGCCTAATATTGCTGACTTGGTGGGCTGTCTTATGCTAACACTGGCTCAATACCATGTTGTTGTGGATTTGGAGAATGCTTCTGCGTTGCTATCATGACAGTCAGGACCAGTTTGCCTTCACTTGGGAGGGTAGGTAATGGACCTTCCAGGTGTTGCCATAAGGCTATTTGCATAGCCTGACTTTGCATCACGGCCTGGTAGCCCAGACTTGGCTACCTGGACCAAGTCACACTTTGTGTCACTGTTTCATTATACTGATGATATGTTAACCTCTGATTGCCTTGCAGATTTGGAAGCCACCATGCATGGTCTGAAGGAAGGTTTGCTGGCCTGGGCATGGGCTGTGAATGAAGACAAGGTCCAGGGACCTGGCTTGTCTGTCAAATTCTTGGGTGTTTTCTTGTTGGATAGGACGAAATTCCTGATGCCATAGTTGATAAGATCCAGACCCATGACAGTATGCCAATTATCAGAGTATCTGGGCTTGCTAGGTTTCTGGCAGATGTTTATACCACACCTAGCTACCCTGCTGCACCCCTTATACCAGATGACCAGAAAGGGTGCAACATGGGACCAGACAGCTGCAGTGGAAGCTGCATTTCAGGACTCAAAGAGAGCATTTGCACAGGTACAAGCCCTCTGGGTAGCTGACCCTATCCTGCTGTTTTCCTTAGCTGTGAGTGTAGAAAATGATGGGTTTGGCTGGGGCCTATGGCAAAAACAAGGGACACAGAAGCACACTATTGGATTTTGGTCATAGTGATGGAAAGCAGCTGACAGTTGGAATTCCCTGACTGAGAAACAGTTGGCAGCAGTGTATGACACTTTGTATGCCTGTGAGGGGGTCACAGGCAGCAGACAGTGGAAGTGCAGATCAAACACATTATAGTGGGCTGAGTCCATACACAGACGTCCCATCCCAGAAGTACGGTGGCCCAGTCCCCCACCCTCACACCTTGGGGAACACACTGGCAGCAGTAGGCCTCAGTTTTGGCTAGCCCATTGTCAGCCACATTGGCAACAACTTTGGGACCCATGACATACAGGGCACAGGAAATAATATAGGATGATGGACTGACACCAAGCCCCTATACAGAGGAGAAAGAGGAATGTCTGGCTGATGCCTGGTATACCCAATGCTAGGGTCTAGCCATGGCAGAGTGCCACTATGGATAGCAGTTGCTGTCCAGCCTAGTACGGAGTTCCCCTGGTTTGAACATGGAACAGGCAGGTCAAGCCAACGGACAGCTGCAGGCAGTGCAGCTGCTTGTAATGCATGGAGTAGGTCCCTTACATGTCTGCATTGACAGCTAGACCATATTTGGAGGGCTGATGCTCTGGTTACCAGCTTGGGTGACCCAGGACTGCCAGGTAGGGCACTGACCCTTATGGGGTGTTGACTTACAGTGAGACTTAAGGGAGCAAGGCCAAACAACTAATCATATAGTGTATCATGTTTCAGGACATAAGCCCCTCCTCTCACCAGAGAATGACTTAGCAGATCTTTCGACAGGAGCAGTTGCTCTCCAAGGGCTACATTCTGCTGCGGTGCCTTGGCTCCACAAGAAACCGGGACACATAGGACTCCATTCCACGCAAGTGGTAGCACAGTGGTGGCACCTGAACTTGACTCCTGTTGAGTCCAAGGCTGCAATAAAGGCCTGTCCCATTTGGGACAGTGCACCCATTTGGCTTCATGGAGGTAGATGCCCACACAGCTTGGCATAATACCATGAGTACTCCACCTGCTCTAGCCATGGCAGGTGGATTATATCAGGCCTCTACCTTTCTCACAGGGGCATAAATATGCTTTGATTACTGTAGATGCAGCCACAGGTATAGGCTGTACATACCCTGTTCCCTCTACTGATCATCCCCATACCATTAAACATTACAATAGTTGACAGCTGCATATGGAATGATGTTCGAAATAGCGCCTGACCAGGGAACCCAATTTCACAGGAGCTCAGGTGCAACAATGGGCCAGAGACAAGGATGTCAGATGGCACTTCCTTGTGCCCTACTTGCTGCAGGCTGCTGGTGTGATTAAGAGATACAGTGGGCTCCTCAAAACCAAACTGGCCTACTTGGCACCAGAGTTTGCTGGGTGGGTGTGGGTCTTGCCTCAGGCAGTCCAGTTGCTCCTTGACCAGCCCCAGCGTACAGGTGACAGCCCACTGGACTCCCTCCGGAAAGTGCAACTGGCTCCTCTGCACATCTAACACACAAAGCAAGGCTGTAAGGGAATACAAGGGGCCTTAATCCTTCTCATGTTGGAATAGATATGGCCAGGAGGTCATTATCAATGGGCTTGAGATTGGCCCACAGACCCTCTGATGGGGAACCGGGTGTTACTTTTTGAACCCTTGGGGGAAGGACCAAAACATGCCATAGAAGTACAGCTCTGGACATCAACATGGCCCTTAAAGGCCTTGGTGTGCTCTCCACCTGATGCTGGAGCCGCCGTTCGGAAAGGGAGTGACACTGTGGCTGCTTGGTCCATCCCCCTGTGGGGGAGTGGATCTAACCCTGACTCCCTTAATCCCAGTAGCAACAGGAACCTAGGTATGGTATTCTAAGCTGGGGAATAAGATAATTCCAGCCACAATCCTATCATAGGATGAGCATGTGGCCTTCATGCTCTTGGAAGGGCGGGATCTCCCTATAATGGTTTCTCTTTCTGTCCTGTCCTTCTGACTAGGATGAGTTATGCTAACAGCATTGTCTCCTGGATACACACGTTTGCCTGCGTACACTGACAAGTGCATTTTTGAGTGTGTACTGAAATCCTGAGGGCCTCCCATGGAGAACTGTGCTTGTATCTCTACTCAATTGGACTGACTGGCAGCAATAAAAGCAGATTGGCTCTGCCTGGGATCAACTACTCCAGGCCCTTGATGTGATGTGAAAAGCACGAACACCCCACAGAGACTGGGACCTGTTATGTACAATGGCTGGAGGTGGATGGCAGGAACTCCAGTAACATTGCTGGATGTAGCCCTGCTTTGTACTCAGCAGGTGAATACATTGGTGGGAAACTGAATTCCGGGGTGGATAACCCCTGACGTAGGTAATCATACGTTGCTGATTACTGACAGAAACAAGCGGTGGGATGGCCAGAAACTCATCATTACAGTGCCCACCTATTGGCCCATTGTGAAAGCCTTATGAGCCTGTGGCACCATGGGGTGCCTGTACCTACCTGCACACAGGACACTGCACCTGGAGATTTCCATATGTCAAAAGTACTATCAGATCTGCCCTTACAAACACACCTCACAATTGGGGTGCTGTGTACCACAGGTGGCACCATACCAAATGGGTGGCTTAGTTTTATCCAATGGCTTTGATATTGCCACGGGCAACCCTTTAGCTTGAAGTCCTTGCTCAACATGTGGTCTGAAATTACATGTCAGGCTTTGATGTTGCTCATGAATGAGACTTCACAAATGAGAAAGGTAATTTTGCAAAATAGCATGGCTCTTGATTTGCTGACTGCAGCACAAGGAGGCAGTTGTGCCCTCTTGCATGTAGAATCTTGTGTTTTTATCCCTGACCACCTGATGCAGGTGCAAGGAGACTTCTAGGAAATGGATATGGTGGGGGAGGGTCTGCCATCCAAGGTTTGCACCAAGGCCCCCTCATCCAATGGTAGGAATCCTTGGGGTCTACCTGGCACTGGATAGCCAGAAGCTGCACTGTGGTAGTAATGGGGTTGGTAGTGTTCTGCTATTCCTTTTATTGTTGCCAGGGTCTTTGTGCACAGGGGTCTGCTCTATGAGCTGCTCATAAGGAGCAACATGCCCTTGACCTTTGAGGGAGTGGGATGTGGGGAATGCTGTGGCTTCAAAGCTCAGGTCAACGTGAACTTGCTGTCTAACATAGGGACAGAGCGGGACAAACTTATGTAACCATGACTTAGCCTTGGTGACAATGTGTGTGCACATACAAGAATGTAAATAGGTGGTAACAGCATATATAAGAAACAAACTATACAGACACAGCTGTTCTTTCTTGCTGCTGCCTGCCTTTTGAACTGATGTCTGCCCATCATGCCTTCTTTTCCCTGGGGACCTCACCTGCAAAAGTTCTGCTCCAGGCCCCCAAACCCTCAGGGCATACTAAGATTGTTCCACCAATTTACCTATTCTTCTGTCTTTTGACCTATTTCTCATTACTTATTTCTATCAGCTCAGGTAAGAACTCTTACAACCTAGTAGGCTACATCAAGTTTCTTAGGTTTAATGTATTGCATGCTACCCAGATATTTTCACTTAATGGAAGAATACAGCTAAACGTAATTTGACCGCATGTGTCAAAACTTAGGGTGCTTCGCAGAATTAACAAATTCTAGCTGCTTTGGGTATAAGCCAAGTGTCTGCGAATCTACCCCTTCGGTAGGATTGTGGTTTGGTAAACTCCAAACCTGTAAAAATGGCCACATGCTAATTCTTTGAGCTAGAAACTTCGCAAGTCACTTCAGAAACTCTGTGTGAGCATCATGATTCTAGTGGCTTCCTGAGATATGTACATAAGTGGCTCACATGCTGTGCTAGCTGCAGGTACTGTAGCTTGCTTGCTAGGCAGGTTTAAAAAGTAAATGTTTGAGTTCAGAGTTTGTCACACAGAATGTTGGGAAATCTTGACTTTAAAACAATTTGAAAGAGAATATTTTAACTTTGATATATCTGTGGTTTGTAATTATTATTATCTGCTTTAATGGAATAAGGTCATTATTTGGATATCTGTTAATTTAAAATCCATCTATGTATCTAGTGTCAACATTTTAAAGATTTTGTGGTGGTTATAGAAATATAAAAATCATTCCAGTGTACTGAGTATATCTTATTTATAAATGTATCATATCAGTGTTATAGTTTGGATCTAAAAATAGCTAATGTGTTGAAGGCTTGATCCAAGCTAATAGCACCATGAGTGGTAACTTTAGAAGTTGGGCCTCGTTCTAGGACACTGGGAGCATGTGGGAATGACATGAACAAAGGGACTACCACAGGAATACATTAAGTATGATCACAGGCAATAAATTGAAATGTCAGCTGAAGAAAAGATTTGATCTGAACTTCAGGTTCTGTACTAGTTAATTTGTTTATCAATGTGACTGGATTAGACTGTTGAAGAGGTTATTGGATTGTGATGGCCTAACCTTATCCACAGGATGAGTTCGTAAGTAGAATGCACTATTAGTAGGTTGATCCTACTAGGAGGAAGTGGGTGGGGGCGTTTGGAGCTAGAGACGACTTGTAATCCCTGGACCCCTCTTCTCTGGCCCTTACTGTGGCCTCTGCTTCCGACATACCAGGAGTTGAGCAGCTTTTCTCTGCCTTGTTCTTTGGCTGTGAAATTTCTGCCTTGGAGCCAGCAGACCATGGACTGAACTCTCTGAAACCGTGAGCCACAATAAACCTCTCTTCCCCTAAACTGCAAGTGTCAGGTATTTTGTCCAGGTGGTAGAAAGTTGACCAATACAGATGCCTTTTGGGAGAAACACTTTTGTTATTTTATTTGTCTTTCTGATTAATCGTATTCACTAACACAAAAGTCATTTTGAAATAATTTCTCTAGAGTACTTCAACAACATACCTGTTGTTCAACTTTTGTCACCAAATGTTGTCACCAAATGTGGACAGGGTGTAGTTCTACTGTAGGATTTCATATGTAGCATCTCATTTTACTTTAAGCTCCTTTCACTTTTAATACCTGGATGGAAATGGATGGATAGATGAATATAAGAAGATAATATAAAATATAAAATAATCCTTAGCTCTCCAGAGATAGGCCCTGTTTGTTACCATCCCCAAGAAAGAGTAACAGACTTGATTAGTTTGGGCCTTCTTTCACCCTGAAACATCTCTATAACACCATGACTGAGGTTATGATTTCTGGAGCAGAATAGCCTTGGTTTGACTCCTGGCTCCCCCGTTTCTGTTCACAGTGTATTTCTCAGTACATCAGTGTTTTTCTCTGTAAAATGGAAAGGATAATAAACATCTATTTTCTTGGGTTATTTTGAGAAATTCAAATAAAAGACCTTGTCTTTTTTTTTTATTGTTTGTTTATTTGTTTGAGATGAGGTCTCACTGTGTAGTTCAGGCTGGGCTCAAATTCTCAGAGATCCTCTTGCCTCAGCCTCCTGAGTGCTAGGATTATAGGTGTATGCCACCAAGCCTGGCTAATACATCCCTTTTAAAAAGTACTGGACATAAAGGAGTCTAATATATAATTGTAGTTAAATTCACATATTTTAGTTTATTAATGTTTTTTCTACCACGAAAAATTTACTATTTCACAGACTAATTATAATCTTCAAAACTTTGATTGGCTTGTACATGTTTGCCATTTAAAAGCCCACCTGAATGTATTCTTCTGTTTGTGCAGCTGTGCTAGCTTTATGTTTCTGTAAATAAATTGCGCCCTTTTCTACAGCAGTGGGTGGACTGAATGTATACTCTACTGATCACAAAGACTGGTTTTGTTTTGACTCAGGGTTCTACCTTGTTTCATTGCTTGGTAACGAGTAAGAAAGCAAAAGGGAAGGATTCTCTTCCTTTGCCCCAATCCCTTCTCATCCTCCCTAATCTAACACACAGACATATTGGCACTGATTTATCTTCAGGAGAATATAATAAGAAAACATGAATAAAGACTTTTAGTCTTCCACGTTTAAACTTCTTGGACACAACTTTAAACAAATTTGGCATATGTTAGCCATATGTTTAAATGTCAGCCAAGTCGTTAGATGTCTAATATTCAAATATAAACTGTAAAGTTTAGAGTCACAGGTAAAAATTCCCTTTTTGTTCCGGGCTCGGCTCATACAGTGGAGTTTTATGTTGGATGACTTGAAGGGCTTTAGATATTTTACCCTCTGTCCAAAAATATCCCTTTTTGCCCTCTTCTAAACGTCTCTTTCACTAAATCTTTTTTTTTTTTTTCTTCCGGGAAATGACAAAGACTTGTATGCCAAGCAAATTAGATTACTTTCTGTCCAAGGAGGATTAGCAAATATGAAAATAGCCAGTGTATTGGAACACTTTAGTTGAATAACAGGAAACATGGGAATGAGATAGGGCCTAGAATTAAACCCTGCCCATATGATTCTCTGATTTAGGGGGTTTCTGTTTCCATTTATTTATACAGTTCTTTGAAGGCAGATTGGCTTGCTCTGGGCTTCCCTTGGTTATTTGGCAGTAACGGTTACCTCTTTGCACATAAAAACCACTGAAACCATCAAAGGGCATTAGCTGGAACCAATGACTATTTTAATTTAAGCAAGGATGGGGACATTTGCTTTTGAGAAATGGCCCAACACAATGTTCATGATGTGAAATTAAAAAAAAAATTCATCTAATGGAAACCAAATGTAGACTAACTACTCACTGTTTAAGCTTAAATTATCGCTTTGTTTTTTTCAAAAGAAGTGCCACCATTTCCTTCTCTTCTTGCCACAAAGTGCAAGTGTGGAAGAAAATTACCAAATTATTTCCAAGCCCCTTGAGGTCTCTCATCCAGCTACGAGAAACTGACCCACTCATCTATCATTTTCCATTTATTCTTACTTGTACCAATAATAAAGAATGGCAAGCTAGACTACAATTTTCTTATTTGAATTAAGCCTCCAGAAACCCTCTATATAGTGGTATAATGTTTATTCACCAGCTAGGCCGTTTCAGTATTCTTACATCTAATCCTAAGCAGGGTTTTTTTTTTTTTTTACCCTTAGGGCATTAAGAAAACACTTTATGCTAAAGTTCTGAGCTTTTCAGTTACTTGGCTGTATATGATCCTTCAGCCACATTGGGATGTACTATCGTGTCTTGGTAACTGAATCCATTAGGGCTGGTGAAGCCAAGTTGTCATAGTTGCTTTAGGGCTATGTATAGTTTATGTATGGAGACAGTGTATATAGTAGACACGAAGGATTAAAAAAAATGAATTCAGTTGTAGATTTGATAATTTTATTTTAACAAAAACAGCAAACCATATATCTTGACCTAGGCTCAAATTGTAACATTATTAATTATATAAATTTTGTCAAATTGCTTAAACTTTAAGTGTTAATTTCTTTTTGTTAAGGAAGATTTGAAAGTATTTTCAGAGTGCTAGTGTAAGGAAACAACAAAACAAGGCTTGTAAAATGTGGGTGAGTTGTAGATGATAAATAAACACTTGGGTGCTAATGTTAACATGATAGAATTCTAAACGTTTTTATCTCATTATCACGATCATGATGAATTTATGTATTTCCTATTGGTTTTTATCCATGTACCTGATAAATTAGATCTTGCGCATTTGTAACAAACCTAATAATATCCAACAACACAAGTGGGTCTTAGCTCTGCTATAGTTTAAAATGTCCCACCAAAGTCTCATGTATTCAGAGGGAAGGATTTTGGATGGTAGGTAATTAGATATGGGAACTCCATACTCACCAGTGGATTAATCCATTGGTGAGTTCATGGCCAAAGGTGCTATCCAGAGGTGGGCACTGGTGGGCCTGGGTGGATGTGTGTCACTGGAGGAAGGCTGTGACCCGGAAGGATATATTCTTGTTCCCTACTCCTCCCCATCCTCTCCGCTCCTTTGACACCATGAGGTGAAGATGCCCACCATGAACTTTCTTTTCATTTCTTCCACCATGCCTTTCTGCCATGATGCTTCTGCCTTGGAGCCAGCCCAGCATGGAGTGAATTGTCTGACCTAAGAGCCAAATTAAACATCTTCCCCTTCAAGTTGTGGATGTTGGGTCCCACCAATATGAAAGCTGACTAATACGTCTCATAAAACAAAGCAATATTTCCCATGAGTTTTTGTGGCTGCAATATGAGACTATTCCCAGGCCATTTTTGTTGTGGTGGAAAAATCTATACTCGTTCTTTTATTGCCTGAACCCATATTTCTTCTTTAGCAGTATTCTAAAATATATATATAAAAGAAAACTAACTATTTTGATCAGCGTCTTTTTTAAGTTGTGCTATATTGTCAATAAAAATATATTTAATATTTAAATAAAATTCTCAGAAAAACCCTTTGTTTTGCAAAACACCAATTAATGATATTATTCTCTTGACTCTGGGTATTCTAATCATTTATTTTATTTTAACATAATAAATTGACATATTTCTGCTGGGATATTTATTAGGTGACTCTTACATTTTAAAGTCAAAGAATGTCAAACAAGTAGAACATCAGTAAATTGGAATTTACAATAAATTGCAGTTTGTCATTTGCATTTTCCTTACACGTGTTTACAAAGAAGAAACCAAATGAAGGCTGGGGGAGGGAATGGTCCCTCAACAATTCCACTCTCTCACAGCTCATTGGGATCTGGGGAGATGGGATGCTAATAATCGGGCTGATTTCCTCCCTGATCTCTGTCACCTTAGTGCTCCCCTCCCCTTCTTCAAAGAGGTGGCAGAGCCAGGAGTGGAGAGGGGCACCAGGGCTGACCTGGGTGAATTGATTCAGTCTCCACTACTGCTTCATGTCCTATAAAAATTATTTAAAGTATTTGCCAAAATTTCAATTAAAATTGAAAAGAAACTTAATTGAAATAAAATTGACAAAATTAACTTGTGTGATAAAAATACTTGACAACTTTAATTAGATTTCAAGGAGCCAAGTTTTGGGGAAAATTATTAGCACCTTTTTAGAAGGCTGTGGGGCTTGTCTCCAGCATTTTGACCCTACAAACTCATATTCCAATTAAAGTTCAAAGCCACTGGAAGTAGTGGACTGTCTTCTGTGAGCTATGGATTTTCTAACTTCACACAATTTTTGGAGACAAAACCATTATTTCTATAAAGAAGCTGCCACACTTTATTGTACATGTATGAATTTTAAAAGAGTGTGAATAGGCCTGATCAACTCCAATCCTGGTTTCATCTCCAGGTTTTGTTTGAGATGTTCTCTTCTGATTCATTCTGGGTCAACTGTTCTACTTAGGGATTTAAATTCTTGATCTTTAGGCTTTTGATATTAAAGTCTTTTACTTTGCTATTTCCCTTGGCAACTGTTTAAATGCACAAATATGAGTCCTTTCTGTGATCATAAATGAAAAGGATTGTTGTTAGTTTGCCTTTTTAAATATTCCCTCTCATCTAAGATCTCTCATTTTCTTTCATGTTTAAAACAGCTTAAGTAGTCACTGCTATAGGGGCTGTTCCTCGAGTTTTGAAGCACTGAGGGTGTCATGTTTTTTTTTTTCTCTGCGTGGTGATCTGTATTACTTGACTCAATAACAAATATTAATAGTTGTATGTGGTCTCATAATTTATACATCATTCATATTTTCATTTAAACTTTATAATAAGCCCATGAAGTAGTAGATTCAATTATTGGATCTCTAGTATATTATAGGTTATTCAAGACTAATTGAATAAGGTAGATAGTAATGTCTATTAATGCTGTTGAAAAATAGGTACTTGAAACTCTGAGAAGTTCAAATGATCTGAGTTTCCTTGGTAGAGTTGGACTCATTTTTAACCTTTCAAAATCACAGGGTGAGGCTCTTTCCACAGTCCTATATTACACCAATAATATTGGTGGTTTTAATTTTTGTTGTTTTAAAAGTAAAATTTACATAAGTTGAATTATTTAAATATTAAGGGTACAATTTGAATTTTGAGAAATTTCATCATCTATAAACCAACAAAACAACTAAAATATTAGATACTTCCATCTCCCCACCTTTCCTAGGGAGCCTATCCATAACTCTCACTCCACACAATCATTGTGTTCCTCTCTTTACCTTCCATAATTTAGCTCTCCCTGGTCTAAAACCTTATACATGGAATCTTGGAAAGGTACACTTTTAGGGCCCACTTATTTCACCAAGGACAGTGTTTGAGGTTTATCCACAATGTTGCAGGTATAAATAGTTTATTACTGTTTACTGCTGAGTAATATTCATTATATGACTACAGCACAATTCGTCCTTCTGTGGATGAGCATTTGGGTTATTTCTAATTTTTAGCTATTATGATCAACTGCTATAAATATTTGTGTACAAGTTCCTTTCTGGATATAAATTTTTGTTTTGTTGGACAATTGCTAGGTTATCAAATAGGTAATGAAACAGATAAGAAACACTCAACTCCCCCCTTTTCTAGTGTCAGTAAGAGGGGGTGTCATTTGGTTGATGACCCCTGGTTCTGGCTTCCCATTGTCTCCCTCACCCTCCTTTCCCCAGAATGGACTTGACAGCTTGCAAGGGTGTCTTCTTGGGTTACTTCATGGCTGCTATCCCAGCCACTCTGACCGGAAGTGCAGGTGCCAGGTCAGCCTTGGTGCCCCGCCCCCACTCCTGGCGTTCCAGATGCTCAACCTCTTTGAAGAAGGGGAGGGGAAGCTCTAAGGTGGTAGAGATCGGGGAGGAAATCAGCCCTATTATTAATATTCCCAACCTCCCCAGACCCCAAAGAGCTGTGATTAACACAACCCTTTTGAAAACTTCTGGGTTTTCTCCCCACTTTTTTCCCCAGAGATGCAACCACTGTCAAACAGCTCCCCAATGTTTTCCCAAATTGCCCCCACTTCAACCCCATGAGAGCTCTGCTCTAGGAGAAATCTGGCCTGACATTGCCTGCTTGAATTTGATTCTGACTAATACCATTAAACTTGGACCAATCAGTAGGCTGGGATTCAAAGACTTGAGTTTAGACTAATTTGAGCCCAGCAACTGGTCTGGCTGGATTCAGGTCAATCAGTGGGGCCACATTTGGGCCGATTACACCCTGCAGCTGCTATATGAACAGCACTCTCCTCACACTTCTTGGGTTGGTCTAGGAAGGTTGTGTTTTGTGTGCTGTACTGACTGCTCTGTGTCCTGTTCAAATAAAGCCTCACTCTGGCGGTCCTGTAACCCTGCTCCTGATTTATTTCTCAGGCTCCGAAGGCCTTGTAAATCTACCTAGGTCTGAATAGTGTGGACAAAACGATGGCTTTAAACAGGGAGCTATAAACACTAGGGGGCGTTATCTATGGACAGCCCCAGAGACCAGCGGCCAGGGCAGGCAATGGCAGAGACCAGCAACTCAACCCGCAGTGTTCACCAGCAGCGTCAGGATCCAGAGGGCTAAGGGTCATTAGCGCTCGAAGCCTGGCCCTTTACTAATTTATAATTTCTATCTGAATGAGCAAAACCACCTACAATTGATCAGTGACAATGGAAACATGAGAAATTGCTAAGGCTTCTTCCAAAGTGGTTGCACCACTTTACATTCCAACAAATAATGTATCAGTGTTCTGTTTGTTCCACATCATTGTTGATATTCAACATTAGTCTTTTAAGTTGTAGCAGCCATTGCAGTAAGTATATAGTGGATCTCACTAGGGTTTAGTTTGCATTTTCTTGGTAAATGTACCAAGCTCTTTTCTTATGTTTATATGTCATTCATGTATCCATCTTAGTGGTTCCAAATTTTCCCTCCACTTTTAGATAAAATTATATTTTTGTCATTAAATTGAAGGCCCTATCTATATATTCTGGATACTTGTCTTTTGTCACATATATTTACTGTGAAGATGTTCTCTAAGTTAGTAACCCGTCTGTTTTTTTTAATGGTGTCTTAATGCACAGAAGTATACCTGATACATTTTGATAAGTAGATTTAAATTTTATTAATTTTTCCAAAGAAACAATTTTGCTTGTTTTTCTTTTTTTTGGGGGGGGGCGGTTTATTTTTTTTTCCAGAACCGGGAATCGAACTCATAACCTTGAGCTTGCCAGGAGGCGCTGTGTGGCTGAGCTAAATCCCTAGCCCCAAAGAAACAACTTTGGATTTAAGTTTTATACTCTCTAACTGGTTTTTATTTTCTTGATGTAAGCTTTTTATTCCTTTCCTTCTGCTTTCTGTAGAGAAAATTAAACCCAAAAGATAGACACAGAGAGAGAAAAAGAGAGAGAGATTGTGCTGGGGACTGAACCCCAGGCTTTGACACTGAGCTACATTCTCAAAACTTTTTTGTATATTTTTACTTTTTGTGTGTGTTTTAAGGGGAGTACCTGGAATTGAACTCAGGATCTTGCACTTGTTAGGCAGGCGCTGTGCCACTGAGCTATGTCCTCAGTCCTATATTCTTTATTTTGATATAAGGTCTTACTAAGTTCCTCAAGCTGAGCTCAGGCTTGCAGTCTTTCACCAAAGCCTCCCAGAGTGCTGGGATGACAGACGTATACTACCAACAAACCTAGAAGATTTTGATATTTTTACTAAATTCTAATTTAATTTTGTTTAGAGATTGTACTCTATAAGAACTCAGCCTTTTAAAATTTGCTAAAGATTTATTCTATGGCACAACATATATTTCATCTTGGTAATTATCTCATGCACTTAAAGAATATCTATAATTTATTTGCTGCATGTAGTGATCAATAAACATAAATTAGGTCATGTTGTTTATGATGTGTAAATCTTTCTCCTTGCTACCTGAGAAATTGCTAATTGCTTTGTATAAATTGTTCTATTAATCATTGCCAGACAGGTGTTGATAAACTATTTTTGTGAATTTCTCTTTAAATCTGTTGATTGTTTAATGTGTTTTGAAGCTGTATTATTAGACATAAGTATGGTTATAATCTTTATGATTTCTGTTGAATTGCTCATTTTATCATTGTGAGACTACTTGGTGTATGGTAATATTCTTTGTTTTAGGGTCAGTTTACTTCAAACCCTACTAATGCAGCTACTATAGATTTCTTATACTCTTTCCATGAAGCATTATTTTCATCTACTTATTTCCAACATTTCAGCATATTTACATTAAAAGTGTGTTTTTAAGAGACAAATGTAGTTGTCTGACAATGTCTGCTAATTTTAGCTGAAAAATTTAGACATTTAGACCATCTCATATAATTATATTGATTCAATTGGATTTAGTATCATTTTGTATTTTTATCTTTGTTATCTGAGTTTTCTTAGTTCACAATTTTTCCTCTCTTGTTTTATTTTATTTTATTTGTTTATTTATTTTTTGGTTTTTCTCCGGTACCGGGAACCGAACTCACTACCCTGCGCTTGCCAGGCAGGCACTTTTGCCGCTGAGCTAAATCCCCAGCCCCTCTTGTTTTATTTTAGAACATTCTCTCTTTCTTCATCACTTTAAGAGAAAGCTGAAGAGAAAGAGGAACAGTGGAGAGGGGCATAGTGGCAGAAACCTGTAATCCCAGAACTTAGAAGGCTGAGGTAGGAGGATTACCAAATTCTAGCCTTGCCCTGGAAATTTAGTGATTTAGCAAGACCCGATTTTAAAATTTAAAAAGAAAGAAAAGGGCGGGAGAGGTAGCTCAGTTCAAGTGCCCTGAGTTCTATCCTGAGTACCAAAACAAAGAAGGCGGTAGTCTTTGAAATCAGTAACATAAGACTTATGAATTGCAAATTAGTTCTAAGCAATAGCATTTAGTACCTCTGTACATGCCCTACAGCCTTAAAATTGTATGTATTTTATGGTATTTATTACATTTCATCTTTATCTCCTGTCAGAAAATATACATGTAAGTACATGAATGTGTGTGTGTGTGTGTGTATATATATATACATATACATATACACATATATAAAAACATAGATCTTGTCTTAAATTCCAAGTATGTGTGATTTCTTAAAACTGTAGTAGTACATGTTTAGATTTCCTTAAAATGGGGATTTCTATTGATTTTTCTATGTGGTCTGTCAAAATGTTCAATTCTCTCTTTCATCTTTTAAATTTTATGCAGAAGCTTTTGTTTTGTATACATTTTCATATAGATTTTAATCTGATATCAGCAGATACAGCTACATTACTAATTCAAATATTTATTTGAAAAACATATTTTTAATATATGCCTTTTATGCTTGTAAAAACTAGACTATGAAATAGTCTTAGCTCCAGCTGCTGTAAAAAAATCACAGAACTGCTGTCTTAAACAACAAATATTTGTTCTCACAGTCCTAGAAGCTGGGAAATCCAATATCAAGATGCAGTAGGTCTGGTGTCCAGTAGGAGCCTGCCAGCTGGGTTGTGAATAGTCTCCTTCTTGATTTATCCCCACACAGTGGAGATAGGGACCCAAGTCTCTTTCTGTTCTTTTTGTTTGTTTGCTTATTTGTTTTGTTTTTGAGACTAGGTCTCACTATGTAGTTCGGAACGGCCTTGAACTCACTGTGTAGCCAATGCTGGCCTTCAACTTGTGGCAATTTCCTGCCTCAGCCTCCCAAGTGCTGGGATTACAGGTGTGCCATCACCATGCCCAGCTCTTCCCATTCTTAAAAAGACATTAATTTTATGATAGAGGCTCTAGCCTCATGACTTCTAAACCTCATCACCCTCCAAAGTCCCCATTTGTTAATATCCAACTGGGAGTGAAGATAACAATATATAAATTTTGAGGAATAAAAACATGCAGTTCATAACCAATATTTAATCAAGTGTTCCTGGTTGCCATAAACATATTATTTTTTATTTATTAATTTTCTTTTTCTGGTACCCAGAATCAAACTCATGACCTCACGCTTGCCAGGTAGGCACTGTGCCGCTGAGCTAACTCCCCAGCCCTAACATATTATTTTATTAACAGCAAAGATTATAAATGTTAACACCAAATACTTGCTTATGCCTCAATATTCTCTTACATGAAATGTACTTTGCATGTATAAAATGAAAGCATTTGCTTTTTTGGCAAATCTGTTTTTAGTAAAGTCACAGAGAAATCAGTTACTGTGATTACTATTCATGCATTTATTAAATAACTGTTTAACAATAGTCATTCGTGCTTCTCATCCCAGGGACATGATCTGACCTTCCATTTTGAATTGCTATGTAAAATTATAAATTCATGTATTCATTTTCTTATTTGATGAAACTGGATTTTGTTTCTTTGGTTATCAAGATTAATGTTCTGGATTGATTCTATTCAATCTTATTAAATGAACTCATGGGATGGAGTCATAGGTTTTATTGGTATCACAAGGAATCATAAAATATGTCTCCCTACAATAAAAATGGACATTTTCTTTTCTATGAAAATTAATGTGTTAATGAGTACCCAATACAGGCATTACTGCTGCTTACATGTAGTATATTCTTCTTCTTAAGATCCATTTAATCAAATCAGCTGGCAATAACCACAAGCATTCTCCATATAGCTGGAGGAACATATGGCTGAAGTAGAATAATATTAGCTATTTATTGTTGTTCTGATGGTTAAAAAGCCCTTTACTACAAACAGTGTAATATTTTATATTATTTTATTACTTATTATTTCTACTCTCCTGTATGTAAAGACATGACAAACTTTCAAGCCTTTGGAAGAAGGCATGAAATGAATTTACTAAAATAAGCTTTAATTTAATGCAGTACAAACCTTATCAACACCAAGGGAATGATTGCAGTAGACTTGATTTAGGAGAGATTGGCTTCAGCAGAAGCAAATGGTACGATGGCTTTCACATAAATTAAGACGGTCTCCTTCACTGTAGGCTGATTTTTTTTGCAAAGTGTGGCACTGGACACTTCTGAAGAACTAAGAAAGGATGAATGAGTAAATGCAATGCTAACCATTGCTATTAGCCACCTATGGACACCAAAGCACACTGACTCAAGATTAGCTGATAGAAACATTCTGAATTACTGTTCGTCTTAGCCACTGTTACCCTTAGAAATCATGTATCCTTTTTGTCCTCACTGTTTTTAGTTATAGACTAAAGATGTTGAAGTAGATGATCTATGATTCTTCTGGTATCTAGTATTGTGTTTCAGGTTTCACTGATAAACTACATACTACCTTCTGGCCATAGCTATATCAAGTTTACTGAGCATTAGTTCCAGAAATTCTGAAGACTCCGGAATTACTAAATATGTTAGATTTCAGATCTATCCTATTACTTTACTAATTTTGTTTCTTTAAAAAAAAAAACCCAGCAAAAAATGCCTTTAAGACTCTAAAAGCAAAATTCATCTATCCCCAAATTGGGATTGTCCTTTTTTGTGTCAGACATAGTTAATTAAGGGTATAAAAAGAACTCAGAGCCCAGTTCCGCCCAAATTTGATGAATATGATAGTAAAATTTACAGGAAAATACAAGCTATTTTAACTACCGACACTGATGTCTCCCTCCTGCCCAAAATAAACTACCCAATAGCAGGATTCTGTTTTCCTTTTTAAATACAAGAACCTGATCATCTTAAAGTACAAAATGCCCTACTGCAGTGCACTGTATTATTTATTTACTCTGACATGTTAAGATTTTTTACTTAACTAATTCACAAGTTGAAGCTGAAATAGAAATGTGAGAGGATTTGTGTTTAAATCAAATAAACAGCAAAATAAAAGATCGGTAATAGGAAGCAGGGAGACAGATCTTTTTCAAATGGGAAGGGGAGCAAGAGATGGAGGACAGAGAGAAGGGAGGGAAGTGGAATGAAAAATGAACTGAGATGTATTGTATTCATGTAGCAACTCCACACAAAGAATGTAATCACTATGCAATGCAAACATATGTAACAAAAGAATTAAAAATTGAAAAAATGACAGCTAGGTCATAATGTTTTCAAGAAATCAGTTTAATTTCCACAATGTTTAGGAATCAAATGGTTTTTGGTATATAGAAACATACACTTGTGACCCAAATATAAAGCACATGTGGGATGATTTGGGCAATGGGAAGAATCTGTGTTCCTTGCGTACTCTGACTAGCCAAGCCTAAGTGGAACTATACATTCTGACTCGGGAAAACCACAGCGAAAATTGGTGTCATGTGGACTCCCAATAGGTGCCACTGTCAGGACTGTCAAGAGATCGTAGAGCTAAATATTTCTTCCTATACCCTTATAATCTTTGAAACTAATATTCAATTTACCATGGTAAGTTGAGTACTTTAAGTTCTATTATTTTATGAAGAGATATAATTAAATGTATAAATAGATGAAAGAAATAGCAGGATTTAAATCCAAAACCTCAACCATGGGCTTTTGAAAGAGGACAGATTGGAGAAAATTTCCAAATCACTTGAAAGTTTTATTAAACTTAAGGAATTAGGTTATAATCATGTTATAAAAGACAGTTTTGATAGCCAATATAGTTAATGTATCTATATGATCTTATGAACATAAAATTACATTTAATAACAATAGAATTTAACATCAAACTAGTTTTATTTATTCATCAAAGTCATTCTTTACTCCCACCTTTACCTTACCTTTCTTTTTTTTTTTTTTTTTTTTTTTTTTTTTTTTGGTACCAGGAATCGAACTCAGGACCTTGCACTTGCCAGGCAGGGGTTTGTGCCACTGAGCTATATCTCCAGCCCCTCTTTCTTTCTTTCTTTCTTTCTTTCTTTCTTTCTTTCTTTCTTTCTTTCTTTCTTTCTTTCTATCTCTCTTTCTATTTTGCATGATCTTTCTTGTAACAGTTATCTCCTTTGATCCCCCAAGTAGTTACATTGCTTTAGGCTTTTGCCCAAACTTCAGGATGAAATTCCTACAGTCATTCTCTGCCATAAATCTCTGAGTCCTCCCCCACCACCACTCTGCTTTCTGGATCAAGAGTAGCAGCTCCACCCACATTTCCACTTGGCAATGAATTACTGGTGGTCTTTACATTGCAGCAAGTCTGTCTGGGACTCATGTTGATCCAGACATCCTTTGAAATTAGATTCAGTCCTTCACGCTTCCATGGCTTGTCCATGTTGTATGCCTACAAAATTAGCACCATTGGACACCACCAAAGTTTATGGCTTGTGTCCTCTGGAGGGACGAGTTGACCTATACCTGAGCAGTAGGAAAATCCTGCATGGGAATGTGGGAAGCAGAGTCTTAAGGTAGTTCTGGGCAGTGAGATTTGATAGACCCACCCATTGAAACTATCCTGCCTTTCTTGAGCTCTGGGCCTATGATGGGAAGGGCAGATTTGGAGATCTCTGAAATGCCCTTGAGGTCTTTCACAAACTGTCTTGATAAACTCTTCTATTAGTAATAATCTTAGAAGTTTTCTTTCCTGACAGGCTGAGTTCCCCTAATCTTTCTACTTTATTTCCCCTTTTTATTTTAAATTTTGTCTTTAAGCATTTGTTTCTCTTTCATGTAGTAATATGAGCAGTTAAATGCAGCCATAAAACAGCCTGAATGCTTTTCTTCTACCAGATTTCCAAATTCATTGCTCTTACGTTCTGCATTTCATAAAGCCCCAGGCTATAAATGCAATCTTTGTTGGTTTGTGACAAGGACGGTCTTCAATACCAATTTCTAATATTTTGTTCTTCATTGCGAAGACTTCAACAGAATACCCCTTGTCCTTTGTTGTCCATATTTCTATCAGTATGCTGGCCACAGTCACTTAATAATCTCTAAGAAGATATAAACTTTACCTAGTCTTCTTTCCTCCTAAGCTTTTACTCGATTCACCCTATAAATCTCCATTCATGGAAATACAAGCTATTTCTAGCATAATCCTTCAAATTCTTCCAGCCTCTACCCACTACCCAGTTCTAAAGCCACTTCCACATTTTCAGGTGACAGCATCAGCACTTAGCAGACTTTCTGTCTGAGTCAGTTTTCTGTTGATAAAACTGAATGCCACAGACTGAGTAACTTACAAAGAAAGAATGTTTACTTGGACCATGGCTCTGAAGGCTGAGAAGTTCAAGACTGAAATGCTAAGTGTGGTAAGGTCCTTCTTGCTGATGGAGACTCACTGCAGGGTCCCATGGAATCACACAGTGAGACAGAAAGTCCTTGCTGAGTTCTCATCTTGCCTTCATACAAAGCTCATTATCATAAGGCTGCCTTCCTGACCTCATTTAACCTGAATTATTTCTCAGATGCCCAACTTCCAAATACCATAGTTGGATGAAGTTTCTGCCCACTTAGTACTTTAAATAGGGAATTAAATTTAAAGGGGGATTTAAATCTCTTCAATCACCTTTTCCTGTTAATCACATTTTGGATAATACACTGTCAGACTCCACATTATGCTATTTTGCTCTAAAAAGTGCTAAAGGATTTCCTGACAGTTAAATTACTGGCATACCACTTTAACCTCAAAATACTTGGTTTCAAGCTTTGTTACAAGCAGGTCTCTTGTATTTGCTCCTACTTATAGGGTGCAAAACCTATGGGTTTGGAACTTAAAAGAACAGTGTATTTACCAATCTCTCTGCACTCTGACCAAGCCCACCTCCAACCTCTTCTTTCCTAGAGCTGTGTGGGGCTCTCTGCTGCTTCTCTAAGAAATTGTTCCCCTGTGTATTCACAGCATAGTGTCAGTAACTTACCTGAAGGGAATTTTAAACACATATTTGAGAGTTCTTATTCTGTGTCTCTAATCTCTGAGATCTTGATCTTCCTTTCCTTCCCTCCTGCCTCAGGATCCCCATACACTGTGTCTTCATGCCAGCAAAACCATGGTCCTTTGCTTGGACTCTGTATCTCTGGTCTGAGTTTTGCAAGTTGCCCTCAGTGAGAACAAAGGAGAACCTAGGGCTCACCTTGATTTTGCCCCTTTTTCAAGGACTGTAGCCAGGCGTAGGCTGCTATTCAGTGCCTGCGAAGAATGATTTATACGCCTTCTATACCACCTATGACAAAAAGATCAGTCCAGTACCGGCTAACCCCATTGGCTTTTCTTTCTTTGACTTTTATTAATATATATTTGCAGTACATGATGATTACATTCACTGTAGGGAATTGGTACAAGTATGTATGTAACATATTTCTTTTTCTTCTAACCTTTTTTTATTTTTCCAGCATCAGATTATAATTTATTTATCTTATAAGACTTTATAAAGTTAATGTATACTATATACAGATCAGAAACCAAACTAACAGGCCCCAAACATACAAAACTTGTAAGACAATTATAATACATCAGGGTATATTTTTAATATATTGTCTGCCCTAGATTACAATGCCTACTTTTTTCTTCTCTTGCTTTTCTCCTGTTATCTGTCTTTTATTTCATATATATGTGAAATTAAATCTATTTCTTTTTATATTTTCATTCCCGATGTAATATTTAAGCATGTGTGTCTGAATTACTTCACTTAATATTATGGTCTCAAGGTACATCTATTTTCCTACAAATGACTCAAATTTACCCTTCTTTATGGCAAAATAATACTGCATTCTGTTTAAATACCAAATTTTATTTATCCATTCATCACAAATAGTCTGTTTCCAAGATTTAGCTATGAACCATGCTGCTCTAAATACGGTTATGCATGCATCACTGAGGTATGATGTCTTTAACTCCTTTTGGGAGCTACCTAGAAAGGGAATAACAAGGTCAAAGAGAATTTCTAGTTTTAGGTTTTTTAAAATTTATTTTAAAAATAAAAGAAGGAAAACATTAACAAATAGACATCCATTTACAAAATGGCATAAAAACAATTAAAAAATACAGAGTTACAGACAAAGTGTTAGGAAATTCACAATGGTTGTTGTATTATGTATTGATATCTTCAAAGTGGTTTCTCAGAAAACAAATAGAGACATGCAATATTGATCAAACAAGTAATCATTAACTATTCAGTAAAGCAATAGAAGACAGCAGTACAACTATGTTAGCTATCCTGTATATACACACATACATAATTTCCCCTTCTTTCCCTTCTCTTTTCCTACACCCCACTTGCCCTTTACTTTTGAGCATTTTCCTTTCATTTCACAATGTCTATCATACCTCCCAGTTTATATTCACTCTTTCAGGTCTTACACTAGTGAGACAATATGTTGTTTACACATGCAGGTCTGATTTATTTCACTTATGAGTATGGTCTCTAGTTGTGACCATTTACTGTAAAAGCCTCGAGTTTATCTTTCTTTATAGCTGAGTAATATTCCATTATATAAAAGTATCACAATTTTTTATCCATTCCTCAGTGGATGGACATTTGAGTTGCTTCCACAATTTAGCAATTACAAATTGTGCTGCTATGAACATGGATGCACATATATTGCTGTGATATGACATTTTCAGATCTTCTGGGAAAATACCCAGAAGGGGAATAGCTGGGTTGAATGGCATCGCTAGACCTAGTTTGCTGAGGAATCTCCAAACTGATTTCCACAGTGGTTTCACCAGTCTGCATTCCCACCAGCAGTGGAGAAGAGTTCCTATTTCTCCACAGCCTCGCCAGCATTTGTTATTGGTTCATTTCTTAATGATAGCTGTTCTTAACTGGAGTAAGATGGAATCTCAATGTTTTAATTTGCATTTCTCGAATGACTAATGATGTTGAACATTTTCTCATGTATTTATTTGCCATTTGTATTTCTTTATCTGAGAAGTGTGTATTCATCTCAGCTGCTTATTTTTGGATTGGGTCTTTGAATTTGGGGGAGGGTGATGTTTCTTAATTCTTTATATTTTCTAGATAGAAGACCTTTGTCTGAGGGACAGTTAGCTAAAATTTTTTTCCAATTTGTGGGTTTTCTTTTTACTCTGCTGGTGATTTCTTTAGATGTGCAGAAACTTTTCATTAGGATGAGATCCCAGTTGTTGGTTCTTTGAATTATTTTATGTGCATTTTGGTTTTTGTTCATGAACTCTCTGCCTACCCCTCAAGGTTTTTACCTGCTTTCTCTTCCAATAGATTTAGTGTTTGTTTGAATATTGAGATCTGTGATCCATTTTGACTTTAGTGTGGTGCATGGTGATACTCTGAAAAAAGAGATCAAAGAGGATTTCATAAATGGAAACATATTCCTCGCTCATGGATAGGAAGAACCAACATTGTGAAAATGACCATACTACCAAAATTATTGTACAGATTCAAAGCAATTCCCAATAAACTACCATTAGCATACCTCCCAGATCTAGAGAAAACATTCCTTATATTCATCTGGAACCAGAAGAGACCCAGAATAGTAAAAGCAATCCTGGGCAACAATCACAAGTCAGGTGGAATTACAATCCCTGACCTGAAATTATACTACAAAGCTACTGTAATAAAATCAACATGATACTGGCTAAAAAACAGACCAGAAGATCAATCAAACAGACTGGAAAACCCAGACACAACCACAAATACACTCAGGTATGTAATCTTTGATAAAGGGGCCAAACAAACTCACTGGAAGAATGATAGCCTCTTTAATAAATGGTGCTGGAAAAATTGGTTTGCCACCTGCCAAAGACTGAAAATAGTTTTAGTTTTTTTGAGGAATTGCCACCCTGACTTCCACAGTGCTTGTGTCAGTTTCAATCCCACCAATAATGAAGAGGGATTCCCCTCCCCAAGCCTCACCAGTATTTGTTATGGGTTGATTTCTTGATGGTAGCCATTGTTTCTGGAATAAGATGGCCTCTCAGTGCTGTTTTCATTTGCATTTTAGTTTGTATTTCTTGAATGACCAGCTATGTGGAATATTTTTTTCATGTATTTATTGGCCTTTTGCATTTCTTCATCTGAGAAGTGTCCATACCAACCTGAATGTACCCTATCTCATCCAGCTTTTGATAATATGAATTCCTTCAAACTTCTGTCAAATTCTTTTCATGTGAAATCTATTATCTTTGTGCAACTAGTCAATCAAGTTATCATCTTTTCTTCCAAGAACAGTGAAGTAAATACATAAGAAAGTGAATACTATACATTTAACTGCCTTGAATTTTTACTTGTAACCTTTTAGATCCCATCAGTATTATTTTTGATAATTTTTTGTATGGAGTGTTCTTCACCATTTCCATGACTTTTAATTAATCTGAGATATGGATTTATCTTCATATTCAACCTCCTGGACATCAGTAGCATTTACCATTCTAATAGCTATGTTATTATTAATATTTTTCTCCTTATATTATTTTATATTCATATCTCTGGCTGAAATGGACTTCATGTTTACGCCTCTCCCAGTTCACATGTTAAAATCCCACTCCCCAAGATGATGGTATTGGAAGTGGAGCTTTGAAAGACTCTTTCCCCATGAGTGCTATGAGTTCCCTTATGACAGAAACTGTAGAGCCCTCCCTCATCCTTCCTGTAATGAGGCTACAGTGAGAAGTTTGTCATGTGTGCTATACAGAATCTACTGGAGATGTAAACTTGAGCTTCCCAGTGTCCACTCAATGGTTTGTACTTCATTTGTCTCCCAAAGGTCCATGTTGTTCCCTGTTGTGGGGCTACTGGGAGGCTGTGGGAAGCCACTGTCATTAGGGTCGTACACTTTAAAGAGACAGTTGGTGCTCAGCTCCTTTCTCTTTCTCTCTTTCACTTTTTGTTCCCCAAGCGAATGACTTTGCTCTACCGTGTGCTACATGCCATGGTATGCTGACTCACTTCAGGCTCAAAACAATGTGCTTGACAAATCACAAATCGAAATCTCCCTAATCATGATCCAAAAGAAGGCTTTTTATATGCTGATTATCTCAGGTATTTGTTATAGTAACTGAAACTGACTTAATATTCTCCAGATCTTTGAGAAATACATTTTTATTGTTTCAAGCCACATATTTTATGGCATTTGTTAGAGTGACCTGAACACACCGTGACATTGGCAATATTTCAGTAACATTTCCCTGGCAAGGTTCTTGTATATCTTTACAAAATTTCTCTCCTGAAGCACGTTATTTGCATTCTCTCTAGTCATACTAATTGATTCCTATGGATTCAATTATCACCTCTAAGAAAAGGATTTCTTTGATTGAAAGTCAAGGCAGTGACTCCAATATCTACTATTTTGAAGACAGAATCACTGAAATAGTATTAGGCTGAGCACCTGTGTTACTGTTTTGTACAAAATTAAAAACAATTTATCTAACATCTGTGGGAATCCCTCTCTTTATCCCAACTTCTTCCCCATCATACATTTACTGGTTCATAAGCCCTGAAAAAACAGAGAGCCTTGCTTAAGTGTATAAATGTCCTCAGTTTTTTGGAAACAATCAGTACACACTTTGTTGAGTACATGTTTATCAGTCATGTCTGTTTGACGGTCTTGTTAATGTTTCAAGTACAACTGTCTTGGTAGTGACCAAGCTGATTTTGAGTGGGCCATTTTTTGTGTTGATAAGAGGTGAATATTGTATTATAAACATCTGGCACAAACATACCATTTAGAGAAGATTTATTTGTCTAGAGAAAAAAATAAAACTTTGACCAGATTTAGGAATTGGAAAATATGGTGATGATATCAAGCAAGGAGATAAGCAACAAATGGAACCTAAACTGTTCCTCAGAAGAAGGGGTCAGAGTGAAGAGAGAGGAGACAGGAGACTGGGAGGCTGAGATAGAGTCAGAGAGAAACCATAAAGACTTATTTGTTACATGCTGGAAAATTCATTGTGATTGGAACCTGTTTACCTTATTTTAATATAGAAATCTTTTATACTGAAGGGGAAATAAAAATTTTAAGTAAAACCTGCAAGAATGCCCTCCAAAACCAGATGGATATGTCCAGACAAGCCTGATGACAAGATATTTTTCCTTTGTGTAACCCATGCTTGTTTAACTGATGGCCTTGCAATTTAACTTGAGATGTTTAAACTCCCCTGACAACCCATGATGTCACCCAACCTTCCAATTATAATGCACCAAAAATGCCTTTGTACCTTCCCACTTGCTCACCCTATCAAAGTTTCCAAACCCCACCAGATGGGTCTCTGACTCTTTAGGAGAGATCCCAGTCAGGCCCACCCGTGTAATAAACTGCCTTCTAAACCTTCTCAATGCTGTTTCTTGCCATGTTCGGTCTGTTTTCCGAAACATCATTTGCAAATCTCCAGTGAAACGGACTACATTCATGAATCTCTTCAGCAAGTGTTTTGCTTTAATTTGATTCTGAGAATTTAGAGAAGGCTGTGTTTCAGATCCAAACCAAAATAACAAAGAGGAACAGAAAGATCAAGTATCAGGAGACAGATGTGGCCATAATAGCAATTAGAAATCTTGGAAAGAATTTTTTAGGCGACAGGAGTTCTAAAGTACTTTACCTGAATCTAGATGTAACCAAAAGACCTAATTTAATTCCTAGATAATAATAGTATTCACCAAGTCTCATTTTAAAAACATCTTATCAAGTGTGGCATGATTTCTTGGTGTGCTTAAGTTCTTCAAGGACAGAATCATACCTTATCCGTGTTTTTGTTTCTACCTTTCTCATCTCTATGAAACACAAATCAGAAACTTACTTATATGTTCAAGTGTATAGTTGATAAGTTTGAACGACTGAAGTGAACAAATTAGTAAATTTAAGGTTTTTTCTCATTATTTAGAGCCAACAAATGACTGTACTGCCTTGATTTAAAAAATAAAAGATGAACAAGGCTGAGGCGAGGCATCTTCCAAATGCTTTACCAATTAGAGGTTTTGGGAAACAGCTGGATCAATGGTTCTCAGATTTTGACATGCTTTCGCTGAGCTGAAGGGTTTGTTAATGCAGATTTGGGGAGCTCCTTTCAGAGTTCAGACCAAGTAGATCTGGGATGGGGTTCCAGACTGTATTTCTAACATATTCCCAGATTACTGCTCATGATAATGCAGAGACCTCACTTCATAAACCACTAATATGGTGACATCATTAATCATGCAGAGTATTCTTCACAGGAAGCATTACAGGAACACTTTGCTATTGAAACACCTAAAATACACTTCCCCACTGCTTAGTATAACAAAGCAGGAGATACTAAGTTATACATCCTTAGTATAACATCCATGAGGGTGACCTCAGGTAAACCAGCCCACCTCTTTGCACTTTGACTTCTTCTGAAAGGGTCCATAGTGACCTTTTTAAAAATTGGTACACATTTGTAGCACATAATGGTTACATTCATCCTGGAGAGTTGATACATATAGATGACATATCTCAATTCTTTTTTTTTAAACCCCTCCCCTGAAAACTCTTTCTAAACTCCTTCTAGAATGTAAGCTGTAATTACAGAAGTGAAAGTACGTAAACCCTTTACGAAGCACATTAACTAAGCTCAGTTACATTTTCCCCTGGAAATTTTCATTTTGCTATTTTATCATTAGCCAGAACTGCAAAACTACCATACTAAGATTGCATAAAACTAACACTAGAAGTTGACATTGGTTGTCTTTTATTTCTCTGCTACAAATATACTGCATGTTCCTAATTTGGACTGCAGCCTAGTCTTTGACCTTCTGCATCACATGAAGGAAGAATACAGAGGAGAACTGGGCAGTTACCTCCTCTTTGATGTGTTCCCAGGGCACTTGCGCTATTGGCCATGTGCACGGTAACTTAAGTGAGGCAGTCATCCACAATAAACAGGATCAGAATAACTTCCCCCTCCCCCAAGGTCCTCCAACAATTCAAACTCAGTATTTTTGATGTTGCAAAACAAAATTCATGCTTTACATTCAGCTACATGGAACAATTTTTTTTATATCCCCTTTCCAAAACATTCAGATTCTTTCAAATCAGAAGGCCTTTTTGGGTTTCTGTAGATGTATGTTTTCACCCTATGGGCTTATGTTTGTCACATAATTAGAAAGTATAGGAAAGCCTAACACTAATTTCAAGCCTCATACATGGTGATAGGTATGCACTTTAATTGTGAGCACTCCAGGCTTACTTGCTTTTCATTCGTCTCCATGCCTGCTCCTTTTTCAGTGCTGACATTGACGGATACTGTCTAGACAAAACAATTGATTATACTTCTCATTCATTTGGTGTGGGATAGACAAGCTTTGAAGTGAGCTGGGTTCCAACAACAGACTGAGGCAGCATTTGGTGGTAACATTCAAGTGCTAACGTGTTCTAATTTAAGGTGTTCTGCTCTGTATCCCTGTAAGTTCTGTGTACATTTGGATTTGGGCAGGAAGGAGAAACATAATACATAGAGCAATAGGGTGAAAATTTTCATGAATTTCATGGTACTCTTTGACAATAATATACTTTCAGATATCAATTGCCTTTCCTTGATATTATGGCAGAAGAGAATTATTACTGGGATGGCCATAGATGCCATGGTGCCTGTGATAGCCCTAGTTTATACCTATTTTCCTTGTAAATGAATAACTTTCTTTTGTTCCCAGGTACTTATATCTGGAGAGTAAACTTGTTCACTTTACCAGTTAGCAACTGTAAGCCATACTTTATATGTGTTACACATTTGTTAAGTAGGTAAATGGTTAACATTTTTTGACTTTGTTTGCATAAAAAGAGGTAGTTGATACATTAGCATACCTCACAGATCTAGAGAAAACATTTCTTAAATTCATCTGGAACCAGAAGAGACCAAGAATAGCAAAAGCAGTCCTGGGCAACAAGGCCAAGTCAGGTGGGATCACAGTTCCTGACCTGAAATTATACTACAAAGCTACTGTAATAAAATCAACATGGTACTGCCTAAAAAAACAGACCTGAAGGTCAATGGAACAGACTGGAAGAAACATCCACAACCACAAACACACTCAACCACCTAATCTTTGATAAAGGGGCCAAACAAACTCATTGGAAGAACAATAGGCTCTTTAATAAATGATGCTAGAAAAATTGGCTTGACTGAAAGTAAACACAAGTCTATCACCATGCACCAAACTCAAGTCAAAATGGATCCCAGATCTCAATATTCAAACAGAAACACTAAATCTATTGGAAGAGAAAGTAGGTAAAAACCTTGAAGACACAGGGGTAGGCAGAGTGTTCATGAACAAAAACCAAATTGCCTGTGAAATAATTCAAAGAATCAACAACTGGGATTTCATCTTAATGAAAAGTTTCTGCACATCTAAAGAAATCACCAGCAGAGTAAAAAGAAAACCCACAAATTGGGAAAAAATTTTAACTTACTGTCCCTCAGACAAAGGTCTTCTATCTAGAACATAAAAAGAATTAAAAAACATCAGCCTCCCCAAATTCAAAGACCCAATCCAAAACTAGGCAGCTGGGATGAATACACACTTCTCAGATAATGAAATACAAACAGCAAATAAAATACATGAGAAAGTGTCCAACATCATTAGTCATTCAAGAAATGCAAATTAAAACAACATTGAGATTCCATCTCACCCCAGTAAGAATGGCCATCATTAAGAAATCAACCAATAACAAATGCTGGCAAGGCTGTGGAGAAATAGGAACTCTTCACTGCTGGTGGGAATGCAGACTGGTGAAACCACTGGAAATCCGTGTGGAGATTCCTCAGCAACCTAGGTCTAGAGGTGCCATTCAACCCAGCTATTCCCCTTCTGGGTATTTTCCCAGAAGATCTAAAAACGTCATATCACAGCGATATATGTGCATCCATGTTCATAGCAGCACAATTGTAATTGCTAAACTGTGGAAGCAATCCAAATGTCCATCCACTGAAGATAGGATAAAAAACGCTGTGATACTTTTATATAATGGAATATTACTCAGCTATAAAGAAAGATAAACTCGAGGCTTTTACAGGTAAATGGTCACAACTAGAGACCATACTTATAAGTGAGATAAATCAGACCTGCATGTGTAAACAACATATTGTCTCACTAGTGTAAGACCTGAAAGAGTGAATACAAACTGGGAGGTATGATAGACATTGTGAAATGAAAGAAAAATGCTCAAAAGTAAAGGGCAACTGGGGTGTAGGAAAAGAGAAGGGAAAGAAGGGGAAATTATGTAAGTATGTATATACAGGACAGCTAACATACTTGTACTACTATCTTCTATTGCTCTAAAGAAAGGAATAGTTAATGATTACTTGTTTGATCAATCTTGTATGTCTCTATTTGCTTTCTTGAGAAACCACTTCAAAGACAACAATAAGCAATACAACAACCATTGTTAATTTCCTACAACTTTGTGTATAACTGTTTTGTTAATATTGTTCTTATGCTATTTTGTAAATGGATGTCTGTTTGTTAATAGTTTTCCTTCTTTTATTTCTTAAAATAAAAGAAGAGGTAGTTGAAAACATAGTATTTAAATTAAAAAAGGTATTTTTACAAAGAGACATATTGCCATTTATGACCCTAGAACAACTCTTCCTCACATATTTAATGAATCATTCTTGCCACTTTCTGAAGCCGTTCTCAAAGTCCTATTTTGTGAGTGTCTTGAGTGTCTCTACAAATTGTGAGCAAAATTCTGGAGGATGTTTCTGCCAAATGCCATCCAGTGGAAGGACAGGCTCCTAAAAGCTTTCCAGTGTGTCCTCCTTCACCTTATTCACTGGATCTGGCACTGTGCACCTTCTAGTTCTTCTTCATAATCAAAATGGCTGTACTGTAAAAGGTAAATATTTTGAATTGATTTAAGACATTGAGACAGCAGTAACAGTATATCTAAAGACACACAGGGAAGAGAACTTTGAGAAATACTTCAGTAAGTGTCAAGAATGAGAAGAGATACACGTGTTCAAAGGGCAGGGGAAATTTTTGTGGAGGATTGATGTCATTTACTATAATAACTTTTTAAAAATTGACCATAATTTTTGAGCAAAAAATTATAGTTTCTAAAACATTGGAAGAAAAACAGGCATTTACTTCACCAATTAGCCTCTGTTTCAAAATGGGTCCCTTTGAGACACACTGACCTGGTGTGACAAGGCAATGAAATACAAGATAAGGCAGCTGGGTGACAGCAGAACTTTCTATCAGTGAAGGGTAGAAATTTATAACCAATTATTTATGTATCTGAAAAAAATGGCTTGACATCATGCTAAATACATTTTAAATTATTATGATTGATCTTTATAGTGAAAATAAATTCTGATAACTGAAATTTTCAGGAAAAGAGAAAGAATTGTTTTAAAAAGTTATATTTACAGCCAGGGTCCATATTGTAAGAAAAGGACAGAAAATTCTCTGGTGAAAAGGATTTCTTTCTCCTGTTTATTACTACTTCATGGCAGATTATAGGTACTACCTCCCACCATCAATAAAAATTGTAAGTTTATCCTAAAATTATATTTTGTAAAATACATTTTTTGGTTAAAAGTAAATAAAATATTTAGCGCCAACTTTTTCTTAGGCCCTCAAGTGTATGAGGAATAATTTCAGGTTTAGGAAACAACCACAGACAATTATACACATGTAAGATAATAGTGAATGCGATGAAGCATCATGCTACCAAATATCTAACTTGCTAAATTTTACAGATATTTTAGATATTTCAGAGGTGGTAAGTAAACTTGGCCTATTATTTGGGAGTTGAAATGACATATGTAATGGTCATTTTGCTGATACCAGAATTAGGGGCCATTTTGCTTTGCAGAGGACAAAGTTACTCTCTGGAAAAATGGGACATGAGGATAAACAGGGAAGAAGAGATTGAGGTAACTACTGTTCTGAGAACAGTAGGTGAAATTGTAATGCATATGATCAGTATTAAGTAATACAATTTTGAAAAATTTGAATAGGTATCAGTTTTTTGGGGCTAAATATTCAATTGGAGAGCAAAACAGTATAATTTTTAGAATCCCTTTTCCCTCCTAGGAAGATAATAAAACAGAGAGAAGCTTGGAGCTATGGAAATCTTTTTAGTAAGATGAA
>NW_004955413.1:11806099-11818591 GCF_000276665.1 Chinchilla lanigera
GCAAAGATCAGGAGAAGGCTTTCTTAAAAAAAAAAAAAAAAAAAAAAAAAAAAAGATGAAGGTAGCTAAACTTGACCAGGCAAATATTCTTGGCACTGGCAGAGTGGCAAACTTTAGCTTCCTTATCCTTTCTTTTTAAAAGTAATAGTTTTCCTTTTCCATTTATTCATCCAGAGTTGCAAATAACATTTTTCATATATATAATTGTGAAAAGGCTACTAACATGATGATTCTTTTTTTGAAGCATTCAGGATATAGTTCTAAACAAAAGGATTTCTATTTGTAGAATTTTAGGTAAAAAGGAGAAGAAGAAGATGAGGGATCATAGGAGTGCTAAACCACCAGTGGATTAATACACTGAGGTGCATAGCTGAGGCTGCTGTTAGGAGGCAGGCCCGTTGGACGAGGTGGTACCAATGGAGTCATGTCTTTGGAGGATTTAGCTCCAGTTGGCACTCTAGCCCTGTGCTCAGCTTCTCAGTTGCTGTTGCTCCATCGTACCCTTCCACCATGACATTCCTGCCTTGGACCTGGAAGACCATCAATGAATATTTTGAAGCTGTGAACCACATTAAACCTCTCCTCTTTTAAGTTGTGACTACTAGGTATTTTTTTTCCAGCAGTAGAAAAACTGACCAACACATTTTCCTTGTTGAGAAATTCAAGATAGGAAAGTTTGAGGATTTGTTTTGAGGCAAATTGAAGTCATTGGGTGGGTCCTAATATAGAAGAACTGATATCTTTATAAGAAGAAGATATCAGAACACAAACAGCACCATCATCTGAGGACATAGCCATAGAAGCCTATCATGAAAACCCTTTTTATTTGAACTCTTAAGGAAAGCTGATTATATAAATACTGAGAGAAATAGAAGGCTGGGAAAGTTGGATAGACTGAATCTCACCCAGAGGAGAAATGTTGGAAAACTCAACTTGGACTTTCAACTCTGAAGCTGCATACTTTCCTCTACATCAGTACTTTGTAGATAGGGAACAGATTTCAATAGGAATACTTGGGTAGAACCCAAGCGAAGCTAGTTTCCTACTGTTTCACAAGCTAACATTCAAATGAGCATTTATGAATACTTCTGAATTCCTCAAGTTTATTCTTCTCCATCTGTTAAAATTGTATTCATCTATAAAGGATCAGCTATGTATGATCCACAAGCAGAAATAATTTTAATTAAAGCAAACAAAATTCCAGTTCCCAAATCTCACCCAGACCTATAAAATTCATCTCTGGAGGATGAGGAGAGCCCTTGTTATGGGGAGGACATGTTCACAAGCTTATTAAGGCTGCTATAACAAAGCACTGTACACAGATGGGGTAGCTTTAACAACAGAAACATATTTTCATACAGTTCTAGAAGCTAGAAGTCTAAGATCAAGGTGCCAGCAGGTTTGCTTGCATATAGATGGCTTCTTTCTGACTGCACCTTCACCTACTTTTCCCTCTGGCCTTGTGGTCTGTGTCCTAATCTTACCTTCTGATAAGGACTCAGTATTTTCGGGTTAAATCCCACCAATGGGACCTCATTTTCTATGAATTACTTCTTTAAAGGCTCTATATTCAAATAGAGCTGCATTTCTATGCATTTGTGATTAGGATTTCACCATATGAATTTTGAGGGGAGAAGGCTGAGTTGATTACACCATGCTGAGTTTAGAAGTTCTGCTTCAGAGGGTCTCTGGCATTTAAAGGCAATATTTAAGACGAATATCACCAAGTTCATAATTTTGCTAATGGCTGTCTGAATTTTGAAGGCATATTCTACTATAAGTTAAGAGCTCTGACTTCCCGGGAAGCAGTATAGAAAGTTGGAAACACACAATATGTATGTGGATGGCCAAATCAGCTCTTTGGATTAATAGAGATATTTGGTTGAATAATTTAATCATTCTAAATCTCTCTTTTCTTGTCTGAGCAATAAGGATAATGGTTCATAACTAATTTTATAGCCTAACTGTGATAACATTTAAAATGATTAATATAATATTTACTAGAGCACAGTACTCATGTATTAATAAAAGCAGGATTCAAATTCTTCCTTTGACACTTCTTAACTGCACATCTGTATTAGTTTTCTACTGATGCTATAACAGATCACTACAAATTTAGTGGGTTAAAGTGACCCTAACTTATTATGTTACAGTTCTGCATATCAGAAATCTGATGCAGGTCTCACTGGCACAGCTGTGTCGCTTTCTGAAGGGTCCAGGAGAGAATTTGTTTCCCTGCTTTGTGCAGTTTCTAGAGGGCACTTGGTTGACGGTCCCCTTTCTCTATCTACAAAGCAAACAACTGACCTCATTTCTCTTTCCTAATTTGGTTGTTAACACATTTTTCTCAAACTCTAGCCAAGAAATTTTCTCTGCTCTTAAGGATCCATGTTATTAGATTGGACTCCAATGACACAGATAATTTTCCTGTCTCATAGTGCTTAATTTAATGACATCTTAAAAGTCCTCTTTGCTAAGCAAGGTGACACAGTCATTGGTGTATAATAATAGAGGACATTATTGTGCCTGCCACAGAATCCTTGGACACTTTCTCTGAGCCAATTCTTTAACAATAGAAGGGAAATACTACTGTCATTGTCCTTACCCTGAGAGGTCTACTGTGAAAATTTAATCCATTATTTCCTACTTGAGAATAACAATATTCTAATGAATAAAATCTCTTATAGCCAAATGAGAAATGAAGTCTGATTATCAGAGCCATAATAGAAATTCTACCAATTCTCCTTCCATTGTGGTAAATTTCTTAGTTTATTTCCCCTCCAATATCTCACCCTAGGCTAACCCATCAATCCCCTTTTACTGTAATGAGAACTCTCTCTTACGTTCCAAGTTCAAGTCCCTGTTCTTACTTTGACAATGTACTATCATAGCTACCACATCACTTAATTAAAATATGTCATACTCCAACTTCTACAAACTAAAACTTAAAATGTGTGCATAGCCTACATGTTTTGGACACTAAACTTGATACTGAGCCTAATACTGTGTTTTAAGACACCTGAAAGCCTTAATTTATGGAACTCATTCTAAGGTAAACAGATTATGTAATGTGAGACTACATGTGGATTTTTTTCCCTTGAATGTTTCTCTTTTCCAGTGAATATACAGAGGCCAGTTCTGCTTAGTGTATGGATAAGAAAAGAATAACAGATAACACCTTGTACTTTAATCTGTTCTATTCATTTGATATAAAGAAGTACTTTAGAATTTGGGATCTTATAATAAAAGATATTAAGGCTTAGTCCTCAGTCAATAATTTATTGAGTAAGCTTAGGAAATTTTACTTTAAAACTTTATTTCCTCATCTATAGAATGTGGTAATGCAAACTTATAGGCTTAATTTAGAGATACAGTAATGTAAAAATACATTTATCATAATAAGTACCACACAGAATTATTCAATATTTATTAAGTTTTAAATTATATTTTATCTTCAGTTTTCCAAATGATGGATATGATGAAAATAGGAATGGGAAGTAATTTAGATTTATAAAAGTAAGTGAAAATAAGTTTTCCCTTTCTTACATAAAGATACAAAGACACTTATATGAAGCAATGAGCCAATTAGAGATGTAAACACTTTCCAGGTAGAACTTTTCTCCCCACCAAAAAGAATCTCAATTTTACCTATCAGTGTTTTTCTCTCTACTGACCACTGGAAGAAAGTTCTGTCAATTTTAGGTTTCTCCTTTGGGGTTTTATAAAGCAGAATGTGTAGAAATGGGTAAATGGAAGGACAAGGAAGGATAGGAAAACTTTTTTGGGGGATTTAACCAAAAACATGCTAGAGGAGCTATATTAGGAGCTGTCAGAAGGCAAATGACAATAAGTTCAGTGTAAAGATCTAATTGTCTTTAATTTAGAGTTCTAAAACTGAGCAACATTTTATTCTATAAGATAGAATGAATTGGGTAGAACAGCACAGTTGGTTTTTGTAAAGTGACAATAAGGAAAAAAATTATTTTATTTTATTTTATTTTATTTTAGTCTTTTTGAGACAGAGTTTCACAATGTAGTTCAGGCTGACCTTGAACTCACTTTGTAGCCTTGAACTCACAGCAATCCTTCTGCTTCAGCCTCTCAAGTGAGGGAAAAAATTCTTAAAGCATTTTAATAAGCTTCAGGTTACTATAGGTGACCTTTCTTATGAAAATGAAAGCAGAGGGAATTTCCCTGTCATGATGATTCAAGAGACTGAGCTCTTTATTATTGGTTGCTATGAATCCCTTTCTTTGAAGAAAAACTGTCTGAAAATTTCAGTTTGGTTATGTGACATTTACCATGAGTGATTTCATTTTGATTTGGTCTGATGTGCCAGGGCCTAGTGTAGCAGGCTAGTCCAAAATAATTAACTCTCATGAATATTTAAAAGACTAGAAAGAAGAAAAGCAATTTAAAAATACTCTTGGGAACAATGTGTTCACATCAACTTGTTTAAAAATACAGTAAAAAGATTATTACCTTGTACATATGTTTTAGTTGTAAAACTATTTGCTGTACAGCTCTGAAATCGGTCCACATGAACCACAACCTTAATAGAGCTATGCCAAGGGTGCACATGTGGTAGGTCAGAGTCACAAACAGAAGTGCAATGGTTTGGATTCAGCCCAAGTGTGCCTCCCAAAAGTCCCTGTGCTGAGAACTTGGTCCTCAGTATGGTGGCATTGAAATGGTCATACTTTCAGTAGGTGGAGCCTAATGCAAGGTACTTAGGTCACAGGAGGATCACCCTTAGAAGGGATTAATGCTACTCTCAAGGAGTGGTGAGTTCTCACAAGAGTGAGTTATTATAAAAGGAGCAAACTTGGCTCCTGATTGTTTTGGGGTTCCTGCCTCATCATGTGATTTTCTCCCTTCCTCATATATTCCTACCATGAAGCCATCATCATATTGTGATATAGCCAGAAAGGCTACTGTATTCTCTTGAATATCCAGAATTGTGAATTAATCTTCTTTTCTTTATAAACTTCAGCCTCTGGCATTTTATTATAGCAAAAGAAAATGGACTAAGACAAACAGATATGGAAGGAATGGAGGGAAGAAAGGAGGGAAGAACACACAGAGAGAGAGAGACAGAGACAGAGAAAGGATATACCTAAAGAAAGGGAGGGAGGCTTACACTGCTTATTTCAAAATTTTGCCTAAGGTGGAAGCTGAAATATGAATTGTTTGTATCCAAATTCAACTACTTGCAGTTCACATTCAAAATCACATTTTAGGCAAGGCAAGATCACAGATCCATTTGCTAGCCTCAGATACCTCCACTTTTAAAAGTCTTAACAACTGTTTTATTTTGGGTCACCAGGATACAAATAACTGGCTCTACTAACTGGACATGTTTAAGCTGGTGGCTTCAGCTCTGTGTAGTCACAGATAGAAACAGGGATCAAAACCAAGTGTTGGCCGTGACTGTGCAGATGCAGAGATTTTAAATAGCAAGCAATACTTTCATCATGAGCAATGATCACTGATTACATGTTCCTGAGCTAGGGTTTGACTGTGGCAGTGGGCTATAATTCTAGCTCTGCTATGCATGTTCTTTTCCAGAAACAATAACTGTTTATCCAGAGAGTCAATTTACTCAGGTAGCTAATATCTCCTTTCTAGGAGGAGAAGCTTTTTGGGTCGGAAGCTGGTTTATTTTAAATTTTTTTTAGTCACTATTCACATCCTGAAAAGCTTATTTATATGGGAAATAGGAACTATAGTAACTAAAAATTAGAACTGTAACTCTTAAAGTGTCATAATAACACAACAAAGTGCCACCAAGTATCAAGTGCTTAAGGGTACAGAAACCAAAATCAAACCAAGACATAATCCTTACAATTAAGTGAATGATGATTTGGTTCATGAGATCAACAACAAAGCTAAGTCACCTAATACAAGTTGCAAAGGAGTCATTATAAATGAATCTGAGAGTACAAAGAAGGAAAAGTCATTGAAATGGTGAATTTTCAATAGCATTTTAAAATAGCATCTATGAACATTTTTCTTAACCTAAATTTTTATAGCATCTGTAGCCACTGTTCTTAACCTAAAATTTATGTATGTGCAGGTTATTGGGCAGAAGCCTAAACTAGTCTTCCATAAGCTAGTAAAAGATAACTTCACTGGTATTTTATTCTCTTTGGTACTTTTTCACTTATGCATAGTTTTTACTTAAGATTTAGCTCTGTAATTTGCATCATTTTTATCCTTTGAAAAAATCTCATATTCACATTTCTATGTCTTAAAAAACTATTTTAATAATATTACATTGTCTATAGAAAATGTATTTACCTAAACTTAATTTTAAACAAATCCTTTATTATTAAGCACGTGGATTCCTTTTACTATGGTTTTTATTTTTATGAGAATTAAGTTAATCCCTTTCATATTAAGTATTAGCTGCATTATTTTATTTCCTTAAAATAGTTTTCTAGAAATGAATTTAAGAAAAACCAATGGCTATGAAGAGACAGATACAAAAATAGTGTTCTGGACATGTTACAGCCTAATCCTAGGGAGGCCATTTGCCTAGTCATGAAAATAGTCGTGGAAAAATAAGCTTCCTCTAAAAAGATGACTTTAAATGTAGAGGTGATTCTCCACCTAGCATCTGACATCCCTGAAGCTGTTTGGCAGTTTAGCTCTCTATAGATACTGGGAGATGCTTACCACTTGAGGAGTTGCTTTTGGTCATTAGAAATCAATGTATTGGCTTTGCCCCTCTCCTCATGCTTAAGATGTGGTTCTGTTCAATTTAAGTGATGACATCCCATTAAAGGAATCTGACAAATGAATGTCAAGGTAATCTACATTCTGGAGTACATAATAACAAGATGATTAGGGAGACCTTGACATTCTGGTAAATGATGGTAGCCTGAATTCTTCATACCATTTTAGTTAAGCAGATAGTATAAAGTTGGAGGTGAAAAGTTTCATTGTGTATATGGTTTTATTCTCTCTTGGGAGCTATAGAAACTATCCAGGTGATTTCATCAAAGGGGGTAAGTTAAGGACTTTGGCCAATCTTGGCTCTGGCACAGTGATGTTAATATCTGCCATATTCCTCTATAGGGTGGCTGAAAACTATCACAATTTAGAGGTAATTCCTCCCCCCCAAGATCCATAAATTCTTCAGAAAATAGTTATTTGATATATTCGACTTTGATTTCTTGTCCTATCTCTTTGGTCCTACAGTGGAAGTGGTTGAACTTTCATGCCTATACTTATGCCTTAGGGAATTATTACATGCAGATTATTGGGCTCCACTCCCATGTATTCTGGTTCAGTTGCTCTGGAGTGGGTCCAGGGTTTAAATGTTAAACAAGTTTCCCAGATGATTCTGTTGGAAAGGTCCCATGGGCCGAGTTTTGAGAAACATTGTCACAGAGACTAGAGTCCTTAGATTTATCAGGGCAGAAAGAGATTTTTATACTCTTCCAAGCTTGAGCTGGGGTAGAGATGTGAATGATACTCCACTATTAGTGTGCTCCAAGAAGTTTTGACCAAGATGGCCACAAGGGAAAGGACTGCTTGTTAATGCAGTTATATATTCTCCCATGCTATACACTTGACTCTTTAGCAAGAACTTCATTTGCACTTGTGTGGGAATATGTGGCAGGTTGGCAGTGCAGTGCATAGCCTAATTTTAGGGTAAGAATTTATGCAAAGCAGTATGGCTTGTGGTCTGAGGCCCAGTAATTATAGTTGTTGAGGAGTTCTACTCTCTTTTAATTGTTCATAATGACTAATGGTCATGATCAAATCATTTATCAGCATCAAACATTAGTCCAGCATAACTTCTGTTGCCTAGTGTAAGTTGCAATTTTGGTGGGTTGCTTGTAGGCAAGATGGTAGCTAAAGACCTGATCATGAGTCTTAAGTTCTTTCAACTGGAAAGATTACCAAAGAAACGTATCTCTTGTTTGCTCTTGGTAATTGTGTCAAACCAGAATGGAGAGTGCTTCCCCTGTACTATTCTTACCTATCCTTTGATTGAATGACTTTTCTAGTAAGAAAAAACACTTTCATTTGGTACACTGGTTGACCTAGGTACATATTGATTGTGGTTCAAAATTACAGTTAATAAATCTAAGTTAGAAAACTAGAGACAGAGTATTAGTGAAAAGTCAAAAAAAATGAATTTATCTGACCTTCTACAGAAAAATTGTGCTATAAAAGCTGTGTAGCTAATGAAATCTTAATTTACCTACTAGACATTCTTATTTTTTCATATTTCTGTTTTACCCCAAAGTCTACTAGAATGGGTTGACTGAAAAATTTAGCAAAGTGAATTTTAAAATTCAAGTATAAGTGATATATTTTGGCTTAGAGATGAAAATTGAGCAGATAAATTGAAGCTGGATATCCCTTCTCTTGAGAGATTTGAAAGATAGTATATTACTAATTTGTTGTGTAATCTGAATTTGTTATATATTTGCATGACTGGCTTAAGCATTTCATGGAATTAAATTGTAACAACAGACAAAATGTCTCTTTAATCTACAAAATATGCCCAGTTTTTTGGTTGGCACTAAAAACAAGCAGGTTGCATCATTTTTTTCAGCAGATATAGTCTGGAAAATGTGTTTGCAAACTGAATTATTTTTAAAACACCACTTGTTAAAATTTTTGGAGGTATTCCATGTTAAGGGTAATTCTCTAGTGATCTTTTAAAGGTACAGCCGAAATTCTTGTTAAAAATTCAAGTTTTAACGGGAAAATTTTAAAGCAATTCAGAATATCAGGGTCAAGAGAATATAACCCACCTGTGAGAGATGTACATTTCAATCACATCATTGTTTTATTATTTTGCTATAGATTTGAGAACATTATGCTACATGATTTTGGAGGACACTTTCACTTCTAAAATTCCAGGATTCTAATTTCAAATTTCTACTGATTGGGTTTGTTTTAAATAAAGGATGTAAGCTGAATGTAATGGTGCACACCTGTAATCTCACACTTGGAAGGCTGAGGCAGGAGGATCATTGCAAGTTTGAGACCAGCCTGGGCTATAAAGTGAGCTCAAGGCCAGCCTGAACTGCATAGTGAGACCCCATGTCAAAAAAAGGACAAAAAACAAAACAAAAGATGTAGGCTCTATAAACGGTAAAATAGTCTAAAGTTGTACCATTCCATACAGTAGCCACTGGAGTAGACAGATAGCTACCTATAGCTATTGAACCCTTGAAATATGGTTTCAGAAATTCAGATGTGTTGTAAGCATAAACTACATACTGGATTTCAAGTATGTGATGCAAAAAAATGTGAAATATCTCCTGAACTAATAATGTTTATAATGATTATATGTTACCATGATAATTTCTTAGAGATGGTGGGTTAAATAAAATATAGTAAAATGAATTTTATGTTTTTCCTTTAAATGTAGATGTTTTAAATTTTAAAAATTTAAATTTAGACGATTAGTAGCAAACATTATAACAAATAGAAAATTTTACCTATATTATATGATGTACATTATATTTATTTATTTATTTATTTATTTATTTTTGAGACAGGGTCTCAATAGGTACTGCAGGCTGGCCTTGAACTCAAGGCGATCCTCCTACTTCAGTTTCGCCAGTGGTGGGAATACAGGTGTGTGCCACTATGCCCGACTGACTACAGTATTCTTTTATTGAATAGCATGACTTCAAAGGAATAGCACATAGTGCAAAGGAAACTTCCTAAGCAGATAATTCCCCATTTTTGGTGTTATTCAAGAAAAGCCTTAATGAATTAGGAGATTTTTTTTTAGTTTTCTGTTGCTTTAGCAAAATACTTGATACTGGGTACTTTATAAAGTAAGGTGACTCATTCGGCTCACAGTTCTGAAGGCTGTGAATCTGAGATTGGACCGCTCTACCTGTTGGGTCCCTGGCGAGGGCCTTCAGGCCACATTACAACATGGCAGAGGGCATCATGGTGGGCATGTGCATAAGAGAGGTCTCACTGGAAAGACAAGAAGCAAGAGAAATTCAGAGGCCAGGTTCTGTCTTTCTCTGAAAACCTAATCTTGTGGGAACTAAGCAGGGTCCCTTGAGAACTACCTTAATGCTTTCTGATGTGCTTTCCCAGTGACCTATCAGCTTTCTTTAAGCACCACCTCTTACCAGCTCACCACCTGTCTATGTTGCCACACTGGGGACCAAGGTCTCAGCACATGAGCCTCTGGGAGATAAACTCAAGCTATAGTAGAGATTCTTTGGGGATAGGATGAGAATATTATTCCCAAAGTATACTTCACAGAACACTAGCCCTGCTGGATGTACCACCCTAATCAAGCAAGTATAGGCTATGCAGTCCTACTAGGCCCCCTTACTGACTCGCAGCATTCATTAGCTTAATAAAAGCTCAAAAAAGTCATACCATAATGAAGCTTGCTTTACTTGAATTTATCTACTGTTTTCCAAATTCATGGAGAAAAGTATCTTTTTGTGTGTTCGTTTTCTTAATGATGTCCAATCACAGTCTACAGACCAAGAAAGTTGCTTTAGTAAATGCTGGTAAATTAAATAATCATGAAATTACTTTTTTTTTTTGCTACTAGCGAATTCATACCATCAGACACGTTAATGGATATTTATTAGGCAAAAAGGAAATATACTAGATGGAAGAGTGTACAATTACCAGAAATGAATATCATTGGAAATACACTAACTGCCCCTTACCAGAACTGGAAGCCCCTTGCAGCTCCAAAAAGGGCATGGCTCTTTTTAGGTCATTCCTGGGAGGTCATTGGTATGTAGGAGCTCTTCCTGGTTGAGCTTGTTTTGTGTATGTGTGCTTCTTCTCTTGTTATACTTAAAATGTCTTCTTTCATATTCCTGGTCCATTTGTAATGTCATCAGTTAGATGTGTTAGTATTAATAATCATCCTTTAAAAAAAAATCCCTAATTTGACCTTCTCTCCAAAGAAGGTACATAACTAAGGACTCAAGGAAGGGTTACCTGAAAATATTTCACAGAAATAGGATAGATGAGGGGATGCTGAAAAGATATTTCTCCTTTTTGAAAAGTTATGTTTAATGTATTCCCCAAGGAAAACTGCTTCATTATGTACAGGTTCAGGAGACTGCTGTGGACTAGCTGGGGATCCTAGATATGATTTACAACTTTGTTTCCAAGGTAAACTGCAGTCAACATTCCAAAAAGTCAATTTACCAGAAAATGATAGGAGCATAAATTTTAGGTTGGACACTACTGGTACATAGATTGACTCACAAGCTCAGGGAATAGATGCGATCAACATTCTGCACTTGTTTCAGTGCACAAATTTGCTTTTTGCAACAAGCTCTTTGCTTCTCCATATTCAGAGAAGATAGAATGCTATAGGAAAAGTTTTATGACCAATGTTTAAAGCCTCTCACAAATCATAAAGGGACACCAAGAATCCTTCATCAAGATTTTCCTAAGCTAAAAACAGTGAAGATTTTAAGTCTTAAAAATACTCTTCATAGAAAAACTCAAGTTATTTCTGTTCTCATAAAACCTTTTCAGGACAGACAGATACATACACATGCAAACAGAGCAAAGTTAAAAAGCTCCAAATACTCATTTGCAGTTTCCTAAGGAAAAATATATAATTTTTAATTCCCAAGGGAATAAAACGACACATTCATTTGTATAGGATCTCTGTTGGCTGAATGAACTTGAGTAGAGGAAGCCTGAAGTAAGACAAAAACAAAGAGAATTTAAGTAAAACTAATACTTTAAAATAAAATATCGATACTCTATTAAGTTTGGAAAAGACACAAATTGATAATCTATATTGAGATATACTTTGGGATATTAGACATTTGTTTGAAACCGTTTCCATGAAGTCTTGCTCAGCAAAATGGCCACCCAGGAATGACCTAAAAAGAGCCATGCCCTTTTTGGAGCTGCAAGGGGCTTCCAGTTCTGGTAAGGGGCAGTTAGTGTATTTCCAATGATATTCATTCCTGGTAATTGTACACTTTTCCATCTAGTATATTTCCTTTTTGCCTAATAAATATCCATTAACGTGTCTGATGGTGTGAATTCGCTAGTAGCAAGTTGTGTTTTGCCATTTTATGATATAAGAAAATCTTAATTTCTATTATTGAAAGGTATTTTTACTTGTAAAAGCATTCTTTTTTATTTATTTATTTTTAAAATTTATTTTAAAAGTAAAAGAAGGAAAACATATTAACAAACAGACATTCATTTACAAAATAGGATGAAAACAATACAAACAATACAGAGTTACAGACAAAGTGGTAGGAAATTAACAATGGTTGTTGTATTACATATTGATATCTTCAAAGTGGTTTCTCAGGAAAACAGAGACATGCAATATTGATTAAACAAGTAATCGTTAACAGTTCTTTTCAGTAAAGCAATAGAAGGCAGTAGTGGAACTATGTTAGCTATCCTGTATGTACATATATACATAATTTCCCCTTCTTTCACTTTTCCTTTCCCACACCCCAGCTGCCCTTTACTTTTGAGCATTTTCCTTTC
>NW_004955413.1:11818691-11836771 GCF_000276665.1 Chinchilla lanigera
GTCCATTTCTTCTGAGTTTTCTATCCTATGGGAGTAAAGATTTTCAAAGTAGGTTTTAATTATCTTCTGAATTTCTGTAGAATCTGTAGTAATTTCATCCTTTTCATTCTTTTTTGCATGAATCTGAGTTCTTTCCTTCCTTTTCTTGATAAAGTTGGCTAGGGGTTTATCAATTTTATTTATTTGTTCAAAGAACCAACTCTTTGATTCATTTATTTTTTGTAGGGTTTTTTTTTTTTCATCTCAGTTGCATTAATTTCTGACCTGATCTTTATAATCTGCTCCATTCTTTGGGCTGTGGGCTTGAGTTGTGCTTTTTTCTAAAAGTTTAAGATGCAGCATTAGGCTTTTTATTTGTTCTTTCTGTCTTCCTATGTGTGAGTTCACCATTATAAATTTCCCTCAGAGGACTGCTTTCTTTGCATCCCACAGATTCCAGTAAGTTGTATTTACATTTTCATTTGTTTGTAAGTATTTTTAAATCTCTTCTTTAATTTCATCTGTGGCCTGTTGGTAGTTCAGGAGGTTGTTTAATTTCCAAGTGTTTGTGGAGTTTTTGGAGTTCCTTTTGTCACTAATTTCTAATTTCATTGCACTGTGGTCAGATACTATGCATGGTATAATTTCTATTCTTTTACATTTAGGTAGGTATGCTCTATTGGGCTAGAATGTAGTCTATTTCAGAAAAAGTCCCATGTGCAGCTGAGAAAAATGTGTATTCTGATGTGGTGGGGTGGAATAGTCTGTATACATCTACTAAGTCCATTTGTTCATAGATTTGGTTTAGATCTGTTATTTCTTTGCTGATTTTTTGTCCAGTTGACCTATCTCTTTGTGTCAAAGGGGTGTTAAGGTATCCTATTACAGTAGTGTTCTTAATTATGTGGATTTTCATGTCTGTTAAGATTTGTCTTATATCATTTGGTGCTCCGATATTTGGTGCATAGATGTTTAAGATTGTTATCTCATCCTCTTGCAGTTTTCCCCTAATAAGTATGTAGTAACCTTCTTTATCTCTTTTGATTGTTCTTGGTTTGAAGTTTACATTGTCTGCAAACATAATAGCTACTCCTGCTTTTTTCTGGGTTCCTGTTGCATGGAAGATTGTTTTCCATCCTTTGATTTTCAGTCTATGGATTTCCTTTTGAGTAAAATGTGTTTCCTGCATACAGCATTTTGTTAGATTTTGTTTCTTAATCTATGCTGCCATTCTGTTTTTTTTGACTTGTGAATTGAGGCCATTTACATTTATAGTTCTAACTGATATGTGTTTACTTATCATTGTCATGTTATTTACTTGCTATTGGTTTCCTACTTTTTCTACCTGTTTAATTGTTGCTCTGCTTGAAGATTCCTTTCCATTGCTGTTCTTGAAATTATGGTCATTTTTTTCTCTGTCTAGAATATCATTAGTACTCCTTGTAGCTATGGTTTGGCACTCATGAAATTCTTTAGTTGTTCTTTGTCATGGAAATATTTTATTTCTCCATTGAATTTGAAGGATAGTTTTGTAGGGTACATCAGTCTTGGTTGGAAGCTGTTTTGTCTTAGGACCTGTAATACTTTACTCCAAGCTCTTCTCAATTGGATTGTTTGTGTTGAGAAGTCTGCCATGATTCTGATGGGCTTTCCTTCATAGGTAATCTGTTTCTTTTCTCTAGCAGCTTTTAATATTCTGTTCTTTTGCTGGACAGCTGCAATCTTGACTATTATATGTCTGGGTGTAGTTTTATTTTGGTTATGGCTAGCTGGATTTCTATATGCCTCATTTACCTGTATAGCAGATTCTGTTTCCATGCTTGGGAAATTTTCTGCTATTATTTCTGCAAATATTCTTTTTATGCCATTTGTGTTGCCTCCTGCTATTTCATTGACTCCTATTAGTCGTGCATTATTCTTCTTTGCCTCGTCTTGCAGCTGTTGAATTGGCTTTTCCTGGTTCCTTGTTGCTTTTAAGAGATCCTTTCTTTCACAGTCGCTAGCTGCCATGCTATCTTCAAAATCTGAAATTCTGTCTTTGGCTTTGTTCAAGTGGTTTTGGAAGCTTTCAGTGGAAGCTTTTTGATTTCCTGGATGTCTCTTTGAATCTGGTTCATGTATCCTAATTCATTCCTATATTTTTCATTTAACATTTCCATCTGTTGCCTATATTCATCTATTTTTTATATGTTTTTTCTTTAGATGTGCTGAGCAGTTCTTTCATTATAATTGTCATTTCATTTTTTGCCTGAGAGATTATTTTGGATCTGATCTTTTCTATGGCCTGATGGAGTTGTTTCTTTATTTCCATTGCAATCATTTCAGCAATTTCAGGTGTGTGTTTACCAAGTTCTGCTATGTCGATGTCTCCTGGACTTGTTCTGAGTAGGGCAGATTTCTGAGATTGTGTTTTAGTCCTTTGTCTTGTCATGTTTGATACTGGATGCAGATCGCTGTCTCCCTCTTCCCTGGCAGCTCAGCCAAGGTTGCTAGTGTCCCTAGTTTTCCTGGTGGTCAGGCTGTCCTTCAGTGTCTGCAGAGTTGCACTGCTTAGTCTGGGGCTTTCCAGCAGGTGGTGAACTGTATCTAGTTCTCCCAGGTCTCAGACATGAACCGTGATGTCAGCTAATTACAGACCATCTGATCCAGCATCCCCTCACAGCTCAGGGCAGGTGTACAACCCAGAATCAGATTGCACTGGTGGTGCAATTCCGTACCAGTGGTCTAAATCCAGACACGAACTGCAGGGTCAACAGTTTGTGGACCACCTGATCCCGTGTTTCCAGGCAGCTCAGGACGTGCACAGTAGCTAGATGTGGGCTGTACTGGTAGTGATCATGGACCACCCGTGTCTGTGATCTCCAGGAGGTCAGGGTGCAAGTAAAGCCCAGACCAGAACCACGGTGCCAGCAGCTCATGGAGCACCTGCTCTAGCACCTCACTCGGCACAGGGCAGGTGCAGGAAGGGCCCACATGGGAATCCTGGTGATAGTAGGTCGTGGGCCTTCTGAGTGAGGATCTTCTGTTTGCACTGGGTGCTCAAAAGGTGGAGACTCAGACTGTAATGGCGGCTAGGGGAACATATGTCATTCCCTCTGCCCCCAGGAAGTAGATCTGTAAAAGCATTCTAAATTGGCATTTTTTCTTCCAGTAATTTAAATATGTCACTTCATATGTGTCACTTCATATCAAATATGTGCCTTCTGGAATGCACAGTTGGGGAAATGAGATTGACCATCATTCTAATTCTTGTTCCATTGTATATAATGTACATTTTTCCTTGTTAGCTGCTTTTACATTTTTTCTTTGTCACTGTCTTTCAGTAATTTTATTTTGACATACCATGTTATTATTTTCTTTATGTTTCTACTCCTTGGGCCTTTTGAATACCTCAGCTGTGAGAGTTTATATTTTGGGATGTTTTTCAGTGGTTATCTCTTTCTTTCTTTTTGCTTTTCTTTTCTTTTCTTCTCTTCTCTTTCTCTGTCTCTCTCTCTGTCTCTCTGTCTCTCTCTCTCTCTCTCCCTCTCTCTCTCTCTTTCTCTCTCTCTCTCTCTCTTCCCCCCTTTCTCTCTCTTTCTCTCTCTTTCTCTCCCCTTCTTTCTTTTCTATTGTCAGCCTCCTCTACTACTTCTGGAAGTTCTGTGTTATGTACATTAGACTGCTCAGTTTCTCTTTCCATCAGTCACCAGTGCTGTGTTAATTTTTGTTTTAAAGTTTTTCCTTCTCTTTGTTTCACTGGGGCAATGTCTATTGTCATGTCATCAAGCTGACTGCTCACTTTTTTAGGGCCTAATCTGATGTTAGTTGTACTCAGTATTTTATCCTTTCAGACTCAAGCTACATTTGGGCTTGTTTATGGCTTTCATTTCTGTCTTCCTTATGTTCACTTGTCATCTTTCTTTATGTTCAGGAGCATATGGAGAATGTTTGTAATAATCCTTTTTTTCGCTTGTTTGATAATGATAATGTCTGTCATTTCTTGATCTGTTTCTATTGATTAAATTTTATCCTACTTATGAGATAAATTTGCTTGTTTCTTCATGTGCATAATTATTTTTGGCTGGATGCCAGACAGAATAATTTTTAATCTTGTGAGTATAGGATTTTTAGACATATTTTTATATAATATGTTGGATATTTTCCTAGCTCAAAACCAAGTTACTTGGACTCATTTTGATCAATTTCAGACTTTCAAAATCTTTGTTAGAGAGAATAAATATTCAACCTAGGGATAATTTAAAGTTGCAATTAATATAGTATCCTACTCATAATTCTGACTCATAACTCATATGATATTCTCCTAATGTTTTGTGTATAACACAGTGTCTTCTGAAGTTCCTGTGTATTACTTGTGTATTACAAAGACTTTTCAGTGTGGTTGGCAGGAATAGGCATGCTCCCCAGTCCTATCTATACTCCTCCCCAAATTTGACCTTTTGCTTCTGTGTGCTTCTTAGTTAGGCCTCATCATGCATTCATCTACACTGTATGCAGCCAAAGACTAAAGGAGTCTTTTCACATATCTCTCTTGGGCTTTCTCCTTATTAAGATCCCTTCCGTCAGCCATTCTAACCCCCAATTTTTTTATAGCTTGGCCTCAAACTTTGATTTTTCTCACTTCAACTCAGAGACCACGAGGCTCTATTTAAGTACGTCCTAGCTGGTCTGCTTTTTGAAATCTGATACTTGGCAGTAAGCAGGAACAATCACAAGCATTTGCTTCATTTATCCCCCTTCAGTCAGGGATCAAAGTACTTTGTTGTTTATTATTCAGTGTCAGAAACCCAGTGCCACATATATAAAATGAGGTATGATAAAACATATGGTGAGTTTTTAAATAAAAATTTTAAAATTATTACAGCAAAAGGCATATTGCCATTAATCACTCTCAAAATACTTCCATTCACTTTGAAAACATTTATTCCATTATTTTTGCTACTTTATGAAGCAGTTCTAGAAGTCTGCTTTCCTAAGTTTCTTTAGTTATGCTGTCATGGCTTTTGATGTCCTAGATCAATTGAAAACATTTTCCTTTCATTGTCATTTTGACTTTTGGGAAACAGCCAGAAGTAACAAGGTACCAGATCCAGTGAATAAGGTGAAGGAACACACACCATAACGTTTTTACTGACAAAAATGACCATAAGTGTTTTGAATGGATTCTGGGCATTGAGGTAGCCAGGAAAAGACTGTCATTCAAGAAGGCTTCCAGAACTGCTTCAGAAAGTGGCCAGAATGACAAGTGTGTTGTCATCACAGCCAATGTGTGGTATACTTTTCACACTGAAAATAAAGGCCTATTTCTACTCTTTGCTAAGTGATTCTTGTATCCTTGGCATTTGTGAAAATGAAGTTAAGCTTCTAAGCAACTAGTAATATTAACTTGTTTAGGACCTTTATATGTAGAGCCACCTAGGGCATGTGATAAATAACTAATTGTAATTTGTGTAATCTCATGTTCTTATATAATTACCAGTTGAAACTTATGCCAGTGGTTCTAGGATTTTTAGCAGGTCTGAACTGGTATTCTTATGTCTCAGGCAGTTACTGGTGTTAGTATCTGTGTATTTAGCCTCCTTGGTTTTTGACTCAAGGATAACACTCAAGTATTTTACTCTTTTCTTAGGACCTTTTTTTTTAATAGCAACTGGCCAAAGTATAATTCTAAGCACACATATGAAAGAATGAAGCTGACAAATTAAAAAAAATTTTTTCCCTGTTTTTTGTACCTCTATACTTTTTTTATATGGACATTACTGAAGATAAATCAGAGCTAACTTTACTAGCTTGGTCCTTTAATAAATAGTTGCGTGTAAGAATACGAGTTTTTGACATGTTTTCTTAGTTTTTTATCTTGTTACTTTTACTTCTTTCAAATATTCCTTCTGCTATACTTTTTCCTCTAAAAAAGACATCTTCAGGTTTTTAAAGTGCTTTATCTTACCACACTCCCCATCAATTCCATGTTTGCATGTTTTGGTTCCATGCTATTTCCTCTGCTTAGAATGTTTTCACCATCTTTCTTTCATCGTTCTCATACATTCTTTAAGGTTCAGGTTGAACAAAGGGTCAAATGTGTCTGACATAGATATATATATTTGTAATGAATAAGTGAAAAATAAGGGAAAATTCTTCCCTAAATTATCTGATTTTGTGCCTTCACCCCACAACTTAAGGATCAGAGCTACGTATTAATGTGGGCTCTGGAGTCTGACTCTTTGATCCTCTGGGTGAAATCCTGGTACTACCCACCGAATAGCTGTGGCTAAATTAGCCAACACTCTTGGCTAAATTACTGCAGCTCAGTATCTTCAACTCTGCCATTATGACTGCAATACTATTCTCTTAAGGGTTATTGTGGGAATTTGGTAAGATAATACATAACATACCTAAAGTAGCATCAAGTGTCCTAAAAGTAGCAGTTGTTACAATCAATGGGAACTATTTTGTTTATCAGATTCATTGATTTTTTCAACTCTGTATTTCCATTGATCTCTCGAGTCTCTCCTAAAACTTATTAACTATTTATGTTATTACAACAAGGACTGTCTGAATATGACATAGTTTGAAAATTATGCTTTTTATTATAGTCACATAAAATAAAGTCAGTTACACCAAGTTGTTAAAATACATTGGTGAATTAAAGCTTCCAACACTTACAAATTTTTATACATATAACTATGCATTTATAAATACATACATATGTAAAAGATATATTTTCTTCTAAAATAAAGTGCCCAAATCTTGATATATGGGGGCATAATAGGGAGAAAAAAAATCATAGTTTTTCAGTTATAGACTGTACTTTCACAGTACAAGAATGAACTTTATATACATTTATTCAGGTATAGTGAACTTTACCCATTATTTTCTGAATTCTCTTAAATGAGTTAATTTACCCAAAATTTTAAAGGTAGTCACGTGGTCAACTTAATGAATCAGACAGTTTTTTCTGACTGTGATTAGTATAGAGATTTGGCTTCTGATGGAGGGTTAGTTTAGAACCATTTTTAATTTTCCTGTTGCTTGGACTGATTTTTTTTTTCTGATAAAAGCTGGAAAACAGAGTAAGAAAGACAGGTCTCTAATTCTAACTCTTCTACTAGCAGGCAGTAAAGTCAGCATTTATAAAAAGATTCCTAATATTTTATAACACCCTGGACTTGGGGAGAAAAGCCCTAGCAGAGTCTGAATTGCTGGTTCTGCTGCCTCTATTATAATTAAAATCTTATTTGAGCCAAGGAAGAAGAATTAGGCTGTAACAATCAATATGCCATTGAAAGAACCAACTCAAATGGAAATGAACTCTTCCTTACAGTGAGACACTTTAATGAGGACATGTTTCAACTTAAGAGCAAACTAAAAGACTAAAGAAAAACAGCATGATTTATTTCAGAAAATCCTCACTTCAAATAGGAACTAGAGTTCTATTTCCTGTTCCAATAACTCAGCTTCCCTTCTGCTGTTTTTACTGTACTTCCTGCCTTCTTAGACATTTATGATCATCATCTGTAGTCTTTGACAAGAAATTGAATTTTAAAATACCTTTGAAAACACTTCAACTTATTTACCCAAGGTGGAGATGCCTAAAAATAGCTTAATGCAAACCCTGCCATTTCAGAATCTCTGGTGGTTACATCTTCAAACTAGATTAGAGTGGATCCTATGCAAGCAGGGAGGGGAGAAATTATCAGCACTGGAATTGCATACAACACTCTAAAACTTCCCAGCAAGATGGGAAGCCTAGACATGTCCCAGAGTCAACACAAGGAAGGAACACTTCTTTCTTTCACTTTTGGAGGGGAAGAAAAAGGGCAAGAGAGTGTTTCCGATGACTCAACTCATCTCAGAGGGCCTGTGCGAGACCAGAGGTGCCTAACTGCTGATCTTGGTGAGCATCTTGTTGATGGCCTGCTTGACGTGTGTGGTGGAGCTGCGCCTCCTGGTCTTGCCCTGCACCATTCTCCTGCGACGCACCTCTCGACACAACTCATAGAAGATCTCTGTGATGTTCCCTTCACCTGTGCAGGCGGAGCACTCATAAAAAGCACAGGCCAATTCCGTGGCCAGCTTCTCCCCTTCTTCTGTACTCACTTGTCTGGAGTGGTCCAAGTCAGCTTTGTTTCCAACCAAGATGAGAGTCACGTTCTTGGGCTTTTTGATCTCATCTAGGATATTCTTCAGAGGCAGCACTTCCTCAAAACTTCCTCGGTCAGTAATGTCATAGACCAGCACAAAGCCTTCCCCCCACCGCATGTGGCCTTCCCTCTGAATGGTGTCTTCCTGTTGGCAAAGAAAACCAATCATTAGCAGCCCTGGAGGAAACCACAATGTATAGATGCTGCTAATGTGGATAACAACCCTTAATTACTATCCTTTGTATGCAATTTCATTAAATGCCTTGATTTTCCACCTATATGAGTTCACTTACTCCAATTTTTAAATGGAAGTATTACTTACTCCCAGCAAAATGTTTCAGAGACCTGAAAAATTTCCAATCATAGACTTTAAATTTTTTCCTGCCATATCATTAAATCTGTGATCCTTAAGAACTATAAAAAAATTATAGACTTGGTTGAGAATATCAGCTTTGAGACTTTTTATCACAATCAATGAATTCATAAATTAGTACCAGATAAGTGATCTTTAACCCACATTTTGGGTATAAAAACTCAACTTAAGCAATTATTAAGGCAGGGGCTGGGGATTTAGCTCAGTGGCAAAGCGCCTGCCTGGCAAGCGCAAGGTCGTGAGTTCGGTTCCCAGTACCAGAGAAAAAACAAAACAAACAAAAAAAAAGCAATTATTAAGGCAAAAATTTAGCAAGATTTTTTCTCTTCATTTGCTTCTGTCTGTTTAGATTATTGACAATTAACCCACAGGCACAGAGAAAAATGACAAGCTATACAGAGTGCAACTTTAAGATAGATGCTTTGCTTTTTTTCTAGCTCAGTGACTCAGATAGGTTATGCTATACAATAAAGACATAAACTCGTGATTCTCAAGGAAGTATAAATTCTCCATAGGAAGGTAGATGTATGGCTTGAAAAATCACCTTCACAAGGTTAAGTGACTTCTGGAGACTGTCAGTGCTTCATGAAGATCGGAGCATAAGAAGACAATGACGAAAAGGAAAAGTATACAATTCATTTCAAGAACATTTCTTGAGTTAAACAATTGAATTTGAGTCTCCTTGGGTCACAGGTCATTGGTGAAGCAGCATGGAAGCCAGATTACCTGTTATTCTAGTGGTCATTTCTATATTGGGAAACTAAACCTATCTTTGAATCCTTCTGTAATCCTCAAAGTGGATTTATAGAACAATATTACAGGAGAGATTTCCAAAATAAAGTACTGAATTCTGAAACTAATAAACATATATGGTCAAGAGAATTTTGGAGTACAATATATATCAAATCTCTCTCTTTATGATTCGCTTCACATATAAGCTCTGAGAATTTTTTCAGCTAGTATTTGCTTAAATTTATCTGAGCATTTCAAAACATCTTTTTTAATGAAAATCTATGAGTATGTTTCTATGCCATGAAATAGAGGTAGGATATCTTAACATAGATGATGTGTCAATATTAAAGTATTTTCAAAATTCTCTTAAGTATGGAACAGTTTATATTAGAATGCATAACACAGGCTGTTAGAAGTGCAGTGACCTATAAAATAGCTAGATAACAGATGAAGCAAGTTTCTAGGCATATAAATTTAGTTGAGGAAAGTGGCTTCATTTTGCTCATATTATGTAGCTATAATTTTACTTGATGTGGAAAATATTTTAGTTGAATTTCTATTCACCTGCCCAGCGGTATCTAGTATCTCCATGGAAACAACTTCATCATCGATGGTTGCTTGGTGTCGGTAGGTTGATTCTGAGGAATGAGCAAATAAAGAAGGCAAAAAGGTAAATAAATGCAAGATTTAATTTAGTCCTTAAAATGAAAGGGAGGATGGATGTGTTCGAGTGTAGCATCTTTGTACTCAGCTCTTGGCAGTAATAAGATTAAGCAAGCAGGCTACCAATTTTCAGGGTATAGTGTGGGGGGAGACCTCCTTCTGCACTATTCATTCCTTGTAAGGCTCTATCTTATTCTCCTGTGAGACCAGTTTCTTAATGCTTTTTTACATGTAAATATTCTTCTACATCCTAAAATGATAAGGTGGTTTCCCACAAAATGCATTCTGCCTTCATGGTTCTAAAAATAGTTTATGAAATCACAGTTAATTTATGTTCCTAATAAGGTTGCATACAAACAGAATCTACTACTTTCTTTCCAGTCCTTAACCTTGGAAATATAATAGACATTAGAGCAAGCTGAGTAGATTTTACCACATGGTGTAAAACTATGAGAAATTTTTGAGGAAGTTAAAGGTGACCAGTAACCTAAAGTAGAGGGGAGCCAAGCAACACTGAGGCAAGGGTACAAATTTTTTGCACTCATGTTACATCTTCAAAGCAGAAAATAGAAGCTGCTCAGTACCAACTGGAGGTCAGTGGGTCAATAGCACAGTGGTCGCCAAGCCATAAGGGCTTGAAGAGAAGCTAGTAGGTACAAGGAGATTGGGCAGCCCCAACTGTAGGTGTCATCACGTAAATGAAAACCACTGGTCAAAAAAGTGCCAGCTGGTGTTGCTCTATATGAAAACTGTAACAATGTAAATAAAGGATTCAGTGAATGAATGATCTACTGAGGTGATGAAGGTGAGGTTGATGAACTCTGCCAGAAGGTGTCAGTCAGGAAGTGATGGGAAGAAAATATAAATTGAAAATTTAGTAAGATGTATGGATAATAGAGCTAGAAATCATATTCTGTATCAAATGAGTCTCAAAAGAGGGAATAAAATACAGAAAGGCATGGGAATATTTGAAAGCTGTAATGACTAAGAATTTCCCTGGATTAGAGCCAGTGGAAGACTTAATTAAGATCAAATTGACTAACAGAATACATGAGAAAAAGACTCCTATTTAAATCTATAAAATTGAAAATTAAGGATACAAATGACAAAGAAAAATCTAAAGGGATTAAAAGAGGAAAAAAAGCACATAATTTACAAAAGGACATGAGTCACATTAGATTTCTTACAACTGAACCAAATTCATGATGTTCATGGAAAAAAAAATAAATAAACTACAGCAAAGCCACTCCGTAGTCAGAATTTTAGGTGATTCCAATTTATCATGTCATGGTGAAGATGGGGGAAAGACCAAAGGAGGGTCTGGTAAGCTAACACCTTTTTCAAGAAGACCATAAAATAAAAAAGAAAATTGGAAAAAGTGAGATAAGTATTCCATTCAATAAAGAAGAATAAAAAAAGCAGAATAAAATTTAAAAGGTAGAAAGAAAAGACAAAATGTCATGATGAAAAAACACAATCATCCTATTCCTTTTATGGAGAATTAAACTGAGCTCATGAACAACCAGTACAAGAAAAACAAAAAGAAAATTATTATTCAGAACATTTTAGGCTTGTGCTATATGTGAATATAATTAATAAATCTTAAATAAGCGATTATTCAATTTATTTCAGCAGCATAACGAGTACATAATTATCAAACGGAGTCTTAAGAAAGCAAACAGTATTTAAAGCTTTTCAGTGCAATTTAACACATTAATGAACTAAAGGGGGAAAATCACAGGGTTAACTCTGTCAAGGAGAAAATGTCTCTTTTTTTTATAGCTATCTGTTTAAGATTTTTAGCAATTCTCAGATAACTAAACACAAGAATTCTTTAACCTGAAAAAAGGCTACATGTCAAAGCCCCACAACACACATCAGGTAAATAGGGACATTTTATACCCTTTGTCTTTAAACTATAAGAAAGAAAAAATATGTGGATACCATGTAAAAGTATAATCCAATAGGGACTATCAGCCTTAGACAATGCAATAAAATAGGGAAAAATAAAGAAAAGATATAAGGACAGGAAAAGAAGTTAAAGATCACTGCCAGTAACAATAAAATAAATAATAGTATGCAGAGAGTAGTACAAAATGAACAAAACTGTTCAATGGAAAAATTTATGACTTTACAAAAGGCAACAAACCTTTTGTAGATAAGGAGGGAAAGAGGGTTGAAGGGAAAGTAGGGGGATGGGAAAAATGCATCAAGTTATAACATTTACAGGTACCAATTTCCTATAATGAACGTGATCATTATGTATATCTAAAATGTACCAAGAAACTTAATTTTTAAAGGTTTTAATTTCACCCAAATTAATCTAAAATTCAATACAATTAAAATTAAAAGTCCAAATGGAGGATCTATATAAACTTACCCAATATGGCATAATACAAAGTGTGTAACACTACTCAAATGATGATATAATATCAGAATGGACAAATTCATTCACCAAGACCTGAAAAATAGACCCACGTTTATACAGAAGTGACGATATGGCAGAGGTGGCCCCAACTACTACCTGGTGGTACCCAAGTACTACAAGAGAATAGATCATAGGTTGTTACATGGGAGAAATAAATCTGGACCTCCAAAGACCAAAAGTAAATCCAGAAAAAAGATCTAAATCTATATAGATTTGGAAAGAAAACTTAAATTTAAAAGAATAAAACATAAGAAAATATAAAAACGTACACATTCAAAAAAGAGGTTAAAAACACGTATTGAATAGATTAAAGTGAAGAAATTTTAGGGAATATCAAATACAAAGAGAAATAAAAATGGAAGCAAAGCTTTTGTAAAAGGGGAGGGGAATGAGAAGAAAAGAATCAAAACAAATAATGTACCGAAATAAATTCCCTATGATGAATGTTATCATTATAAATATCTAAAATGCACCAACAAAATTAATTTTAAAACCTGGAGAAAATATTGCACTCAATTACTGGTGAATATCTAAACTATAAAAGAATCTTTAAAAAGTGAAAAAAAGTAGGTGAACAGAAAATAAATACAGGTAAAACATACAAAAAGGAAATTCATAGAAGAGGAAGACCAAATAATTAAAACATACATTGAATGATGTTTTACCTGGCTACTTACCAGAGGGAAGCTTATATAACTATGTCACAACCACAGACTGGCCAAATTAGACAGATAGTATAATGCTTTCTTCGGTTATAGGGAGATTCCCTGTATCAGCAACAGGAGTACAGAATCACTCCAGCATTTTGGAGGGCAACTTAATACTATTAAACACATGTTTACCCTAAGACCTAGCAATCTTCCCCCAGGCATGTGCTATAGCAAAAAATTCTAGTCCAGATTCTTACAGTAGAGCAATGGTCCTCAAAGTGTAGTATCTGGATCAGTGTTGTCAACATCACCCAGCAATGTGTCAGAAATGCAAATTCTGAGGCTCAAGCCCCCATCTATTGGAGCTGAGATCCAGCAATCTGTGTTTCTACAAGTCCTCCAAGTGACTATGATACACACTAAGTTGGAGAACTTCTGGTTTGAAGGACTGTTTCCCCCAGGGATGGTAGCAGGAGCTCACATTGGAGGCAACTGGAGTATTTCCTCCAGGAAAGAAAAGTTAAATGCAGCATACCTGAGGAATATAATGCAGAAAACTAGACACCCATCATTATTTGGTGCTGATGGCAGGTAGAAGGCTAAGCTGCTTAATTAAGCTTCCTTTCTGCAATTTGGTATGAAATTATATTTGCAATAAAAGGAAGATAAAACTATGGTCTCAAAAGGCTGCAGAACAGTTGAAGAAAGTTAGATAGGTAGACAAAAAATAATAAAAGCACTACTTCCCCCCATGTGAGAAAATAAATTATAGGTTTATTTGTTTAAGAGATTAGGCATTTAGGTATTTTAAATGCAAAAATCAAGTTAATAATTATGTTAGTTATCTTACTCTTTTCATAGTACCAAGTCATTCTTAGTATATGAGGCATTTATTTTATTTCCTTTTATTTTCCCCTGTGTCCATGTTCTGATGATCCTTTTCTCTTTCCCATAAATATATCCTAATGTGTTTGGTAAGCATAGTGCTTTCAAGCCTGAACTCCAAAGCCGGACTTCTGGATTCCAATCTCCCATCTACCACTTACCACTTTTGGAACTCTGTACAGGTTATACAATATCCTTATGTCTCAGTTTCCTCTTGTAAGATGGAACTAATAGTAAAATATACCTCATAAGATGTTTGTGAGGATTATATCAGTTGACATAAGCAAAGCATTTAGAACAGTTCTAGTTCAAATAATAAGTAGTGTGCTTTAGCTCTAATACATGCTACATATGAAAATAACTTTATGCATACATTTAAAATTTTCTATAAATTTGATTGTACTGTATACATATTTCCAATCTTAATAACAGAAGGTGGGATTTTGAAGGCCCAGTCATACTGTCATACTGTAGATGCAAGAAATGTTACATTATAGCATGCACATTGCAAAAGTATTTCCCAGAAACTAAAACTTGGAAACAAGTTTATATTTAATATACTTTAATAAATGTGCTTTACATTATTGTCACCCTCCTAGGACTTTTAATCCATACATAAGATGCATACTGATTCTCAATTCTAGAGCATTCTAGAGATCACAGTTTTGGAGGGCTGAATGCTCTAAAATGCTATTCATAGCAGCCATTTGTCTCCAAGTGTTCTCCCAGTTATTGCAGACTGAGAAAAAGCCCAGATGACATCCAATATGCTACAGGTCCGCACCCTTTTGGTTTCTCCCTGCACTGTTCTTTGTGTCTTTGGTAATGACTTCTCTTTCTAAAAGACTGGCATTAGCCCTGGAGTCTGGAAAACAGAATTTTGGGCTGTATTCCATCCCTTTGCACCCAAAGTTGTTTGTGAGACAAGGACATTTTTCTCTGTTCCTTCCATGATAAATAGGGTATGTATTTCCACCACAGAAGGCCACAGTAGGGGGGAAATAGAATAGAATGAAAACTGTATGAAGTTGTGCGTTTCTTTGGCTGTTTGTTAACTGGAATGAAAAAGGATGAAATGCAGGAAATGAGAGAGTGTCTGCCACAGACTGAGCAGCGGGTGGTAGTGGTGATTTCATCTAAGATGAATACTTGTTTCACACCATTCTGAGCATTTTTTCTTTAGGCATCTCTCTTTCTCATTAGGAACTCATTTTCTTTACATATAAAACAGTGGAACTTTCACTCACACACACAAAATATTGTACATGGATGTGCTAGGTCTTCTCAGATAATTCTGATAAACACACTAAATACATTACTTAATAAACTCTGTTACTCATTTTAAAACACAAAAGAAAATAGGTATGTGTTTGGATGATGGATATACTTTCCATTTTCTTTATACTAACAAAAATGACAATTTGAGTCTTTTTAAGGTGTGGGAGATTAATGTTTAGGAAGTTCTTCCAAAAGAAACAAAATGTTACATACTTTAAGAAAAATATACGAATTATATTTGAATTTCATGGAAGATAAAAAAACCTGCATCAACTACATTTTTATAAACATGGTTTCTATTTTGTGTATTCTGAGAGGAATTAATCATCAAAGAGAAGTTGCATGTGGTTAATCCTTCTACTAACCTTAGCTGTTTGCAATTTTTTTTCAGCACATTAATACGGACAGTTGGCCCATGTGGTCGCAATAGCAGTTTGTCAGGCTGATTTATGCTTAGAACAAAAATTGTTCTGACTTGAGTTCCATGGCTGGCCTTGCCACAAACCAGCCATGAAATCTTGGATAAAAATTTATTTCTTTGTACCTATTTCATTATTTGTTAAATGACTATCATCTCTAAGTTCCGCGCCATGCTGTTATTAAACAGTTGTACGAGCTAACTGAGCACTTCTCTTTGGAATCCAATTTGTTCTTAGTGAGTCTTTATCTTTGAATGAGCCTTTTCAAACAGAAGGAACTGTAAAGCAGGCAAGAATCAAGGGCAAAATCAAACCACTAAAATGAGTCTAAAATGTGTCCTGACTCTTACCTTTATTCCTATCTGAGCTTTTATGAAGCAGATAAAGACAGCCAAAGGTCTAGATATACTAGCACAGCAGTGACAGGTGCTGAAATGCAGTCTTTCTCTTCTTCTCCAAATGTCTCCAACACACATACCCTAACAGGTGCACACAGAATTGCACACAAGCTAAGTATTTGTCTGAATTCTGTCCTATGTCCAGCATTCTTACAAGATAGCAGGATACTAGGAGTAGGGATTCAGTTCTTGGATGGGATTGCATAATATGGACTGTTTGTATGCAGTCAGAACACTGCTGCCATGCTTCAAGGGGCTGTCCCGGTTAGATCTTTGTCTCAGGTCTTCTGAGCTTCAGTGGTGGTTTTCAGCTGTTGTTCCTAAACCACAGCTGGCCTCTGACACAGATTTCATTGACCAACGGTGAAATGAGGAAATGTTAAGGGAAACTAAAATCACTCCACGTGAAGGAATGAACTTTTTTCTTCAAGACGTTTGCATATTAAAAATTCTCTTCTTTTGTGAAATAGAAGTTTAAGTAAGTATAGTGTTAGCTTTCCTCATCTCTGCCCCTTATTTGTGTGTCTAACTGGAATTCTTATGATGGACCCTCTCCATCAAAACTGAAACAAAAAAAACTACAGAGCATACACAAAAAAAATCCCATTGGGGCTGAAATCTAGAAGTTTTGAGATCATTTGTTACCATAGTAGCAAGCATTTTTTTTGTGTAGAATTATTTCAAAACAGTAAATATTCCAATGTTGTTAATATGTAGAATGATGTCTTCACTTCTTATGCAGAAATAATTGCTACAACTTGAAAAAAACCCAGGCTCATGTTTCTGCAGAAGACACCGGATTCAGAATTCAAGAATATTTTTGTTTACATAAATATACTTCTTTGTTTTGTAATGTACATGCTTTTTCTGTTGGTGGTTGTCTTGAAGCTTTTAAAGAAGCCACACATTCAACTAAATATCCTGTCTTCCTTTCGTAGTGTGATGCTAACGTAGGAAATGTTAATTTCTGTTGGATCAAATAGATGGAGATCTCTCCTAGGCTAAAACATTTGTGAGTTGCAGTGCACCTGGGTTTATGCCCGGGTAGTTCCAGAAGTAATGAAACTCTCACTTGGAGTGAGTCATGCGCCTGCTACTCCTGAAGTGGAAGTTGAGCTCTGGTTGCTTAGCAGCTGCAGGCATCTGAGCAGAACAGTGCAAGGTCATTCCCTGAAGGTTTGCCACTCAAAGGGAAGGACAACCGATGGGGCTGATTTCTGTTAATAACAGTTGTCATCAAAATGATAAAACAAAAGGGAAAATGGTGCATCTAAGACTAATTTAAAACTGTAACATTAGGTACTGGAACACTTTCAGAGAGACTTCAAAAAATTGATAGGATTATTTCTGTAATCTTTGCCTTTCATTGCACTGTATGGACAGAAAAACAAATACAACTGGTATTATTCTGCTGAACTGCCGTGAATCTTTGGGATTACAATATAATCTCTATAAGACAATTAAATAGTAAAACTATAAGTGGAAAATAGGTATTTAGCTGAGTGAGAAAAAAATAATGATTTTAAACCAGGTTATTGATAGACCTAAGTGTATCATTTTAAAACTTAGAATATGACTATATTGAAAAATTTATCAAAATTTTTGAGGAATAAAATATTTAAGAGCTAAACTAAAGAAGAATAAGTAATAAATGTAGAGATATGCCATTCCCTTATATTGAAAATCATCAAGATAAGGACCACCTCAAGGCAACTTATAGTTTTAATTTGATTCCAATCAAGTTATGACAGTTATTAAAACTGACCTTGAAAAATATAATAGAGAGAGTAGCCAAGATAGTTTTATGAAATAGTAATGGAAGACTTTCTCTACTGAGAAATTGTATAGAGCACACAACTATCAAATATTGTGGGATTGAATGGGAAATGTAAATCTAAATTGTATCCTATTATAAGTGATTTACTCCATAAGGACAGCATTGGAGCTATTTCATTAATGATAGGAGGAACACTGATTAATCATTTAAAAAAAAACTTGGTGCTCTCCTTGTACTTCTTGCTAAAATAGTTTTAGAGAGAGGGAAAACTTGAATATTAAAGAAATAAAGTGGATGGGAGTGGTGGCACACTCCTGTAATCCCAGCACTTGGGAGGCTGAGGTAGGAGAATTGCTG
>NW_004955413.1:11836910-11865927 GCF_000276665.1 Chinchilla lanigera
TATTTATTCATTTATTGACTTCTTTTTTTACTGGACCATAACCTCAAAACTCACAGAGGCTTTCTCCTTATTCTGACGGACGGATCCTCAGTACCTAAACAACATTACCAACGCATGGGAGGCAGTTCATAAATACTTGTCAAATGAATGAACAAAAACAATGAAATAAAGCTAGAGACAGAAATGGAACAAAAGCAAAAACAAAAGAGCCTAGAGAGAGTCTTTGCCAGAGTTTAAACATAAACACCATTGCTACTTTCAGGATCCACAAACATTGCTTTTTGCTTCTTTTTTTAAAAACACATTTTAGTACACTTTATTAGCAACAAGACAAAGTGGGAAATAGTTTATTCTTGACAAGACAAGGTGGAAAACAGTTTGTTCTTGAACTTTCCCCAAATCAGTGATTAGAAATTTTCCCTTTCTGTTACCCTCCTCAGCCTTCCATTCCACTCTACACCAGATTTGCTACAACCACATTTTCTTTCTCCAATTAAAAGGATGCTTCCTTTCTCTGATGGGAAAGTATCACATTGCACCGAGGTCCTTCTTGTCTCAGATTTGACCTGATTTCCTCATTTCTGCATTAAAAGCTTGCACGCCTCTGTGTACAGACGCAGTGAGACACAGAGCTAGCCTCTTAGAGGGCATCTTTGCATGGTTAGATAACAATTTGTACTTCTAAAACAGCTACAGAGGGCTTCAATACGTTGCAACAGAATACGTCATCATTCTGTGGGATCATAATCGTTGATTGGCGAGGAGGAGGAAACAAAATCTGACCTACCGAGGGTGGGATCATATTCCCAGATGAATCTTTTCGTCAGAAACCTCACCACAAGTGCTGTGGAAGAAAGGGAACAACATGTCAATCAAATTTGTTAATGTGCTAGCATTGTTATCTTTCTAAGGAAAGAGAAAAGGTCCATACAACTTCATGTGCAGTTAGTATTTCTTCAGAATATAAATCCAATAAAGTTAATAATGTTTACTTGGATATTTTTCCAATTTCACAGGTATAATGGTTTATTAGATTTATAATGCACTAATCAACAGCTTAGATTTGTTCCTTCAGTTACTGGGTTTAAAAAAATCACAACATGAAAATGCTCACATATAAAATTTTTACCAAAAATAGTGACTTTGAACACAGAATGTCACATTACAGGTGCCTAGAGTTTGAATACTGATGAGGATTGACAAAGGTGAGTTAAAAATGTGATAATGTTGATTGGAATGGAAAGAACACTAGCTGATACTTTACATTATGAACAGTAGATATACAACATTAAGGATTTTATTAAAAATTAGTGAAAGCTCACCAGGTAACACTGATGGGATTCTTACAGTCAGAGTCAAATTCTGGAACTGTGGGAGGCATTTTAATGAATGGTCACTTGAATTCTCCTCCCACCCCTGCGGGACAAGTACTATAGTCCCCTTTTCTTCTCTCCCTTCCCCTCCCCTCTGGCCTCCCCTTGCTCCCTTCTTCCTCCCCTCCCCCTCTCTTCCCCCTTCTTCATTCCCCCCTTCCCTCCCTTTCTTTTTCTTTTCCTTTCTTTTCTTTTCTTTTCTTTTCCTTTTTCCTTTCATTTCCTTTCTTTTTCTTTTCTTTTTTCTCTTCTTTTCTTTTTTTTCCAAATAAGAAAGCTGAAGTTTTGCAAGATTAACTGATTTAAGTGAGCCCATCTAGCAAGTTTTTGACAGTGTCAGGATTTGAGTCTAAGAAGTCTGTCTGTAGTGCCTGCAGTTTATGCATCGTACCAAGTATAAGTTCTGGGCCATCTAAATAATATTTCACTGGAGTTTGCACCAGAGAAAGAGAAGTGTTGAAACTTGTGGACCTTAAAATTTGGTGGAACATATGCGGACCATTTGCTTACACGTGTACTATAGTTGACAATAGTCAGCAGTGGTTTTTAATCTTAGGGAAATCTTTGAAGAGGGTATCATAGACACTTTAAAAATAGAATGAAATTATTGATTTTTTTTGCCTGGAAAAATGTGCATGCACACTAGTTAGCATATAGTGGCAGCAGCATCTGGAGCTCCCTACTGACCCTTGAAGGTATCCTCACTGTCCCACTGACCTTAACTAAATAATCATTATCTATTATGTTTTCTAATAAAAAAGCTATTAGTGGTTTTTATTTTTACTGAGACACTTTGATATAGTTGCCAAAAGATAATCGTTGAAGAAATAAAACTGGTTAGTTGAAGGTTACTGTCAGTCAATTATCACTTTCAGCTCCTACACCCATGTCTTATGAAAGACCCCAGTGCAAACTGCAAGGAGACCTTAGTAGGTCACACAGACACAGGCATCTGTGGCTTCACCCCGGTTACTAGAGACCGAAAATAGCAATGTTCTTTCTAATTACAGTGCATGAGGCTGGATTCAAGCCAAAGTATATACAAAGCCTGAAGCAGCAAGGCCGCCGACCCTATAATCCTTCCCACGGTGAGCACCCATGCAGTTGCAGCTACAGTTTCCAGTCAGTCACCATTCATGCTCCTGAGCTTGGGACTCTTTTTGCCTTGCATGTATGAACCATGTATGAATATCAGACAGATATTTTTCTCTTCCTTAAAAAATTATCAATGTTAGTAAACATAACTGCCCCTGGGATTCAAAGAATTCCATCTTTTTTAGAATGCCAAAAAGCATTTATCTGGCATCCTTAAGCAACGAGGTCTTAAAATTAAATTTTTTCTAGAACTGAATTTGATGCTCCCCAATGCGAAAACCATTTAAACTTTAATAATTTCTTAAAACTTTCACCCACTGCCTTTCAAAATCAAATATACTGAACATAATTGCATCATTTTTAATTGGTAGGTGTTTATGAGACATAATAATTGCATTTATCTTGGAGAACTGGTTCATATATATATCTCATATTTCTATCAACTTTACTTCGCCTTTCCCTCCTCACCTTCTCCTCTCCCACCATCTCCAGGACCTCTTACCACCTCTATAAAATCTACCCTCCTGTTTCTTACCATTTCTCTATTTTGCTTCTTAAGTTATTTACATAATTTAATCTGCCTCTTCCTAATAGGCAAAAATCACTTTTTAAACAATTTATCTAATGTGACATTTAACTTTCTATGCCTGATTTATTTCACATGACAGTATAGTCTCTAGAATTGCATCATTTGTAAATGTTTGGATCTTGCTGGATAAGAACCCATGATTCATGGTCTGTGCAGTTATGTAGCACTATTTTTTGAAGCCACAAAGTGAGTGTGGCAAAACAAATGTATAGTGTCAGAGTCTCTGACTTTTGAAAGTTTGTGAAGATGAGTTTTGTACAGATAAATATGTTTCTAACACATATAAAAGTATTTCTGACACATATCGGTCTTCTTTTGCTGTGATCACTGAAACTCCCCTTCACAATCCATCTATACATCAACTCTGTTACTTTTGTTATGCCAAAGGCTGATAAACCATATCAATAATCTTCGTACAATTTGTGAAATAGGGGAGGAAATTATTTCTGGGCTTAAACCTTAAGGAACTTCTTTTTTACTTTTTTTTTAATTTTATGGCAAAGAAGTAAAACGAAATTTCATGGAACCTCTTATATTGAAATAAACATGATCTGGTATTTGTTTTTGATAAGTTGTTCCTTCTGACTTCTGGGCTACTGGTTCAGTTTTCAGCTACACCAAATAACCTCGTTTCAGCAAATCAGTGGTGCTGGGGTTAATCCATGTAATCATCTAAACATTCTAAATGTTCTTTTAAGGAGACACACATAAATGCTCATTTTAACAATGGAATCATGGATTGGAAAATCAATCTATTCAAATGCATTAAAATACTTTGAAAAATTGACATTAGTTATATATTATTTGAAGATATGTTTTCATGTCTCAGGATAGCCATGGGAAAGACAAATGCATATATTTTTAGGTTTTCAATAATATTTTAGTTTAAAATTATTAAAGAATTTTTCCTCTGTCAACATGCTAAGCCTTTATTATTTAAATTGTGTCTAAATTGGGTAGATGACACTCATCATTTCCTGGTGAATTATAGAATGTCACCAGTCTTATTTGGGCCATGAGTTTTATTAAAATTTTATTACGGAATATGATTTTCATACGTGATATATCCTTCCACAGCTCACTTCCTCCACCCTGCGGCAGCCATTCCCTGGCTCCACATGTCAGTACTACTTTTGCTTCCTGCATGATGGGTCTGCTTCTCCTGAACCCCCACAGTACCCTTGATCAGCTCTCCACAAAGGAGCCAATGATTCTGTGGAAGCACAAACCATCTCCTGCCATGTATTTGTCCCAATTGGTCCCTGACCTCATGTTCTTCACCAAATACTTACCGAATGCCCACTCTGTGCTAGTTCTGTGCTAGGTGTTGCGAATAATCTAACTAACAATTCATACAGAGATCCCTGATGTTATAAGGCTTGTTTTCTACTAGGCAGAGGCAAATTAAAAATAGAAATAATAGCTAAATTATATAGTATGTAAAGGTAGTTAGTCCCTTGGGACTTAAAAAGAAAGGGCAGATTGGGCTGGGGATGTAGCCCAGTAGTAGAATACCTGCCTAGCATATGTGAGGACCTGGGTTCAACCTCCAGTACTGAAAAGCAAAAGAAAAAAGAAAAGAAAAGAAGGAAAGCAAGTAAGTAAGCAAGAGAGCAAGATAAGGGGGATTTGGCTTTGAAAGGCAAATTGTGAGAGCTGTTGTTTAAAATAAAGTGGCCAGCATAAGCCTCCTTTAGGAGATGGCATTTGAAAGGGAAGAGGGAAGACACCTGAGACAAGTGTTCCAGGCAGAGGGAATGGCAATGCCAAGGCTCTAAGGCAGGAATGTGTGCTTGGTATGCTTAAAGAACATCAATTAGGGAAGAGTGGCTAAAGCAACGTCAGCAACATTGAGTGTAATTAAAGATAGGCGATTTCCTGCCTCTGTCCTGCTGTGTACCCCTTAAACACCCTGCTAATACTACAATACTACCACTGGCTTATTACTACTTAATACTTATTCATACTACTACCACCACTACTAATAATAAGTTGGCTGACTTCCATATAGCATTAATATTGTTATTATTAATTGTGCATTATTTCTTTAGAATGCACATTTTATGAGTGCATGGAACCTGCTTTATTCAGTTTTGTGGTGTCTAAGCAGTTCCTGGCACGTGATAGACCAAGAAATATTTATTGGATACATGAAAAGATGTATCAGTCCATCTCATCAATTACTTGTCTTCAATAGCTAAATAATTAATCACACACTGAGAGAAGTAATTAAAAAAAAACCCAGGCTAGTTCAGCATAGAACCATGCCACCTTTCCAAAATTTTTCGCTTACAAAGATATATAAACATATCGTCTAAAATGCTTTATAATGGTTATTCAATTATCCTTACACAAATTATACACATTTTATCTGAATAGTTACTATAAAATTGATCTAATATGCTGGGAGAATTTTTTCTTTTGAAGTAAAATGGTGACATTTATAATCTTTACTTCTGCCAGAAGAAGTCTGATATAAAATCCTTTCCTCCTGAAGAGAAAGATTTGATCTATTTTGTTACTGACAGTTAATTTCTTACCCACTGCCTTAAAAAATCAGTACCTTTCCACTAAACAGGACAAACATGTCCAGTGGTTAACTTACAGAGGAACATTTTCCCCTTTTGTCTAATTCATAACTTTTTCATCATATGTGGTTCATTTTTAGTACTATTGGCACAAAAATTCAATGGTTATTAATGAAAGCTGGTTTCTAAAAAGAATGGAAAATTCAAAGTGAAGGAAATGTTTTAGAGCATTTAATGCAACCATTAAGTGGGATGATATTTTGTGCATAATTGAGAGCTCAAATGCAGATAGCTACATTCGAATAGCCAGGCTAGTTCTAAAGACGAGCAGATCTGGGCTGGTTGTTCCAAGTAATTCTTGATGTCATTTTAATGATGAAGAAGGCATCACAAATGCCAGCTTGAATGATCCAAATAATATGTGTAAATGAATTCAATTAGATGTGATCCATATACTAATTCTTTTAGAAAGAAATGAATTTTCCAAGGTAAATGAAAACTAGTACTGATATTCTTAAATTCTAAAATAAAAAAAGAAGAGCCATACCACAGATCTCTCAAATGCTGCTTGTAAGACTCATGCTAAAAATAAATTCTTGCTGTATCACTAATTTTCACTTATATAGTTCATAGAATAACCTAGTTAGCAGTGCATATCCTGCCATTACTGCCCTCCTCCGTCATTGTCCATACGTACAGCGATTGCTATACGGCATGTCTCTCCCCAAACTTCGTAGCGTCTAACAATAAATATCCATTATAGGGCACCAAAAAATACCATATACTCAACTGACTAGATTCAGTTGGTGGTATTAGATAAATCCAGCTGAACTTTTTAAAATAGCCAGGTTAAAATTTTTAACAGAGGGCTGAGGATATAGCTCAGTGGCACAGCACCTCCTTGGCAAGCACAAGGTCCTGAGTTTGACTCCTGGTACAAAAAAAAAAATTTAAAACAGGGAAAATAAATGTACTTCAGTTAAGACCCTTTCAAGGAACACTATTCATCAGCTAGTCATCTAGAGTGCCTTTTAAATTTTGCCCATAACTCTGATAACACACCCAAAGAAAACCCTAGCTTTAATTAAAGTTCTATGAATGCTTATCATTTCCTAATTCATTTAAGAAAAAAGTTATTATGAACCACTGATGTTAACTGATTTATGTTGTTTCCATATAGTTTTAAATTGCAATACCTGACAACTTTAACAAAATTTTAATAGCCTCCCATAACATTTAGTAAATTTAGGATAATTCTGTCATGAAGAATTTAAAATATTTTGTGAAGAACAAACAAAAATTCTTGTTACACACAAAAACATAAATACAATCTTTAGGGGTTAGGGTTAGAGCTTTTATTGCTTGTCATTTCAATTTTTTTCATTTTAATTTACAACCAAATGAATTAGAAGTATTAAAGCTTAATTCTACATGGAGAAATAAAGTTATACAATATTCTAAAAACGAAACTTCTAAAGTAAGGATACACTCAGGAGAGTACATCTTTTCCTTGCTTCTTCTTTGTTTCCACTTTATTATAGTAGTTAAAGTGTAATTATTTGATCTTAATGCCAGCAAAAACATGAAGCGAATGAACATATTACCAAGCCCACAGGGGTTGCGAAATCAGCACTAAATTGCTTTCAGTTGGAATTTTATGACCTATCGTTAAAATGTCATCAAAAATAAATCATATATTAAAAATAATGTAAAAGAAAAACAAGGAAGTTGAATATAACTTGAGAGTTGTCTTCTCACTCTAGTAAGTACAAACTTAAACAATATCATGAAAATTATATTGAAAAAAGTAGAAAAAAAAAGTGGCAATGTTACTATCATCCACCTTCATTTATCGAGTGTGTGTTGTTAGTTCAGGCAGCATTTTAGATTTTTGCATATATATCTTCACTGTTCACTTTCTTGTTGCATCAAATAGTTGGATAAGTATGAAAATTAAAGGTCAAATTGTTTCTATTTCTTTCTGAAATATGAGCCCCCTCCTCCTGACCTCAGGATCCACATTCTTTGAGTGTACCACCTTTACTCATTCAGTGTAACTCCTTTTAACAGGTGGGAAATTTGTACTAGGAAGCTTAGGGGTCTAAGTGGTAGGCTCTTCTATTGTTACTAAACCCTTAATGTAAAACATTTCACAGAGAATGCTATATGTACTTTACATATAGATACTTTTTACACACACATGCAATTCCATTTTGAAAGGAACACATCATCTAGTCTTCTCTACACAACTTTTGTTATGACAGAATCAAAACCACAGTGAAAATAAAACTGAGATGTCTCTAGGAAAAAGTAACTTTTCTACATGTACACTTCTGAACATTCATGATCTTCTCTTATTTCCTTAATGTGAAGCAATGACATCATTTCCCTAATTCTGTTATCCACAGTGTGTTATATATACACAAACAATGCAATTGTCCTCACAGTACTGTTTTAGCTTCATTTAGTTGGCTGTATGTTTCCTTTGCTGGTTGTTGTTGTAGTTTATTATCGTTATTATTATTATTGGACTAAGATCATCGCAGATGTGGGGTGCTCCTCAACTCCTTTCAGGGTGATTTTATTTTAATTTGGCCCCCTTTAAAATTCCACACTGGCTAATAACTGGTCACCATATTAAGTAACCAACACAGAATGCCAGTAAGTCAAGAAAAGAGTGAAATAAAAGACATATTTAGAAAGGGATAGAATCACAGATAATGTTGCTTTTCACCAGATGGCTGATCTACTGTTAGCAAATGATGAAACATCTCCAAAGATTTTCCTGGCCATTCAAAGTCACATCTCTGACATAAAAGTGTCATTTGTTTACTCTGTTATAGAAGGTGCTCAGATGCTTTGAAAATACTCATTTATATTCCTGTTTGTCTTATCAATTGCAAATATCTGCTTTGCTCATCTTTATTTCCAGTACTTGGTATAAGTGCCTGATACATGCTATATGATTGATACATATTTGGGAAATGAATCAGGAGAACATTAAAATGTGAATACATTATTTGGTCTCAATGTTACTATTGCAATTGATTTGTACTCTGGTGTGTTTATATTGTTTAAAAACATTCTTTTTTTAAAGTTTCTGCTTTATTATTATAAAAAGAATTAAAAAACAATAATAAAATACCAACAGCATAGACAAAAACAAAACAAAGCAAAAACAAAATAATGATACAGGGTTTCAAAACAAAATGATAGAGATTAAGAGTGGTTGTTATATTACATATTGTTATCTTCAATGAAATTGCTCAGATTCTCAGATGTAAGAATGCAAGTTGATCAAACCATTAAAGAGACTGTCTCAGATGAGGAAATACAAATGGCAAATAAATATATGAAAAAATGTTCAACACCATTGGTCATTTGAGAAATGCAAACTAAAAACATGTTCTTTCAGTGCTACTTCCATTTCTTGAAAACATATTGACCACTTCTCAGTTTTAATGCCTGTTTCAGATGCCCGTCTGGCCTGTCCACCTTGTGAACCCGAGGGATAAAGAAATGTTGGACCCAACATAACTCTTCTTATAGGCCAAAGAGAAACCACTCTCTCTGCCTTCACATGATCAGTCCTAAATTTAAGACTAATTCTTAAGTGGGTAAAAAGTTTCAGAGCAGTAAAAATTAGCTTACACCTTAGATTTGTGCAGAGTTTTATTGTGGGATAAACTAATTTTATAAACCTAAGTATTTGTTCATTAATCATATTAGCTGTTGATTTAAAATGTATATACACATATAAATCGCCATTAAACAGGATTTTACTTTCAGTGTCAGGGATTGAACCTAGGGCCTCCATTCTGAACCACACTCCAATCACTTTTTGTATTTTTTATCATGAGACAGATTCTCACTAAGTCACTAAATTTCCTAGGCTGGGCTCAAATTTGTGATCCTTCTGCCTTGGCCTCCCAGAATGCTAGGATTACAGACATGAAACACCAGTCCTGAGTAAGTTTAACTATGTTTATCATAACAACATAAAAGGGATTTCTGGGTTGTTAAATATCTAAAATGCAGTTAAGTATTTACTGGTGCTGACTCTGCTTATTTCTCATGTAAATTCTTAAAAGTAGCCATTAATGTTCCCTAGTTTACACATAAGAAACCTGAGCAGAAAGTAGAATAAACTTATCTATGTTTACGGAGCAGTTAAATTACAGAACTGAGGTTGAACTGAGCTTTGTTTACCTTAAAACATGCTTTTTCCAATGTACAATATTTACCACCACATTTTAATATATTTAGGGATATGATTTAATTCTTTATGGTTAAAATTTCTCTTTCCACATGAGCATACAATTCCTGGAGCAGAATGGTTTAAGAAGTGAATTTTTGGTTCATGACTAGCTTTCTTATTCTTAAACAGAGAAAATATCCATGATGAGAAACCATAGTAACACAGGTGAGAACATAAATTTCAAGAAGCAAAATCTTTAGGATAAGTCAGTTTTTTTTTGGTTTTCTCTTCAAAATGTCTTTAGGAATGTAAAAACAAGGAAAACAAAGAATCTAATGATGTAACTGTGAAGTATTGTGTGATAAGTAGTTGTCACCTCACTACTTTACTTAGTTATAGACAAGTTTGTTATTTCAACAACCAAATGAAAATGTCAAGAACTATTTCAAAAAATGAGAAAACCCACAAAGAAAATAAGACACAGTTCCTATTCTAGAGAATTTGAGACTTTCTCCCTTTCCATGGCTAAGGAAAAATAAAAAAAAGTTTATAAATTGAAATATTATCTGAATGCAGCTATGACAGCAAGCCACTTAGCATTATTCTTCTCCTTCTTCTTCTCCTCCTTCTCCTCTTCTTCTTCCTTCTCTTCCTCCTCCTCCTTCTCCTTCATCATGATGAGGTACTGGAGCTTGAACCCAGGGCCTTTACGCTGAGCTACGTCTTTATTGTCATTTTTTAATATGTACTTTGAGATACCAAATTACTAAGGTCCCGAGGCTGAGCTTGAACTTGTGTTCCTCTTGCCACAGTCCCCTTGAGTGCTGGGATGACAGGAGTGCACCACTGTATCCCACTGACCCCTCACATTCTCACTGCAGAGACTGAATCAAAGAAGAAGGAAAGATGGAGGAGAGCCTGACTCACGCTAATGCCTCCAAGTGAGCAAAATGTGTGTTTTCCAGTGGAGAAAATGTAATAGACAAACCTGGAGTAACACTGTCCTTAAAGGTTAATCCTGTCACTGCTTCTCCAGCTCAAAGATAACAAACCCGAGGGGCAACCTAAAGCAGGAGGTAGCTCAGTCTTCCCTTCTCTCCCTCACTCAGACCTCTGTGCATCTCCAAATTACATTGTTCTGTTGCCCGGTGCAACACTTCTGTTCCTTAATACTATATTCTTGGGTCTTTCTTCATCCACTTCCTAAGTAAACATCCTTTATCTCAGAGTATTCATTCCTCTCTTCTGTAACTGCTCTGGCCTCCTCCAGTACACATGAACCATTGTACCTTGGGGGAAGAAGAGGGTTATAAACACCCCAGCACTGGGACCTGGTCTAGTTTGCCCTTTAGAGGCCAAGATAACTCTTTGAAGCTGTGGCTGACCAGTTGTTGGTGACATGTGAGAGCAAGACTATGCCAATTTGGAATCTCAAGACCCCTTAGTCAAACGGGACTAAAGGCCATTTCTGAACTGAGAAGCTGTGTTGTAAGCCGATAGAAATAAGCTGGACAGGAAATGGGATGTCAAACAAAAAGACATCCTCAGAACTCTGTGACTGGAAATGTCAGACCTTCAGCAGAGAGCCTAAAAGCACTGCTGTGAGTGCAAACATCAGATTTCAGACGTATTTACTGATACGAAGGTTAATACTTTAGAAATGCCTTTCTATTTGGATGTCCTGCCAAGTCTTTCTCTCTTCTCTGTATGTGTTTCACACATTCATTTAATCAATAAATATCGATTGAGCACTGTGCAAAGCACCAAAAGAAAAAGGCTGGGAAGATTCCTCAGGTAGGATGTTAGAAATGACTGCAAATTAGAGCTAAATTGTGATCTCACTCTAGGATAAGGTGAAACTCACTAATTTAAGAGGAGCAGGTCATGCAGCCAGCAACCCTATTCAAAGGCCTACATAGAGGAGAGCCTCATTCAGCTAGGAATTCCATGTGGTCTGAGCAGGGTAAAGTAGTGCATGGGTGGATCTGTGTGTGGGCCAGGTTATAAGGATTTCTGCGTAAAGGAGCTCATGTGTAGGAGGAGAGCACTTAGGGCGCTGAGTAGAAGGATATCTGGTGTTGTTCTGGTCCAGAAATTTTCGCTAACTGGATATGGAGAGTGACAGGCAAGGATTAAAGCCAAAGTTCCCCATAGAATAAAGTCTGGATGTAGCATTATTATTTGAGCCAGAATATAATGGGTAAATGAGTTAAAAACAAGTAATGTTGAATGTATTGAACATTAGATATTCAGGAAAACATTAGGTTAGGAATTACCATCCATCTATCATCCATCCATCCATCTTTCCTTCCTTTATTTATTTTTCTATCCATTCTTTATCTTTCCATTCATCTATCATAGTCAATAAGATTTATTGAATATCTGTCATGTTTGTGTCAAGTACCATACCTGATACTGTTCCAGGGGCAGCTCCATCACACACTGAAGCCGAAAGGGGTGATTTTTACTAGAGTGTCACCTTCCAGTTTTTTGTAAATGGAATGAATACAGTTAAGATGTTCCAGGTAAATAACGTAAAGTAAGAGAAGATGATTTAGCTCAAAACTCGAGTTTTTCAGCTTCATTACATGGTGGCCTCTCCTACTGCCTGTGTTCTTTACCTAAACTCCTCAAAATTTCCAGCTGAACAACAACAAAAAACTTTAACAGATCAAATCAGAGCACAAAAACCTGTTTGTGGTTCAGTAGTTGTACTACGTGAAGCAGCCCCACTCCCCACTATGTATCACACTTGACCCTTTGCACTTCCTTGTGAAGGTCAAGATGAAGTGACATAAAAACCCTTAACACCCATAAAAAGAGAAATTCAGCAATTTAATGGAAATGTAAAGTGAATGCAACATAAAAATGTGTGTTTTATATTTCCAGAAGTTAAAATGAGAAGTGAATTAGTTCCAGATGGGGTCTAGGGACTGTTTTTACATTACTGTGTTTGTTTAAGCCTAAAGTTTTTGATTTGTCCTGCATTCTGACAAAAATACCACAAGGAGAAAGCCTTATGCAATAAATGTAAGTTCTCTGTGCAAAGCATTTCTTAGGAATAAGTGGTGTAATCTCCAAGAATTATTAGGAAATGGTTTTGTTTCTGAAAATGTAGCTAAAGAGTCTAGTTTCAATGTACCTGAAGTCCTAAAAATTAACTTATTTGGCTATGAAATGGTAAGGTTAGGGAGAATATGATACTGGCAGTTGGGCCATAGGATGATAATGTCAAGGGCAAGTGCAGAATCGTGATATAATTCCTGACACATTTAATAGTAAGGAGATTTGGGAACACTTAGAAAGAATGTAAAATCAAGAAAAATTTAAATTTCCAATTTAAAAACTCAACTCTTACAATCAAAAGACAATAGATTCTTCCACAGTTTCAGTTGAAAGGAGAAACAAGAGGACGTTAGTTTGAAATATGATAACAAACTGATGTAGTTTTGTCTTTATATCTTAAAGGTTAATAAGTCAAAAGCCACGTGTTCTCTGTCCAAGATTTCAAACCAGTTTTATATAAGCTGAAAATTATTATTTGTTTTACCCTGAGTGATGATTAAGAAAAAATTACTAAGGTTTCAAGTCAGAGCTTTTAATTTAGTAGTTTACAATTTGTTATATATGTTTATTAAAATATTATTTTAGTCCAAAACATCATGTTTAAACAGAACAAGCCATAATAGACTAAATATTATTTTAAGTTGTCAAGAGATTTGGTTATCAAAATTGGATTTTTAATTTTTTTTGGAACAGGAGGTGCATATGGTGTTAATGTTTAAAAAATTCGCCCCATGTTTTTATTACTAGAGCACATAAGAAATTGACAGCTGGAAGCATTCAGATTTTATTATGGGTATAAAAGTGATTCAGAGTGACTAAGTGTCCCAGGGAAGCAGAGGAATATTTTTGGTTTATTCCTCAGCGAGTGGCCTCTTATATAAAGGTCCCTGGATCTTAACAAGTTTGCTCCTCGTGCATATCCTCTGCTGCAGCTTGATCTTGCTTCCTGTCAGTGTGGGCACATATGGTTTTAATCGGCTTTGCCTACAGACTCTGTCCAGGGTGAGAGCCCTGCCACCAGGGAGTCTCCCTTAGCAGTTCCCGCTTTATTCCAGGGCGATCTTCGCAGCCCCTTGGAAAGATTTAAAAAGTCATTGCTTATATGGAGAACCAGAGGCTCCTGATATAAGGGTGTAGGTGAGAGGAAGAGTAGGCAAGTAGGCTGGAAAAGTACCTATATTCTGAAGAGTTTTTAAGATAAGCTAAGAAATTTCTAATTATACTTAACATGAAAGGAAGCCGTTAAGCCATTATAAGCAGAAAGATAATATATGCCCATCTATTAAAAAACCCCTAAACGTCACTGTATCTCATTGCCAAGGGGCGCTGGGGGAATGTAAAGAAGACAGGAGACAGAGGACTGATTAGAAAGCTGCTCCAGCATCACCGAAGGAGAAAAAAGTCAAAAGATGGTGGTTCCCTTCTCACTCCTACCCTTAGTAAATGTGTCAAATCATAACTAGAGATACACAGTACGAAGCCATCTCAGATGAGCTCCCTTCACTTTTTGACACTCACTTAGGGCTTGTTTTCATATCATTTCCTTGCTTGACAGCTTGTTTCTTTTAATTGCTGAATAGTCCACTGTACATCCCACAGTTCTTCTAACCCATAATTCCTTGACAGAACGTCTTGGTTGCTCCCAGTTTAGGACAGTTGTGTTTGGGTGGTAGACATTCACACACAGGTATCTGTGTAGGTGCAAGAGATCAAATTGCTTACGAGAATATTCAGTAGCTAAATTGCTGGATTCGGGTAAGACTACACTTAGCTTTATAAGAAATTGCCAAAGTGGGTGTATAATTTTTTGTTCCCACCAGTAACGAATGATAGTTTCTGTTGTTCCACATCCCTGTTAGCATTAAAATATAGCTTTGCCAGCTTGCTTATTGTCATTGTTATTTTGTTTTATTTTTGCCATTTTAATGAGTATATATTGGTATCTCATTGTTACTTTAACTTGCAGTTGTATAATGAGAAATTATGTTGGGAGTCTTTTATCTGGTTATTTGCACCTGGTGAAGTATTTGATCGATCTTTTCCCCTTTTAAAAAATATTTTTAGAGAAGTTTCAGGTTCAGAGCAAAATGATGAAATATAATTTCCATTTGCCTCTGTCCCTACACATTGTAGTGTCCCCTACAATTCAATCTCACCCCAGAATGATACATTTGTTACAACTGATGATCCTACATTAATACGCATCATTCTGATTTCACTGTCATAGTTGTGCATTCTATCTTGTAGTATAGCTCCACTGTATTCAATGTCCTCTATGTTCTTCTGCTTATTCATTGTTCCCCCCCATTAAAGCCTGGCAACCACTGATTTTTTTTTCACTTTCTTCAAAGTTTCCCTATTCCAGCATGTCATACAGTTGGATCATACAGCGTGGAGCTTTTCCAGATTTGCTTCTTTCACTTAGTAGTATGCACTTAAAGTTCTTCCATGTCTGTTCATGGCTTTGTAGAACACTGTTTCTCGTACTGAATAACGTAGTCGGATGAACCATAGTTTATTTGTTCATTCACCTACTGAGGGACACCTTTGTTGCTTCCAAGGTTTGGCAATTATGAATAGAGCTGCTGCAAATTTCATGGTGCAGATTTTGCAGCTGAACAAAATGTTCAACTTATTTGAGTAAATATGATTGAACAGCATATTTTGTTTTGTAAGATACTGCCAAACTGCCTTCTGGTTTTGCACTCCCAGCATTGAATGAGTGTTCCTATTGTTCCACATGGTCACCAGCATTTGGTTATTGGTCTGTGTTGCGAATTTTGACCATTCTAGTAGGTGTGTAGTGGTCTGTCGCGGTTTTTTTCCTTTATAGCTCTATAATAATATGTGACCTTGACCATATTTTCATATCATTACATGGCATCTGTATATATTCCTTGATGAGATATCTGTTTGTATCTCTTCCTCAATTTTAAGTCAGATTGTATATTTTCATATTGTTGAGTTTTAAAAATTCTTTGCATTTTTGCATGAATCCATTATCAAAAGGGTATTTGGCAAATACTTTCCCCCACTCTGTGATTTGTCATCTACTTCTCTTGAAAGTGTTTTTCATAGAGAAGTTACCACCGAAGTCCAACTTACCAAATCTTTTTTTTAATGGATATCTCTTTTGATATTACTTCTAAAAAGTCATTTCTAAAAGAGTACCTACACTTCCTCCTATATGATTATCTAAAAATGTTACAGTTTTCCACTTTACGACGATGATCGATTTTCAAGTGATATTTGTAGAACATACATTTGTGTGTTTAGATTATTTACTTGTTTATTTGTTGGCTTGTTTCTTTCTCGCTTTAGGACATCCACTTGTTGTAGTATCCAGTTGTTAATAAAACTCTTCTTTCCCCTTTAAGTTGCCTTTGCTCCTTGACCAAAGCTCAGCTGATATCTGTGTCTGTCAGTCTATGAGTTCTTTGTTGTTTTGCTGACCTATGTTTCTTTTCTTTCCCTTCAATACCATGCTGGATTATTGCTATAAGTAAACCTTGATGTTGGTAGATTCAGTGATGGAGTTCATTCCTCTTTAATATTGTATTGGTTATTTAGGTCTTTCAATTTTCCATATAAACTTTGCAAATAGGCTGTTGATATCTATAAAATAACTTGTTGAGATTTTACAAGAATTGCATTGAATCTATAGATCAGGTTAAGAAGCATTGAAATTTTACAAATTGACTCTTCTCATCCCTGAACATCGAGTATCATTCCATTTAGATATTCTTTGATTTCTTTCATCAGAGTTTTATAATTTATCTCATAAAGATGTGGTCTATGTTTTGTTAGATTCACACCTTAGCATTCCATTTTCTTTATGCTGTTTTAAATAATACTGTGTTTAATTTCAAATTGCCTTGCTGATATATTAAAATGCACTTTAATATAGTTATCTTGACTCTTATAACCTTTCTATAATTGTTTATTTATTCCAGAGGTCTTGCACTGATTCAGGGCGATTTTTAAAGTTAGACAATCCTGTCAACTCTGAACAACCCTTCGCAATCTTATTACCTTTATTAGGTTTTCTGAAATTAATACACCAGCTAAGACTTCTGGTGGAATTCTGAGTAGGAGTGATACAAGTGATATTCTTTCCTAATTCCTGATCTTACCAGGAAAACATGTAGTCACTCACCCACTGGTACCCAGTATTAGCTTCGTATTATTTGTGTCTCTTCTTTATTCCTAATTTACTGAGTGAATTAGTGTTAGATGTTGTCAAATAATTCTGTGCCAATAAATATAATCATCTGACTTTTCTTGTTTGGACTATTGATGTGATAAATCACAGTAACTGCTCTTTTACATTTTGTTTTTAATTGACATAATTGTATGTAATTATGGCTTACAGTGTGATACTTTGAAACATCTATTATTTCTTTGTGGTGAGAACATTTAAAATCTTTTCTATTGAATGTGGAATCAGACTGGCATATTGCAATTAGGTCTACTTGTGCATGATGTATAATTTTTTTACACATTGTTTGATTAAACTTACTAATATTTGTGGAGAATGTTTGCATCTACGTTCATGAGAGATACAGGTTTGCAGGTTTCTGTTCCAATAACACCTTTGTCTATTTTGGTATTAGGTTACTACTACATTATAGGATGAGTTAGGGTGTGCTTCCTTTGTTTCTGTTTTGTGGAAGGAATAATAGGGAATTGTAGAAAATAGTATCTATTTTTCCTGAAATATTTGGTAAAATTCAGCAGTGCAACTGTTGGTCTGCTTTGTTTTTTGAAAGGCATTGTGGACTTAATATTTGTGTTTCTCAAAAATTAATATGCAGAAAAACAAACCTTCACAATGAAGGCTTTTAGGATACATAGGTTATAAGGGTGGATCCTTTAGGAAAATGATTCATGCCTTTGCAAAAGAGGCCCCTTTTCAAAAGAGACACCTCTGTCTACTTTTTCTCCCTTGTAAGGATAAGAAAGAGATAGACCTTAAAGAGGGTCCGTACCAGACATCCAATCTGCCAGCACCCAGTCTTGACTCATCAAAATCAAGAACTGTGAGAAATAAATGTATGTTGATTAACCCATCAATCTATGGTATTTGCTTATAGCAGCCTCAACTAAGAATATTATTGATTATTAATTAACTTTCAAGTTCTTTAATAGATGTAGTTATCTATTATTATCTATTCAGTTATCTATTTCCCACTTTGTTTTAGTGATTTGTATCTTTAAAGGAATTGGACTTCTTCTAAATTCTCAAATCTATGGGAATGAAGCTTTTATGGCAATCTTTCATTGCATTTTTAATGTTCATAAGTTACTACAAGTTCTGATGTTAATTTGGTTCTTTTCTTTTTCCCATTGTTTAGCCTAACTAGAGATTTATCGATTTTATTGATTTGCAAAGAACCACCTTTTATTTTTACATACTTTATTGATTTGTTTTATTTCATTGATTTATTTCCTGACTTTTATTACATCCTTTTCATGCTTGCTTTGATTGTCCTCCTTTCTCTAGTTTTCAAAATTAGAGGCTTAGATTATTCATTTTAGATTGTTTTATTCACTAATATATTCATCTCATGCTTTTAAACAGTCCTGTAAACTGCATAGCATACATTTTGATAAAGTATATTTTTATTTTCATTTGGTTCAAAATATTTCTAAATCATTATTATTTTTTATTTTTTTGTGTTTGTGTTTGAGACAGGGTCTCACTATGCAGTTCAGGCTTGAACTCACTTTATATTCTAGGCTAGTCTTTACCTCAGAATGATCCTCCTGCCTCAGCCTCCCAAGTGCTGGGATTAGAGGTGTGTGCCACCACACTTGACTCTAAATTATTTTTTGAGACTTCTATGGTCTTTGCTATTTAGAAATACTTTGTTTAATCTTCACATATTTGAAGATTTCCCAACTTTCTGTTATTGATTTCTAGGTTAATTTCATTGTGGTCTAAAGACATACTTGGCATGATTTGTACTCTTTGAAATTTGTTGATACCTTTTATGGCCTAAAATGTGGCCTACAGTGGTGAATATTTCATGTGAACTTGAAAAGAATGTGTATTTTACAATGGTTGCATAAAATTTTCTATAAATGTCAATTAGGTCAAGTTGATTGATTGTGTTGTTCAGATCAACTATATCCTTCCTGATTTTCTCCTGCCTTATTGGTCTATCAATTACTACAAGTAGCATGATATATTCTCCAGTCACAGTAGTGGATTTGTCTATTTCTCCTGCTAGTTTGTCTTATATATTTGAGTGCGCAGTTAGGTACACATTAAGAATGTTATGTCTTCTTAGAGAATTAACTAGTTTATCATTTTGTCATGCTTTTCTCTCTCAGTCTGCTATAAAAAAACAACCAAAACCTGGGTATCTCATACACAGCAACCTTTCATTTCTTATAATTCTAAAGGCTGAGAAGTCTAAGATCAAAGTGATAGGAGATTCATTGTCTGGGTAGGGCCCCCTTCCTAGTTATTAGATGATATTTTTTACTGCTTCTTCACTCTGCAGAAGAAAGTATCCAGCTCTCTGATGTCTTCTAATTATGAGGGTACCAAACCCAATTATGAAGGCTCTATTCTAATGATCTTAATCATCTTTCCACCCCCAAAAAGGCCTCATTTTCTAGTACCTTAAGATTTAGTACTCAGGTGGTAATTTGGGGGAGACACAAACATTTAAACTATAATGTCTTCTTTATTCCTCATATTTTTTCCACATTCTTCTTTGTTTTTAATTATTATAGCTACTTTAGGTTCCTTTTCACTAGTGTTGGCATGTTATCTCTTTCTCAATTCATTTACTTTTAACCTGTATCTTTAAAGAATGGGGATTTTTCTCCTGTCTACTTAATTCGCTCTTTTTAGTTGGTGTGTGACTACCATTCATATGTGAAGCGATCATACACAGAATTGAATTAATATCTACTATGTTTCTAATTGTTTTCTTCTGTTTAAATTGTTTTTTACTTCTTTTTCTATTTTTACTTCTCTTTATGGATTTTTTAGTTTGAATTGAACGTTTCATATTACTCTATTTTTTGTCTTCTCAGCATATAGATTATGGTCTTTTCTAAAGAAATTGGTGTTTTTCCTAGAGTTTGTCATATACATTTATAACTCATCTAAGTCTGTTTTGAATGGTAATATGTTACTTCACAGGTAGTGTAGAATATTCCCTATACCCCTCTCCTGTCTCTTTCACTTCTGTCATTCATTTCATTTATCCATATGCTTTGATCGCTCAACATACTATTCCCATTACATGAACAACTGTTATGTATCAGGTCATTCAAAAAACAAAAAACCCACAAAGGACCTTTCATTTTACCTTCCTGTATTTCTTCTCTATTTTTCCTTTTTTATGTAAATTTGAGTTTCTGACCTATATAACTTTTCTTCTCCATGAAGCATATTGATTTGTTTTCACTTCTTATAGGACAGATATGCTAGTGATGAATTCTGTCAACATTTTTTTCTGACCAAATTGTTACTTTTTTTCACCCTGGGGATTGAACCCTGGGCCTTGTACATGCTAGATAAGTGTTCTAACACTGAGCTACATCCTCAGCCTCTGTTTGTTTTTTTTATGTTAAGACAGGGACTCACTAAATTTCTCAACCTGGCTTTGAACTTTCAGTCTTCCGACTTCGGCCTCTCCGGTAGCTGGGATTTTGATGTGTGCCAGTCTAGGTGATTGTAGATCTACAGATTACTCATCTAGGTGATTTTTTTTCTTTAACACTGAACTTTTTGACTAGTTTTAGGTGAGAAATTGACTGGATAGTTCCTCTTCTTGCTCTTCTATAAGAAAGACTTCCCATCTCAGCTTCTGTCAAGATACCTGTACTTTGTCGTTTTTGTGTAGTGCCTCTGTGAAGATTTTTATTGATATTTAACATTTGTCAGTTCATTTTCTCTGAGCTTCTTCAGTCTGTGGTTTGGTGTCTGTCATTTAGTTCTGAAACACTGTCAGTTATGATGACTTCAGATATTTTTTCTAAACCATTCTTTCTATTTTCCCCTTATTGTGTAACAACTATAAATATGCTATACCTTTTGATATTATCCTGCATCTTTTGGATATTCTGGGAAGCTGTATGCTTTCATGTACCTTTTATTGTGGGATGTTTCTATTGACACATCTTACGCTCACTGACCTTTTTTCCCGCAGCTGTGTGCACAACACTGATTAGCCCTTCAAAAGCATTATTTGCTGTGGTGACAGGAACACTTTTTCCTTATTTGTAGCTCATCCTTTTGATTTTTTTTTACATATATATCTTGCTTCTTTGACTTTTTAGTTATTGAATGTTGCCTTCTTCTTAAAGTAGAAGTCAGTTCATTGTTTCATCAGCTTTTGCCTACATAAGCCAAACCTGGCTACGATTTTCTCTACTTCCCATCTGTTTTCAGATTTCAAGGTGTGGTAGACTGTTCAGAAAATTCAGCTTTTCTGATTAGTCTAAGAAAAGGGATTGAATTTTCAGTTTATTTAGCTTTACTTCTTTGTAAGGATGGGCATAGTGACTATTTACTTCAGGGCTGAAATTGAAACACTGTTCTGGTTGTTTTGCAGGATAAGAAGCTTCCAGAGCTTCCTTATCCTATTGTCATTTCTACCTCTTCAATATCCTCTCACATTTTTTTCATTCACCATAAATCATGGATGATGCTATTTCTCACCATCACTGAAACTACATATAAGGCTAGAAATAGGACTCAACTGATAAACACTTAATATTTTATCACTAAGTTTGCTTAATTTCTAACTTTTTCCTGTATTAACTTAAATTTTCAGACTGTGAAAGATGTTTATGATTACACTCTATTAATAAATATATTATAATTATTTCATAGGTTCATAAACTTACATGTATTATCTTTTAGCCTTTATAATCACAGAGGCAGTACCTTTTTAAATGAGAAGATTCCACTTCAGATTCAGTTTGCTACTCTTATCTTCCTTTCAGTACAAATGACACAAGAATATTCTCCTGCTAGAAACTCAAGCATAAATTTCTTTAAGAGAAAATTACTAAACAAAACCAAAAATCTAATGGTGAGAAATTCCTTGACATTGAGTAGTATTTCCATGTAGTTCCCTGGAGTATTTTATAGGAAGATTTTACTTTATAATCTGTGTTGTTTCCTTTGTTTGGAGATGAATTAATTTTAAAAGCTCATGAAATCATTACCATGTTTATTATATCTATCATCCTAATACAAATATAAAATTGGTAAGACATGTGGTATGATTGGAACATCAATTATGAATTACCTGGTGGTGATTTATAAATTAGTCTTTTTTTCTGATTTCTGTTTTTTTAAGACTTTTTCCAGATAATACTACTATTCTAGGGAGAGAGAAGAAAGGGAAGGTTGGAAAGACCAAACAAAAATGTTGCAATATGGATCTCTTTTATTAGGTAAAGCATCTATACAATTTATAAGAACTTTTAAAATATACTTTTTGACTATATTGTCATCTATAATATTCTCATTCTTCCATAGTTGCCACGGGTCTTGATACATATATTTGTAAAAGCACATGATTTCAACCAGTTATTTTCTAATTGTTGTGAACACGTTCTTGATATGTGAGGTTGAAAAGCAAGCTATACCTAAGAGGACATTCATATACACATACAATGGAAATGGAATCCTTCCCTGTCCTCCAAGGGATTGGCTCAAAAATTTCCTTTAGTATAAGCTGTCTGAAGCTCTGCTGGAGGTTTGAGAGGAAGGTGTGTTAATGTAGGTGGTGTTGGTACCTATTACAAATGCTTGACTAAGTACCAGGATTTTGTTTAAACACACTAATGACAAATTCAGCAGTAAATAATGGTTCCTTTCCATGAAAATACCACAGAAAAGGTGAAATAGTGTGGATCGGATGCATTAAGGTTGTGTATACATTATATATTTGAGTATATGTAAGTATTAAAGCTCAGTATCACTGCTTCTTTTACTCATTCAAGCCACAGATCTTTACTAGTAACTGTCATGTGTACAGCACTGAGATGTCTGTTTGACACATTTAAGGAACAGGAAGCAGCCAGTGTGGCTGAAGGAGAATTAAGAGTAGAGTTTCAGAAAGAAAAGTGGCAGAGGGAAGGATGGGAAGGAGGTCGGGCACAGTATGTGAGTGTAAGAATATTGACTAGAAGCCAATAAATATCTGACCAGTATGTGAAAGGAAGTGATGTGATCTGTTTTTTTTTTGTTTTTTGGTTTTTGTTTTTTTTGCTTTGTTTTGTTTTCTCCTATAAGTAGTACACTGTCAAGGATCGCACAAAGGCAAAGGCAGAGAAAGAAGTCACGAGGTTATTGTGATCGTTATAATCATGCCAGCTTGGAGAAGGAAAGAGCAATGGGAAGAAATAGATTTGGTTTTGGACTAGTTGCAGTGTGTGAGAGGAAAAGAAGAGTGAAGACAAATCCAAGGTTCAGGATCTAAGAAATGTGATTTCTTGAAGTGGGGAAATATCAGCACTAGAGCAGAATTTAGAGAAAAGACCAGAACTCAGTTTTAAACTGGATACATTGGTGATGTCTTTCACACATGCAGTGGAGATTCTGAGAGGCAATGGGATCCAGGAATCTGGAGTTGAGTGTGGAGATCTAGGTTACAGGTACAAATCTGTAAATCCATTAGGAAGAAGATGGTGTTTAAAGCCATAACTCTAGATGCAGTTACCGGGACATAGTTTAGATACAGAAACACTCTGGACTCTGAGTCACCACCAACTTTTGACAGTTCAGCTTGATGAGGCAAAAATCCGTGGAGGCGACTGAGAAGGTGACATAGGAGGAAATCCAGAAGGGTTTAGGATTCTTGGAGCTGTGCCTAGGAAGTTTTCTGTGGAGAAGGGGTTCACTTAACTCTTTGAAATGCTGCAAATTAGACAAAGATGGAGAATTGAATTTACTATGTGAAATCATTGTTGATGGATGACATGACAGTTTAATTGGAGTGGGCTTAAGGGAATATGGGGGAGAAGAAATGGTGAGAGTGAATCCAGGCTTTCAGGCTATTACCAAATGGTTCTGAGTCACAGTGAATTCATGGCAATGTACCCATTTTAAACATTTATCAGTCATCATTTTGTTCAAAGATAAAAGTGTGAATCACACAAATGTAATGGTAGATCCAGCTGTCACTCAATAGTGTAACAAATATAATTTAAATGTTCAGTGTCACAGAACAAGACTAGGAAAAAATGGCCCAATGTCATAAAATGAGAGTGATAGATAATGTGGTGAACCCTTTTCTTCACCGTTTTTAGCTGAAATTTCATCTGCTTTTCCTCCATTTTTCTTTTTACCTTGACCTCCACTGTTCCCCCACGAAGGTAAATCAGATCACAAATACAAAGTGAAACCAAATATCTTTATTCCTGAATTGAAGTATATCAAACACCTTAGCACTACCAATTAGATTCTAGCCAAAACCCTCTGCCGCCCCTACCCACAAATAATGCTATCCATAGATGCCTGAAATAAACACTCTCTGGGTGAATAAGGGACGGCAGAGAACAAAAAGTGAAAGAAATTTTGATGTGGCCCTGTATCCCCTACTTCTTAGCTTGAGCCGGTGATATGCCATTGGAAAGAATCTAGTTTTGGCAGGCTTAGAATAAGGAGAAACCTTTGTGATGGTCAATTTTAACTGTCAATTGGACTGACTTGTGAGCTGTCGGTGGGATCACTTCTGGGTGTGCCTGGGTGGGTCACAAAAGTGTGACATTGAAGTCTGTGTCTGGTCCCTGTCCCCTTCTTCTCTGTAATATTTCTGGGCTCTGCTTTTCCACTGTCATGAACCAAACAGCTTTGCTCTACCATGTCCTTCTGCTATGATATTTCTGCCGTGGAGTCAGCCAACCACAGACTGAAACTCCTGAAACTGTGAAACAAATGATTCCATCTTCCTTTAACTTGCAGGTATCAGATATTTTTGTCCAGCAATAGGAAAGCTGATTAACACACCTCTCCACAGCTTGTCTGGGTGCTGAGAGCCCTCACCAAACCCCTTTGGCTAAGGAAGAACAGAGGGGCAGTGCATGTGATGGTTGGGCAGATAGATTTCAAACAGGGTCACCCAGTCACTCTCCAAACTTGGCCAAGGTACAGCCAGCCATATGCCAGCTCCATGGACCAGAGAGTGTCCAGGTGTGCACAGGTGTGACAACAACAGCCAGTTCTATGTCATGTACAGAGACAGGGGGATTTCAAGAGCAGAGTTGCCAGGGTCTTTAGTGCACGACAGCACAAAGATGAATACCTTCTTAGGCTTAATGGGAGCCCTCCAAACTTAGATCTCACATCAAGAGAAAATAGGCAGTGGCAGACCCTATTTTAATTTTCATATCAGAAGACATAATAAAGCTTATGATAGACATTAGGTTGTTTTAGAGGAAAATAAAATTAGTAATGTTTTGTGCCCATGGTGGTTGATTAGAGAAATTTACACCAAACTATATGAATCCAAAGCTGCATAGAACATGTAGTTATAAGCTCTCTGGGAGAAATTTTGGGGAGAGAGAAGAAGAAAATACTATACTTGTAATGATAAGAATTGAATTCAAATCCCACCTCTGTTATTTCCTTATAGCCCCAAATAAGACAGCAAAGTTCTGAGTCTTAGTACTTTTATTTGTAAAATTAAGACAGGTAAATATACCTTATTAAGAATGTTGTAATTATCAGAAAGCCATAATATATGTGAAAGTGTTTCAAAAAGTCTACAGATTCCAAAATAAAGGGTAAAATAATCATTACCAGGTGCTACAACATGTTATTTTCTGTTTGTTATGATAGAAGTTTTATATTATATTTTTGTATTTAGTATATAACATGTAGATATTGCATTATATCATACTCCTGGCTTGCCCAGGACAGACGTAATTAATTGCTATTTTCCCAGCAAAATTTTGAAAAAGACCACTTCATTTTCAAATCTCTTGATTTGGATGATAGAGTCATCCTATATATTCTTTTTATACAATATCCTTGCAGATTAACGCAGATAGTTTTATTCCATTTTCACAGTTGAGGTAACTGATGCTTACATGATTTGTAACTGATGTTCTCTCTGCAACTTATGCTGCTGTATTAGAAATCAAATCAGTCCTATGGACTTGGAAAGTCATGCTGTTCTAGCTCCAAAGCCACTGTGTAAAGTCCAGTATAAAGTTCCACTTGCATTAGAACCATATTTGTGTAAAGTAACCATTTTCTCTGAGTCAGTGAGCATGGGACCCAGCTAAAGTCAGGGTAAAGCCAGTTAATCTTTGAATTCCTGAGCCAACAGCTTCCCAGCCCAGTTTACCTTATGCAATTTGGCCTTTGTGTTGGGTTGGCAAGCAGTACAAACATATGCAAACTAGGTATAAGTGAATTAATTTAGAAGTATTACATTAACAGCCCCTCTCTTCACTTTTTAATTTTTATTTGGGTTTTATTCAGACATTATTAAAGTAAATACCTATATCATCCTTAAACCTGCCCTTTCCTTGGCTTTCTAAAGCTCCTAATTCTGTCCAACTTCTAAATCTAATTCTGTGAGATCTATGAGGTTTTTCTTTTTTCTTCTTTCTAAAGGGCTGTGTTTGTTTCAGTTAAGTCTGAGGTTTTGACAAAACTCATATTCCCCAGTAAACATTGTATGAAACTTATATTAGTGATTAGAAAACCTCCTTGGTTTTGGTTTACAGAATTACCTGACATTAAGCAAGTATTATAAATCAAAATGATTAAAATCTAGGTCTATGAATGAGCATAATTCCTATCATATAATTTGCTTTCAGAAAAAAATCATTTAATAACTTTTTTTAGTAAAACTATGTCTTAACAAGCCAAATGGGATGGCTAATTGGGAAAACAATCTTTAGTTAACTCTGACTGGTACAGTCTAAATAAAATCAAAGAAAAAGTGGGATCATTTTATAGCTGTTACTCTGCAGATATATTTATTTTTTCAAGAATACTAAGTTTAAGAATTTGACAATAGTAAGTGAGGCATATAGAACTTCAATTAGCCATGACTAAAATGAATCTACTCCAAGGCATATAATAATTAAAATTAATGTAGAAAGCCAGTTTTTCTAGCACTAGTCACCATCATTCTTTCAGTGAATATGTTTGGCCCCTTTGTCAAAAATCATATAGCTGAGTGTATTTGGAGTTGTTACTGCATATTCTAATCTATTCCACTGATCTCCAGGTCTGTTTTTGCCAGTACTATTCTGTTTTTACTCACAATAACTCTGTAGTATAATTTCAAGTCAGGGATTGTGATGTCCCCTGCCTTGCCTTTGTTGCACATAATTGCTTTTAGTATTCTAGTCTCTTTTGGTTTGAAATGAATTTTAGGATTATTTTCTCTAGTTTTGTGTGGGATGCTAATGATATTTTGATTGGGATTGCATTAAATATGTATAGCAATTTTGGGAGTATGGCAATTTTCACTATGTTGGTTCTTCCTAACCAAGAGCAAGGGATATCTTTCCATTTTTCTGATATTCTCTTCATTTTCATTTTATAGAGTACTGTAGATTTCAATGTAGAGATATTTTAATTCCTTTGCTAGATTGATTCCTAAATATTTCATTTTTTATGCTCTTGTGAATGGTGTTGTTTTCTTAATTTCTCTCTCAGTGAGTTTGTTATTCATGTACACAAATGCTTTTGATTTTTGAGTGCTGACTGTGTATCCAGCTACACTATTGAATCTGGTTATTAAATCCATAAGTCTTTTGGTAGAATTTTTGGGATCATCTATGTAGAGTATCATGTCATCTGCAAATAATGATAATTTAACTTCTTCCTTTCCTATCTTAACTCCTTTTATTTCTTTCTCTTATCTAATTTCTCTGGCTGTTTCCAGAATTATGTTAGGAGTGATGATAGTGGGACATTCTTGTTTTTTACCTGATTTTAGAGTGAAAACTTTCAGTTTTTGACCATTTACTATGATATTGGCTGTTCATGTGTCCGAGATAGCTTTATCAGACTGAGGTAAAGACCACCTATTCCAATTTTCTAGTTTTTTTTTTTATTATGAATGGGTGTTGGACTTTGTCAAATGCTTTTTTATGCATCTGTTGAGGTGATCATGTAATTTTTGTCCTTGGCTTTACTGATATGGTGTATTCCATTTATTGATTTGCATATGTTAAACCATCATTGCATCCCTGGGATGAATTCTACTTCATTATGATGTATAATCTTCTCTGAAAGACAGGTATAGGCAAAGACTTTATGAATAAAACTACAATCACACAGAAATTATCATAAAGAATTGACAACTGGGATTTCATCTTATTAAAAAAGCCTTTTCACAGCCAAAGAAATCACCAACAAAATCAAAAGACAGCCCACACAGTGTAAAAAACATTTGTCAGCTGTTCTTCAGACAGAAGACTAATACCTAGAACATATAAAGAACTGAAAAAATCAAAACTTCTAAATTCAAACACCCAATCCTGAAATGGACATATGAGATGAATAGACACTTCTCAGAAAAAGAAGCAGTATATAAATAAATAAATAAATAAATACTCAACATCAATGGTCATTCAAGAGATGCAAATTAAAACAATGCTGAGAGTCCATCTCACTCCAGAAACAACAGCTATTATCAACAAAATAGCTAATAACAAATGCCAGTGGGGATGTGGGAAAAAAGGAATACTTTTCCAGTGTTGTTGAAAGTGTAGACTGGTGAAACCACTATGGAAATCATCATGGAGAGTCCACAGAAAACTATGATTAGAGATCCAATTTGACACACTATTCCCCTTGTGGGCATCTTTCTGGAAGAATTAAAAGCATCATACCACAGCAATATATGCACACCCATGTTTACAGCAGCACAGTTTGTAATAGCTAAATCTTGAAAACAACCAAAATGTCCATCAACCAACGAGTAGATAAAAAGATGTGGGTTTTTTATATAATGGAGTACTACTCAGCAATAAATGAAAATAAAATTGAGAAATTTCTAGCTAAATAAATGAACCTTGAGACCATAATCATAAGCAAAGTAAATCAGACACACATGTGTAAATACCACATTATTTTTCTGGTGTGAGAAACCAAAAATGTAAATAAGTACCAAAATATACAATAGACACTGTAAAGTAGGAAGAAAGTGTTCAAAAAAAGAAG
>NW_004955413.1:11866644-11878819 GCF_000276665.1 Chinchilla lanigera
TCACCCCAGAAGGAATGGCTATCATCAAGAAATCAACTAATAAGTTAAGAATAGCTTGGAGTGAAGTACTTTGAAAGAAAACAACCTCTAACCCAGATTGATGTATCCTGCAAAACTATCTTTCAAACATAATTGAGGAAATACTTCCAAAAAGTACAACTGAACAAATTCATAAACACCAAACGAGTTCTCCAAAATGTTCTGAAGGATGTTTTTGCACGAGATAATGAAGACTACAATTCAAAGAACAAAGATGTGAAAGAATCCACAGTGAAAGGCAAGCAAATAAACGGAGGGGAAGACAAGGAACCAACAAAAGGAAAATAATATGACAAGGATAAGCCACTACATATTAGTTATAACCATCAGTGTAAGTGGTCTCAATTCACCAATCAAAAGAAACATACTGGAAGAGCGGATCAAGAATCAAGGTTCATATTGGGCATGGTGTCACATGCCTGTAATCCCAGCACTTGGGAAGCTGAGGCAGGAGGATTGTTGCAAGTTTGAGACCAGCCTTGGCTACAAAGTGAGCTCAAGGCCAGTCTGAACAGCATATTGAGACCCTGTCTTAAAAAGACAAAAAAATAAAAAAGAAACAAAGAAACAAGGTTCAACAATATGCTGCATACGAGAAACACATTTCACACTCAAAGAAATTCATACACTGAAAGTCACAGGGTGGAAAACAATACTCTGAAAAAAGCAGGGGTAGTTATTCTATTTACAGACAAAGTGAACTTCAAGCCAAAATTGATCAAGAGAGACAAAGAAAGCCACTATATACTTGTTAAGAGAAAATTCCAAGAAAAAGAGACAACAATCATAAATGTATATGCACCAAACACCAGCATACCCAACTATACACAACAAAGATTAACGGACGTGAAAAATTAAGTAAGCACTAACACAGTGGGGGATCCCAATGCCCCACTGTCACAAATAGACAGATTGACCAAACAAAAATTCAACAAACAAATATCAGAACTGAAGCAAACCTGTGAACAAATGGACTTAGTAGATGTCTACAGTGTTCCACCCCACAACATCTGAATACACGTTCTTCTCAGCAGCATATGGGATGTCCTCCACAGTTGACCACATACTAGCTCATAGAACAAACTTAAATAAATGCAAAGAATTGAAATTATCTTATGCATATTATCACACCATAGTGCAGTGAAATTAATGGTAAATGAAACCACAAAAATGATATAAATACATCTAAATGAAATAACACCCTCTCAAACAACCAATGGGTCACAGATGAAATTACAGAAGAAATTAGACCGTTTCTGAAATTAAATGATATCAATAAGGTATACTAACATTTCGGTCATAATGAAAGCAGTCCTATGAGGGAGATTTGTAATAGTGAATTCTCACATCAGAAAAACAGAGTGTGTTCAAATAAACAACTTAATCTTGAACCTCAGACTTCACAAAAAAAAAACAAGTCAATCCCAAACCTTGTACAAGGGAGGAAATTATAAAGATCAGAGCAGAAACGAATGCAATTGAGAGTGAGAGAACAATACAGAGAACAGGAAAATGATAATCAATTGAAGAACTGGTTCTATGAAATACTAAATAAAATTGACAAACCCCTACAACCTTATCAAAAGAGGAAAAAGAAAACCCTCGAATCCATGCAATTAAGAATAAGGGTGATACCACAATAGATCCTGCAGAATTCCAGAAGATCATCAACACTTACTTGGAGAACCTATATTCTGATAAGATGGAAAACAGACAAAATGGACAGATTCCTAGACACAAAAGAATTACCAAACCCAAACCAAGAAGATATAAAAATTCTAAATAAACAAATATCAGTTAATAAAATTGAAGAAGTAATTAAAAACCTAACACTGAAGAAAGGCCCAGTCCCTGATAGATTCACTGCTGAATTTCATAAAAAATTTAGGGAAGATCTAATGTCACTACTCCTGAAACTCTTCAATGACATTGAAAGGGAAGCAATAAACTCCAAAGTCTTGGAAATGAGCATACATGCTCGGAAGCAAATATACATGTACAACTAATATCTGAAATTGTACCTACAAACTGAGGTTTTTTATTAAAAAATGATGAATTATTTTATGAATATTCAACATCAAGCAAAACATTCGTCCAGATTCATAAACTAAGGACAAGTTTTGAATGCATTAGAAAGTAGACTGCAAGCATTCATGTATAGATACACTGAGAAAAAAGATACCACTGCTTTGATTTCTGTTCAGGAAAACAGATTTTAATTTAAACTAGAGCTAATCCTACTATTTCTATAAAAACAAAGAAGAATTTCAAGATATGGCAGCACATCTCTGTAGTGTTACGGATCATTGTTATCAATGCACATGAAACATAAAACACATAGGTAGGGGGCTGGGGATTTAGCTCAGCGGCACAGCACCTGCCTGGCAAGGGTGAGGTCGTAAGTTCGATTTCCGGTACCGGAAAAAAAAAAAACAAAAACAAAAAAACACATAGGTAAAGTGCATCAGTTTCCCTCAGAATAACATGGAGGAATATGCAGAATCTGAGATCTCTATTTGGAGAATACTGTGAGAGTGGAAATAGACTTACAGCCTAGAGAGTGCATGGAATTAGCTCATGTGATCAGAGAAAAAAAGTGTGTGTGTGTGTGTGTGTGTGTGTGTGTGTGTGTGTAAGAGAGAGACAGAGAGACAGAGAGAGACAGAAAGAGACACAGAGAGAGAGACATAGAGAAAGAGACAGAATCAGAGGACTGATTGTGATTTCCTGAAAGCAGGGCTATTAGGAGATACAAAAAATTAGAAGTGAATTATAGGTAATAGAGTCAATAAATACTCTGTTTTGGTTTAGGTCTAACATGTCACCCAAGCCTCATGTCTTTGGAAGGTGGTCGGATTACAGGGGCACTGTAGCTGACTTGTTGAGGTTGGATAGCTGAGTCACTGAGGTGGGATCTAGTGGGAAGTGGTGGGTCACTGAGTGTGACTTGGAGGGGTGTATCTCCCATTCCAGCTTCTTTCTTGACTGTGCCTCCTGGCTGCTATGATGTGAGTGGCTTTCCTCCATCCAGGTCCTACTATCATGTCTTTCTTCCTGAACCTGGCAGACCATGCAATGACTGAAATTTCTAAAACATGAATAAAACTATTTTACTTTAAATTGTGAGTGTTGGCTATTTTATCTCAGCAGGAATTGACTAAGACACACTCAGAAGGCTATGAATAGACTGGCCATTGGGCAGATTCTTGAAAATGGGAATTAGAATACAAGAGAAGGGGTTGATAAAGAATGTAGGATGAAAAAGAAATATGAACTAAAACCCAACAAAAAATGAGAGGGGATGCCAGCACTAGTCTGCTGCAGCAACCTTCTGGGTCTGTAGGAACGTGGAGCCAAGTGCTGCAAGAATCAAACTCAAGGACACTTGAAAAATATTCCTATTCATGTAGGCAGAGGAACCTGCATAGAAAATGAGCTAAGTGTATTAATCTAAGTGACTTGAAAACCCAACCACTGATGCCAGTGGCAGAAGCACTGAGGTGACATGAAGTGAGTGAGAGGTCACTTTAATTAAAGCTACCCATTTTATAAACACTTAAAAGTCTTGAAAATATCCATCCATTCCAGCTTCAATATTAATGTGTCTATTTACCACTAAAATTTTGGTCTCTGTCTTAGTCATTTTCCTTGTCACTGAGACATAACACCTGCTACACACAACTTAAAGGGGAACACGTTTATTTGTGTTAATAAGTATTAGAGGTTTCAGGCTGTTGTTGCGTGATTCCAAATGGTAGAAGGGTCTGGTGAGGAAAAGCTGCTCACATCATGGTAACCAGGAAGCAGAAGAAGGAGGGAGGAGCCAGGTTGGAAGATACACTTCCAGGTCATACCCATGTTCTCATTCTGTTCCTTTAATCTGTGAAACTCATTGCAGGCTGCATGGAGCAATGCAAGTTAGGCAGAACAGGTGGAGAGCCAAAGTTTCTCCTTTTTGCTTCCACCACAGGTATGTAGAAAAGTTACAGCAATATTGGAGGTATTTTTATTTGTGAAAATTCAGACAACTATATATATATTGCTGGGATTGAACCTAGGGCCACATGCATGCAGGCCAGTGCTCCACTTCTGAGCTAATCCTCAAAACTTAGAAGCTAATCCTCAAAACTCTCTGTCTATGTATCTTATACTTCAACACAAATTTTAAAAATATTAAACTCACTACATCCAAAGAAAGACAGCAACCTCAAACTTTATAGACCATCAGATCTAAGCTCATATTTAGCCTCAACAATATAACTTGCCATGTGACTCAGGCAAGTCCCTGCAGTGCTCCATTTTGTTGTCTTTATCTGATGTAGGGATTAAGAGTATCCAACTCACTTCATTACTATGGGAGTAAGTGGTGTGATGATCACAAAGAACTTAGTATAATATCTCATATATCATCAAAATATATTAGTAGTAATAACTAACATCTATAGGGTCCCTTTCTATGTTCCTAGCTTGTTCTATGGACTGGATTTTTTTCCTAGAAACTCTGTGGGGATGGACCCTTATTTTACAAAAGGGAGAGTCCTAACATGGAATCTATACTACTCAACCAAGAAGTGATAGCTACCATGTGTAAAAGACAGTAGTAAAATTCAGTCAGACTACATAGTTAACCTCTGCATTATGCTATGGAATAAGGCCAAGATAAACTGTAGTTATTAATATTGCAAGGACAAATCCTGGCAAGGGTGTGGGGGAGTATAGGGAAAAACTGAGTGTGGACTGAATCACTCTTCCAGGGGGCAAATGGGAACTCTCGGGTTAGGCTTTAAAATTCTGTGTGAAATAAGTGACTGCTATGATGATGTTGATGATGATGCAACTACCATCCCTAATTTGAGACAGAAAACAAAAGTACACAAATGCAATATTATCAGTGCACTTTCTAAGCACGGAAAACAGCTGTGTAGAGAGGTTAATGACATGTTCACCCTCAGCCCGTTAGTGATTGCTCCTGCTGAATACACTTGGAGAGCAGGCTACCTAGGTGGCTATATCCAAAATCAGTCTTGGTTTTGCTGTGACCTATGCATGATTTCTTTCCTCTGTATTTTCAGCATTTTCTGTAACAAACCTACTTTATCTCATAGTGGAAAATGAACTTTAAGAATAAAGCGAAGCAAAAGAAAACCCAACCTCAATAAGGCAGTAAGAACCACATGTTTTTTAATTGGAAAAATATGCCTATTTCTCCTTTGTTTCTTAAAAGCAGTTTGCCAGAGACATAGTCCGTAGCTTTGAACCATTTACATAAACACACCCAATTAAATGTTTGCACACAACATCTAAACTGCCCCCACATTGGAATTTAATGCCTTTGAAGGCAATGGTAAAAACTGATACTTTGGTTGAATTCACCTGAGATATTTCTAATAAACCACAAAGCAGTGACATTTGCTTTAGATCACAGCATCTCAGGTCACTTTGAAAGAAAACTCAATTCATCCTGAGATGGGGAAAAAGTGCTAAATGACAGCAAAAAGTACAAATTCATTCTTCCGGTGAAATGGAACACTCAGAAATTGAGTGGCACCAAAATAATTGCTGCTATCCACCAGAGGGCACTACCACTATATACAAAACTTTCCAAGGAAAAATTGAAACCCCCCCTCATACCCCCAGCTATAAGCAGAGAAGGCTAATGTGACTAGGTCACCAGAACTCCACTTTTATTATGCTTGATTTTCGTGTATAAGTCAGGTAAGATTTTTCCACTTTATGAAGAGACCAATGAATTGGGTCCTACACTTATAGTTATGACTTTTAAACTGCTGGAACAATTTGAGTGTAAAAATTTTCTTCTATGATAAATTTTGAGTGTATCCTATGTGCAAAGTTCAGAGCTTGGAATTATGATAGTATAAATTAATTATAAAGCCAACTTCTTTCCTGTAGGTTGGAGATTAATATAAGACTTTTGAGGTAATTACCATGTACATAAAGTAACTCAGGAATTATAAAATACAAAAGGAACATGCTGTTTTGTTTTACACCGGTGAAGACCATTGTTGATTGGACTATTGTCCACATGAATTTTGGAAAGCCATTTTAGGAAAGCCCAGAAGGTTGTACAAATAGAATGGACAGAAGAGAAAGCAGAAGAGAATACTAGTAAAGTTGTAGAAGTAGAAATTTCATGGCAGAGAAAAAGTCCTGCCTTTCTTCAATTATTCTTGTCTGTACTACACTGATTGGAATGCATCAATTCACCCGCTTCACCTCTTAAGTTATATTTCTGCCTCCTCTACTAAATAGGTAGACTGTTCATATTTTCTGAAGCTATTATTCATAATATTTCTCTCCCCATTTCAGAAGTCTAGAGAGAAATAAAATGGAAAAAAATCTTTCTCTTGGATAGTGCGGGCTTGAAGGAAGCTACTTCTTGGAGAGAGACCCGCCCTTTGTCCTTCTTGAGCCAGGTAGGGTGCAGTAGAACAGGGAGCACATGGAGAGATCCCATCTGTGCACTGAAAACTCCTGTTTTTATGTAGCTGTGTCCTTGGAATAAGTTTAAAACTGATAATTTGAATGAAAGAAACCAACCCAGATGGAATATTTCTTGTGGTTACCCATCTACTATGAATCGGAATTTGCCAAAAACAAATTTATTTTGAAAAGTTAATTTCCACATAATTTTTGAAGTTGATTGGAATCAGTTCTATCATGCATGTTCTTAGGTATTAAGGTCTAATACAATTACATTATATGTGGGGAAAAATGATTGTTTTGTCATAATAATATTTCTTCAAAAATAACATGCTATTTTATTTATATTGAGTTCCCTACTGTTTCTTCTGTTATGATACTTAGGAAAACGCCATTTTCTGGTGGAATTGATACATGAAGACAAATACTTACTACAAGTGAATGTGACCTCTCTGGAAGCCTTCCCTCTTAATACATAAGGTCTAAAAATGAGGTCTTTTGGATGAGTCATGTATTTACACTTAGTAGAGAGATTAAGAAAAAATTAACACCACAATTTTGTTTAAGTAATGGGGAAAATGTGACTTGTTACACATTTATTTTTTGGGTCAGTATTTTTCCAGACATTTGACAGAGCTGGAGGATCACCCAAGGTTTCCTTAGGCTTTCTTGCCAGAAAGAATGGGAGAGTTGTGGTGTGTGCTTGATTCTAAATTTGAAAATTATCTACTTCTTTTACATAATTCAAATAACCACTGAAGTTAATGTTTTGAATAGTAAACGATATAAACTAGGGGTATAGCTTTGAATGTTTAAAATGAATGATCTTGGGAAATTAAATTTCACAAACACCAGGACCTCATAAGTGCAAATGGAAAATCTTTTATCCCCATTTTAACACATTTGTATAAACAGGGAGAGAGAAAGGGAGTCTAGTGTTTACAAACAAGAGGGAAACAATGGAATTCAGAAAAATGCCAATAAGGCCTATGAAAACATAACAGAATCACAGTCCCTGAGCAATGCAGGAGTAATGAAAGTGTTTGTAATTTATAGAAAAAGCAATTCATAGTGAGTTACTTTTGCATCTTATCATCTAAATAAGGCATTTAGCAGAAATACATTTACTAAAAGCAAATTAGACAATTCATCTGAGTTTCACTAATAGCTACAAATGATCTCCTTCAGACATTTTTCAAGACAGATGTTATTATGGGTTGAATTGTGTACTCCAAAAAGATGTTTAAAAAGATATTAAAATCCAACCCCCCAGTACCTGTGAATATAATCTTATTTGGAAATACGGCCTTTCCAGATGATGAAGTTAAAATCGATTATGACTGTATTCCCAAATAAAGGGACCATTTGGACATAAAGTAGACACATACAGAGGAAAGATGATACGAAGACATACGTGACCACCACCTACAAGTCAATGTCAACCTAAAGTTTCTACAAACTCCAAGAGAGACATGGGGTAGGTCCTCCATTACAACCATCAAAACAGCCCAACTGTGGACACCTTGATTTTGAACATCTAATTCTAGAACTGTGAGGCAATAACTTCCTTGGTTTTTAAGCCACCTAGGTCATGCTACATTTTAAAGATAGTGCTAGAAATCTAATACAGATAATAAAAATACATTTCTTAATAATCATCTTCTGCTTTGCCATTTATCCCCTGGGCCTCCTGGCAATCCGCAGAGCACAGAAGTTCTGTGCAGATTGCCCTGCATTCCACCACCTGGTCTGCTTCTGGATCACCTCACACTGCCATCTCCATTAGGCAAGTTCCTTTCACAATTTTCCAGGCCAAAATAATTAGGAGGGCAAAGCTGTTGTAAAAACTCACATACTGCATCATGAATTCAAATATAAATTCTACTTTGACAACCATTTAAATTAGATGAAGGGGAATGGTCTTCCCAGCAACCAGGAAAGAATAAGGGATCGGTTACATTTCATTTTCCTTAAGGAAAAGCAGATAGCTATGTAGCCTGATTAATAACAAGTTGGTAGAATGGGAAAAGCACTGGAATTATAGCCATCAATCATGGACATCTCTGATGGCCCAAGACCATAATAAGTCTTCTGTTACTTATAAATGGGGCAGCTCATTGGCCCCCTCCAAACAGTACAGTTAATGTAAGGCAAAACTTCCCTCTGTAGTCTTTGTCAATGATATTTTTAAACATTACCTTTGTGTATTGTTTAGACAAGACATTGGCTTTAAAACTATCATACAAGCTGGGCATGGTGATGCAGCACTCTGGAAAACTGAGTCAGGAGCATCCTAAGTTCTCATCCAGCCTGAGTAACATAACAGCTGACAAGATCATATCACAAGATACAAAAGGGCCTGGTGGTGTAGTTCAGTGTGAAGGACCTCCAGTCCCACAAAAAACAAACAACAGCAACAGCTATCACAGAAACAGAACTTTTCCACCTGGGTTGTTTTTCTTTCTTTCTTTCTTTCTTTCTTTCTTTCTTTCTTTCTTTCTTTCTTTCTTTCTTTCTTTTTTTTTTTTGTGGTACTGGGGATTGAACTCATGGCCTTGTACGTGCTAGGCAAGCACTCTACCACTGAGCTACATCTCTAGCCATACAACTGGATTTTTTAAACATATATTAAATTTACAAGTACACCTGCCTGATACTTGATAAAAGAACTTCAAAGAAGTTACTGTAAATGGAATTATACTATACATTTTCCTTTGTTGAATGTAAATTAGAAGTACTTAGAAATTCAGACACCGAAGCCAGATCACCTTGACCCTTACTCTGCAAAGAGCTGGAAAAGAAACTATTTAACAAATGTATAAAAGCATCAGTTGATATGAAAATTCAACTAAATATATTTTGACTGAAAAAACTTTAAGAACACAGAACAAACAATTAAAAAATAAAGGGGAAAAAAGCAGACCTACTAATGTAATAGAAGAGGTAATATAATACCACTAAATTTTGTTTTTATTTTTCATTTCCTAGAGTCTAGGATGCATTGCTAATATCAGAAAAATATGCACACACCTGGTACCACCTTTGTAGGTGTGACCAAAATCTGCCTGTTGGAAAATAAAGGATTAAGTAAAATGAAATTAGAGAAAATGACACATAAAAGGACAACTTGAATTTCTAGCAAAGCAAACAACCGGGTTGATCAACCCTCCAGCACAGTCCTCCTGAGCTGTGTTTCCACAGGAAAATGAGGGCGGAGGGAATCACAAAAGTCTTGGCTCCCGTCCACCCTCATGGCCTGCTAACACAGGCCCAGTTCCCCTGAGCACTGGGGTCACACTGCAGTGGCTGCCAGGAGAGCTGCTTTCATTAAAATTGAGTAGGCAGGAAAACGAGCAATAGCGCTGGGCAGAAATTGGATGCGTGAAGGAGCTGAGGGATGATGGAGTTGGTTTCCCTCTTCTGATTGGGAAGCACTAGGTAGGATATACTTGGTGGTATCTTATAACTATCGTTTTCTAGGATTTAGAAACTTTCTCCAATCCTAGGGTCACTCTGGTGCCCCAGCACTCGAAAGCTGTTAGTTGTTAATCCAAGGAATTCCACCCGGGCTGTAGTGCGGATTTTGATAGAAAACAAGATTTTCATCTGTTTCCGTGTCTTGGCAATTCTGGTATAGCCTGTGATACATTTCTTATAATATTTTAAAATGCACAATATTTTCATAAGTGAAAATAAAACCAACTATGTTAAAATAACATTAATACAGTATTTTAAAGTATTAAAATATTGTTATAAAATGTTTTTATCATTTTAAAATATATTTTTGCTAGGGCCTATTATTTCTATAGAATAATGAGTTTTGATGTGATATTTTTATACATGTGTGCATTGTGATTATATCCATCCCCATTTGTCCTCTCTTAAAAACAAATGTGCAACATAACAATCGTAAGCTCCTTTGTTAACATATGAAGTATGATCTAGTCTTGAGTGAAATAGCCATCATAACCTCACCTTAACAGTGAATATGAATGACATTTTCAGATATGAGCAACAAGTGATATGATTGGAAATATCTGTGATGCTGGCAACAAAGTCAGAGTGATTGCCAAGGACACAGTGATTTGTTTCTACCTTTGTAATGCAAGACAGTGCTAAATGTCACTACAGGTTAGTGGAAATGAAAGTGGAACATTTTCCATGAAAAATCACATAACCCCTGAAATCTATCAGTACGTTCCTTAGGGAATCTGGACTTTAGAATAAGAATACTGTCATATAATTTCATCCTGCCTGCAATAGACATCACCACAGATCACACAGCAGTTTTATGAAATTGTACCATGGATTACTGACTTTTACAGAAGTGTTAAACTCTATCTCTTTGGTGGTTCAGAAGTCACTTCAGCATCTTCACAAGAAGTAACATTGTGAGAATCAAGAAGTTCCCCTGTAGACTTGCTCTCATTGATGAAATTGCTGGGCTCAGAAAACAGAGAGTAGTTGTTATTTCTTCTAAATGAGAGTATGGAATAAATCACTCAAGAGTGAAGTGGTAGTGTCACTATAACATGACTTCTCAGGAGAAAGAAGTAGAGTGATCAATCCAGTTAATAAGAGCAGGTTATTCAAGTCAGTGAGACTTTGAAGTCAGAATTTTATCCAAATTTCAATCCTCTTACTCATATTTGATGCATCATTTACTTCTGTGAGCTCTAGGTATTTGAACTACAAGTTGAAAATAAAAATAGTGTCTGTCAGCAAAATAATAATAATCCAACAAAACAGTCATGCTTTCCAAAGCCTATAGATAATGATCAGATATAGAATTAAAAATATTTGTCTTTAAGAGATTTGAAGATTAAAGGGAGGAATCAAAAGTATGACAAAGAACTATCAAAATTGATAGATTATTTGAAAAAGAACTGACTGCAACTCAAAGGAAAAAAAACTTTGTTAATTAAGTTCTATGGCATGGTTCTCAAATATTGGTGGGTATCAGTATTACATGAGAAAATGGGTAAAAAACGGGCACAGGTCCTGTCTTACTTCTGTAAGACTGAGCGTGTGTGTGTGTTTAAGAGCTCTCAGGCAATGCTAACACACTCTAAAATTATAAAACTGTTATATGGAGAACTGAAAAGTTGTCTAGATGCAAATGCAAAAAAAAAGAAGAAAATTATAAAGCAATTACTCAGGATGTAGCACAGAATTAAAAAGAAAAACATTCCAAGAAATTTCAGAATTGATAAAAGATACCTGTCTTCAAATTCAGAAAGTACATTGAAATCAGAATAGTAAAACTTTCAAAGAGAAAGAACAGCGCTTACAAGAAGAAGGACGAAGGGAAAAATAGAAAGATTGTTGATAATTAAATGATTAAAATAGAGAGCTGACTTCCCACAGTAATAAATTAAGCTAAAAAACTCAGTAGGATAATGTCCTTAATTACTGAGAATAAATAACTATCACCGTAGAATTCTACATCCAATACAACTGTCTTTCAAGAATTAGGGCAAAATAAAAATATTACCAATAAATGAAGTCATTATTTCTTCCTATGCCAGCCCCCCCACAAAAAGAGACAAATAAAGATTAACAAGAAAAACATTTGAAAGTAGATTCTCACAAAGGATTTGATTCTAGAAAAAACATCTGAGTTCCAAGAAGGAATAATAAAATAAATAAATATGTAGGTAAATGTAAAGTAAAAGCTAGCCAGTTAAAATAATAA
>NW_004955413.1:11879363-11977146 GCF_000276665.1 Chinchilla lanigera
TCAAGCATAACTTGGCCTGACTTCTCATTCGGCTTTTTTCTAGGACCTGTTCAAGATTCTCTGCTTTAGTGAATAGACTCACTCTACATTCTAAATCCTGAGTTCAAAAAGCCTGGAAAAAATAAAAGAAGCCACTTAGAGCGCATGAAGGCAGATGTTTAGAGCACACCAGAATAGAATAAAACTATTTGTAATCAGCAGATAAGAGGGTAAGTCTGTTATCAGCTTTAAAATATTTTGTAATTTTGGGAAATATTTTACTATCCAGCCACCCCAGTTTTCCTGTGTCAAAATGTCAAGTGGGACGTGCAAAAGCTTGAGAACTAGCAAATTATTTTTCATATGAATTCCCACTAGTTGGGACTGACTTGAAGGATGTAATTTACAGTCATTCTTGGGAAAGAATCATATTCTTGTTTCATGAAAATGTGGTGTTAAAATTTGTCAACTGCTTACTGTTCCTTAAGTGGTAACATTAAACTTAGGAGGAATATCCCAGTTTTATCTTTTTCAATTTTCACCTGATACTTAAAAACAGAAAAAAAAATAAAACAGAACTTTAGTTGCAAAATACACAAAAATAACTGATGACTAGGAAATGAGAGCTTTGGCTGCTTATTTTTAAAAGTTTGGCTTTCTTCCTCATGACAATTACATGTAAATGATCACTTTACTGATGGGGTAATTTTTATTTCCAATGTTTTCTGTCACATTTTGGATGTATTTGGATAGAAAAGAGCTATGAGCATACAATCATAGTTCTCATATTCCATGTATCTAAATCCACCCATTGTGTTCACTGTCTCATTTATTTCATCATTCACTCCTTGTTATCTCTCTCTCTATCTCTCTGCCTATATCTATATGAAAGTATTTTACTATTTTGTATAATTTTCCATTTTGTTGATACAAAAGTAAATCTTTAGCTCTTACACAAAGATGACATTTTAATTTATAAGAATTATTGATTTACATATAGTTGTCTATATTAATTTGCATTTGTCTAATCAGAAATTTTAGTTTTTTATTCAATTAGTTATTTTGGATATTTCTTGATACCATAGTAAATCAAACCCAAAACATAACTAACAATGATCAAAAATTTCAACTAAATTTATCTTCTTGACATTAGGAAAAGGGAACATGTAATGATCTGGCCTAGGACAATGGAGGGGAATTCTGATATTCCATAGTTTATACAAGGAAAAGAGCAGTAGAAATTATCACAAATTTTGGAAAATGGAAAAGGGAAAAGATGAATGTGACTATTTAGCACACATGAAAATTTCTCTTTGTATAAAGCCATGACTTGTTTTCACTGCAATAACTGATACGGTTTCTGAAATTGATTTTAAGTTCCAAGTACTATGACCTTTGTTGTAACTATGTCTGGATACAAGTTGGGATAAAAGATACAGGAACTGAAGCAAATAAAAAACGCACTGAAACATGGTTTTCTAAAGTCCAAAGCTTTTGGAAAGTTTGTAAGGGACCCATCTATAAAGGAAATAAAAAAGGAACAGAAAAAAAGGTATGAAGAATTTGGAGGGTGACCTTACATGTGTCAATCTTTTAATCTTAATTTCATTATCTCTAGATAGAGGTGTCACTAATACTTACCTTTCCTACCCCACAGGGTTATTGTAATGATCAAAAGTGATACTGGGCAATAAAATACTCACATGTGAAAAAAAAGTCACATTAACTATGATCACACTATGTCCAAAAGCACTTGATGCTGTTACACTATTGGAAATTAAGAATCCATTGCCCCAGCATATTGGTAGTAGCATATAGCAAAGATGGAAAATGAGGACTGAGATGGACAAATACATCATGGTTTGCTTGACAAGCATTAAAGCCTTACAGAAGAATTCCTCATACAAGCAGAGGCAGCACTGAGGTTCAGGCCTATGAATTACATCTGCAGCTCCTGGTATAAAGTATGCCACCCAGCAAAATCACCATGTATGGGTCCTGCTAAGGAAAACCTCAGAGTTAACGAAAGTTGATTTTTCAGAACACGCTCATCTTTTCTTTAAGCACTCTCTGGTCTCATGGATAATAAGCTAGTTACTGAAAGCCCTGGCAAAGTGAACAGGCCTGTTCCCCATATGCCCTAGACCTCCTACATTTTTCCATTTATATTTTGCTTTTTTCAAGGACCAGCCAGATCTCACTCACTCAGTATGAATGGGTAATGTACATGATTGATTCTCCAGAGAGGGCAAGCATTCTAGGAAGAGAGTTAAGAGAATCACAGATTGTTTACCAAGCACCTATTTTGTGTCAGACCCTGTGTTAGGAATTTGGAATCTGATCATGCACAAAACATATACGTACAATCATTACCCTCATGTAGATTAAACTACTGGTAGAGACATGTAACTAATAGTCAATACTGTTAATGGCAGTCATAATAATAATAAAGCACATTGTTGAACACTTACCAAGTATCAAGCACATCTTCAGTCTTTCGGTATATATTGTCATCCCCATACTAAATCTTATGAAAATGTGTGTTAATCTTAATTGTCAATTTGTCTAAATTAAGAGATGCCTGGAGAGGTGGTTGGATCATGGGGGAGTTACACTCAATAGTGGATTAATCCACTGGTACTCCTAGCTTAACGTTCCATTAGGATGGTCGCTGGGGGCATGCTTTTAGAGAATATATCTCTCACTGCTGCTTTTCCTCTAGACCCCTCTTCCTGGCATTCATAAAGTGAGAAACTTTCTCCACTGTGCCTTTACACTATAACGGGCCTGCGTTAAAGCCAGCTGACCAAGAACCACCACCACCGAAAGCCTGAGCCCAATTAAACATATCTTCCTTTCAGTTTGGGGTATTAGGTACTTTTTCCCAGAAATGAGGAAGCTGAGGAATACAGAAACTTAAGTCACTTTTGCAGAGTCCCTGTGTGGTAAAGATAGATGTAAACCCAATCTGTCAAGAAGAGCAGAAAGAACTGTAGAAATATAAGCTAATGTAGGTAAAGGGTAGGAGTGAAAAGCTTTCCTGAGGGAACACTGTCTAAATGGAGACTTGAAAAATGAGACTAATTTCTTAAACCAAGTGAATGTCTTATAAAGCTTGTAGAGCACCTACACAGGATGAGGGTAGGGGAATGGGAAGAAAGGTGATTGAGGACACAGGAGCCCACACCTCATTGTTAAAATGGCAGCCACTGGTTATGCTCTAAGTGGACAGAGGCCCCTTCCTACCCCTGGCTGGGGAGTGGCTCCCAGAATCAAATGCTCATTAGTCTTTTCTCCCATTTCCGGAACCAACTGCTCTTAAGGTGAACAGACAGCTAAGTGTACATCCACTGGGCAAAACATTAAGGGCAACATAGATGGAAGTATTATAGCGGGAAAAGGAAGCAGATAAAATATTGCTTTATGCTCATGATGATCTCTTTTGCTCTCAAGGAAGAGACGTAAAGCATGAAGACATTTTTAAGAATGCAACCATTTTAAGTACAGTTATGATTTGCTGCTTTTGAACTCTCAGAGATTATCTAATCTAATTCTCTTATGTTGCAAATGAAAAAATGATCCCAGGAAGATGAGCCTTGCCTCTCATCACACAGCTAATTACTGTCACGGTGAGGAATGGAAACTAAGCCGCTTTACAGCATTGCACCAGACCTTGGAATCCCACAACAACATTTTTGCTGTGAACAGTTTTAATTCCTCCCATCAGAAAAGTACCATAGCTACCTTAAGCTAGACACTTGCAAGAATTCAACCAACTTTGTTGAGACAATATAAGTGGAATGTGTTCACGAGCCCCTGATTATGTTAATGAGGATCCCTAGTTTCTAGTTCATTTAAATATCAGAATGGAGGTGGACTAATATAGGTGAAGGTCATGAGTACATTTCTTTGTTGAGAGCCAATAGTGCTATAAACACTACACAACATGCCAGCAATTGTCACCCCTGCTGGGTGACCTGATAGTCAAGCCAGAGAAAGGGGTGGCATACTAGCAAAAGCGGATGACTCAGGCAGCAGGGAAGAAGAAGGGATGACAATATAAATCTATAATTCCATGTGATTCATGCAGTCCTTTTTCTTAGACTGTATTTCAAATGAGGGCTCTGTTAGTTTTAAGATAAAAGTGCAGATTCCAGAGGACAGGGATGATGACTACAAAGAATCTGAAAGCTTCCAGAAGCTGGAGTCAGTGTAGATGGACCAAAGAGTTAAAGTTTTACATTTTTAAAGATGAAAAAAGGGAAAACATTTGCAGTTGAAGATAAAACAGAGATATGGACTAGGGGAAAGGAAGTACTTTAATAGTCGAGTGGTTTCTACTATGATTTTTAAAATTTTGTTTTGTGTTTACTTCTTTATTAGTACCTTTTGCAGTACATATTGCTTACATTGCTTGTGCAGAGTTGGGAGATGTACATAACACATCTTAACTCCTTTCATTCATGCCACCTCATCTACCTATCTCCTCCCTGCCTATATCTCTTAAACCCCTTCCCACTGGTGAAAGATCTAGCTCCCTACTTCCTATTATTTATCTTTTATTTATTTTGCTCTTTATTTGTATTTTGTGTTTCTCATATAAAAGAAACCATTCAATATTTAAGCTTCTGTATCTGATTATTTCACCTAACATTATGGTCTCAAAGTACATCATTTCCTTGTAAATGAATGAAGTTTCTCTTTCTTTATGGCAGAGTAGTACTCCATTGTATGTAAATACCTCACTTTCCTTATCCATTCATCTGCTTAGTTGGTCTAGCTAGAAAAAACAAACCACTGTAAGTCTTTCAAACAGAGGTCATTCAATAGAGGAAAGTCCTTATCTAAAATTATGGAAGACCTGAGATCCTAGTTAGGGTATGGGAAGGTAACAGCAGAAAGATATTACCACAACTAGAGTTAAAAGGACAACTTGGGATATGAGTAACCAAAGCCTAGAATCTGGAACCTCCCAGAAGAAGCTAGAGTCAACAGAGATTGCCCAGAGGGAGAAGGGATTGTCAAGGGAGGAGCCTTTTTGAGGTGAGATTCTAAAGGAGATGCAGTTATTACAGCAGACCACACAGGAGGTAGAAAATAGAGAAAAAGTACTACGGCTTTCTCTCCTTCCCATTCTTCATTCTTCTGTAACTACTTCACACTGCCCAAGATATTTGTAATGCAAAGGGTAAGAGAACCTAAGAAATGTAGCAAAAGAGGGAAGGGGTGGGAAGGAATCAAGAGATTACTTGGTAGATGGCCAGCACATGACATGAGAAATCAAGTCTGAACCCAACAGACCCCTGCATACCTAAAGCAAGCTTTACATTAGTAGCTCCATGACCATCCATGGAGCCAGAGTTTCTCCACCTTCCTCGCTCATTCACTGTCTATTCACCACACCTTGGAGCTCCCCAAAGTGTTTAGGCCTCTGATACAGTCAGCCTCCATGTCACCACAGGGGCCTACTCTGAACCCGCTGTAATTCTCTAAGACCCCAACATCTGTGAAGCTCATTAATTCACTTTTCTAAGTGACGTGAGCAAGGAGACCTTGAACCTGCACCTTTGGGTGAGACTATGGATCTGAAACTGATTCATCATGAAGTGCATAGGTGCAGCTGCCTGCTGGAAGTCCTGTACCACCACTGGTGAGTGTCCTGGAGCTCTGTGCCCCACGCATCGGATGGGCCTCCTTGCTATAGTCAACAGCAGAATTTCCTACGAGTCACCCTGCATCGATATCTAGACCCTCAGTCTTGGGGACCAACAGAAGCACTGTTTAGTTCCCTGGGCTTGGACCACACCTGCTTCGCTAAGCCGTCACTTTGAACTCCCTTCTCAGTCTTTTGCTTAGTAATTTGTCACCCACAAAAAGTGTCAATTAGCACAAGATAGTCAAAGGTGTATGAGAATGAAACAAAAATAAAATCAAATTTTCTTTGGAAGCTTGACCTTTTGTCTCTGGGAATGATGAGAACAGGCGTTACTGAAGTTTTCCCAGTGGAGGGCTCTCTTCAAAAGCCAGAGTGCCTCTCTCTGAAAGTGTTAATGTAAGAGCAGATTGTAAATAATCCTCTTGGCAATGAGGATTGTGCTCTCTCTTGGAGGGCTCAAAGTGCTCCTCCGCTGAGCTAAATGAACAGGAGGAACGAACTGTACCAAACCCAGACTGATTCTGAGGACGTGGTCTGAGTCGTTTTCCTTCGCCCCAGGCACTTCTCAGTGAAGGAGAGGGGAAAGAGTGCTGCTGAATCCAGGCTTTATTAGTCATGGTGGGGTGCTGACCACTCCAAGTCTGCACACTATGGACTTCTGTCTCTGCTAAACTATTACAGTACAACTAAGGAAACTAGATTGGAAGCCAGTATACCAACCACTCCTTCAAGCCAGCAGTCTTTTAACTTCTGCCAAGAGATTTTTTTTTTTTGCTAAAATAAAGTTGCTCAGACTCCAAAAATAACATCTGTTGCTCAGAGTAACATTTTCAAAGAACATAATAAACTGTACGTCCAGAAAATATACACTCTGTGGTTCCCTAAGGGAACTTGCAGAATGGATGACGTGAGATTCTGGGCTCCTTCATTTCATGTACTGCCTGCCCCTGGGCAAAATATTTAGTTGATATGAGAGGTGGTAAGATATACTGTGTAAAGGGTACCTTCATTTCCAGCATGCAGTGACTGAAGTAGCTTTAAATGTCAGCCCCACTCAGATGTGCTGGGCAGGCTTTCACTAGCAGAGCGTACTTTTAAACTGAGGTCATGATGCCCTGGAGTAGGTACCAGGAAAATCCAAAAACTTAAAAAGTAATAATAATAACTATAATATTCTAAGTGTTGTAGTGGAAGCATATAGTCCAAGGACATTTTTAGATTCCCTGAAACTTACCTCTGTTTCCAAGGATCACCCCACACTAAATCGCACCTCCTAGTATTACTCTGCAACTTGTTAACCTTTATCCTCTCCATCCATCCCTGTCAAACTTTTAGAGATTTCCATCTCTAAACTAAACACGGGAGTGCTTGGATCACAGTGTGCCCCAGGACTGTAACGAGCTCCCCAATCATCTTGCAAGTGGAGGTCACTCGCTACAGGAGACTGGGAGAGAATATAGGTAGTGCGTGATCATTATTGCTACAGGAGACAACTCAGAGCATTCATTTCTGCATGTCCAGGGTGAAGAAGGACTTAGCTCTATGAGAACTCATCATTTCTAACTTGAGAAATAATCCCAAAGACATTTTTCTTGTGATCAACCGCTTGAAAGAACGAGATGGCTTTGCTGTCTGCTCGGGTAAGGTAGGGGGAAGGCAATGGAGGAGAGTGGCTGCCAAGGGTAGAGGAACAAAGAGGAGGGATGGCAATTCTGAGGTTTCTGATGGCCTGAAAGACACTGAAAATGTGTATACACTCCCCTCCGCTTGCACGGAAAACTGTTAGAGGATGGGAATTTCCATCTCAATTCTCCTGTTTAACTGTGAGGATCTGGACAAGTCTTTCAGTGTCTCTGAGCTTCAGTTTCTCCACGATGATGATCGTGCTGCTGACCTTTGCCTCCCCTAATACATATGTAAATCACACCTGAAAATTCACATAAATTAACATATGCTGAATGGCTTTATATAAGATATGACGCTTTGGGACAATTTCTACTATGATTTTTCTTATTTAGAACATTGTAATCAGCCTTTATACTGACTGACAAAGGGTTTGATTCGATGGCTTTTCAGTACTCTCCTGTTGTAGTCAGGGTTTATAAGGGAGTGTATTTAATACAGGATACATAATTTATAGGATTGGTCCTCCCCGTTTGTTCTGTGGTGAAATCAGAGGAGATTCGGGTTCTATCTTTGAAGAATTTTACTCCACCAATAAGTCAGTCAATGCTGCCTCTTCTGGAGTCCTGATTCTCAAAGTTCAGTATCACTGAACTGCCTGGGGAACTGTGACACACACATGGCTAGACTTCCAGCCCCAGAGGTTCTGACTCAGTAGATTTTGAGTGGGGCTGGAAAACGTGCATTTTTAAGATGCTGCTGAAGCTGGTCTTCAGATCATAGACTGAGAATCACTGTTCTGTAGAAGCCATTATCTATTTTGATATTTAAAATGATCCCTTAAATTTGCCATAAAAAGTGGTCTTGTGGGTTACTTCTGATGGAAGTTGAAAGACAAGGTGATTTTAAAAAGAAAATGTAGTATATGGACATCACTATTCTGTATTATCAACATGCACTAATAAAAAATAAATTAGTTGTAATGGGGTTTAACTTTAAAAATAAGTTGTATATATGCAAATATATATATTATACAAATCAATGATACAACTTTTTCTTGGTGTAGACTTCTTTTTTCAACATTTGTATAAAGACAAAAATACAACACTGGGTTGGGCCCACCTTCCTCTAATCTTTATTTTCCTTTTAGCTATGAAAAGTGAATAAAGTTTCAAAGTTTAAATTGGTTCTTGGTCCCATTAAGGTACACAGCTTTCAGATTAGTGACACAGATTTACAAACTGCCCCTTGAAAGTTGAATACTAATTGGAAATGATGCCCTTGGGAGAAGGTAAGGTCAACTTTCCACTGTAGCTTTTTGCTTCATTATGCCGGAAGTCTGGCTTATGACTGCTTTCATCTAATTAACCAGTTAAGTTCTTAACCTTTTTGCTGATGCATTCATTCAGGACTACAAGCTCCATTTAAATAGTGTATTTCAGTGTAATAGAAATGCGTGTGATTCCCTACAGTCCTAACAAGAGTACAGCATCTGGAAATTATGTGCTGTTTTCCCGTTCAACATCAATGATCCAGATGTAGTCCTTGTAGCTTCAATTATACAACATAAAGGCGAGATTTGTGTAAGCAAAATTAACCTTTGCCATCATTCGGTTCCCCTTATAACCACAGGGCAACATGACAGGGAGAGTGTACTTCACTGAGACTCAAGACTCAGTTTCTATCCACGCCTTAATGCTTACTGGCTCCAGAACCTTGAGAAAGTTCTTTGATTTCCCTGAGCTTTTTCACTTGTAAAATGGAGCCAACAAGCTGTGGCTGGACTACTTTGGAGGGGTGCTTTGATAACCAAAAGAAAACGAGAAACATGAATGAGTGCACTTTAGACACTGTGAAGCCTTTAAAAAGTCAAGGTCTTCTTCTTTTTGTGCTGTCATGTTCTGGGTACAGTGTGCCCTGGCCCCTGTCTTAAGGCCATACTTTTGTTCCTGGGGAGTTGGGGAGCATTATTTCAAACATGTGTTTATGTGTTCATACTTGAAGACCGATAAGAAATGATGACCACGCTACACTATCTCATCACCATGGTAATGTTAACATTTCTCCACTGCTGCACAGGCAATAAACTCATTGCCAAATATGTGATGTCTCTTAGCCTTTGGAACCCTGTACAGTTACTATTTCCCCCCTAATTTGCAAGTGAGGAAACAAATTCTTCTCAAGGATATAGTAAGATACAGAATCCAGACTAGATACTTGTGTCCTAAAAGAGGCCCATTTTCTATCATCTGGGAAATGAAATTTAAATAAAAAGATATGGTCAACTAAAGGCTATGTTCTTCTGATACACTAAAGCTTTCCTTATTCCCCTTTTATATGAGAATACCATTATTATAATGGGCTTTTAATAAAGCTATCCTATGGCAAGGAAGTAAAACAAGAGAGCCCCGCTCTTATTTACATGGTTTTACCCCATAATGGGTCCAATAAGGGCCAACCTATAAAGATATATCTGTCATATTCCTTTTAACTGCACTACAGAGTGATGTATTATTGAACCAGATCAAAGGATGCTCTGACATTTGACTAAATATTATCTGTGGCTGTGTCTGTGAAGATGTTTGTAGAAGAGATCAGCATTTGAACTGATGGACTGAGCAGGTCACCATCACCAAAGCAAGTGGCCATCACCCACTCTGTAGGCCTGAAGAGGAGGGACAAATGGAGCCAAGGCGAATTTTCCCCTTCAGTCTGTCTGCTTAACTTGATAGTGATCTCTGGCTCTTGCACTCTGGTTCTCAGGTTTTCAGACTTGTACTGGAATTTACACCATTTACAAAGCTTCCTGGACCTCCAGATTGTGGGTGGTAAGTATGAAACTGCTCAGCTTTCTCAATAGGTGAGTCGATTCCTCATTATAAATCTCCTTCACACACACACACACACAATCTTTTATTGATTCCATTACCCTAGAGAACCCTAACACAGGGATCCCTCTGAGATGTGTATAGAATTTTATTTTCATGAATCCTTAGCCAGGCAATAATGTGACACTAATTCCTAAGTACTAAGCTCCCTGTTAATGATTAACCTATCCTCCTCACAGAGACTATGAGGTAAGGACGTTAACAGAAGCCAAATACTACAAAAGCAGTGGAACAAGGAAGGCACATAGCAACCATTAAAGATATGTGTGTGTGTGTGTGCTGATGTGCATGAGTGTGTGTGTGTGTGTGTGTGTGCATATGTATGCCTGTGTGTGCTCACCTGTGTGCATGCATAAAATCTTAGATCTACAGTGCAGAAGTTCAGGAAGACAAGATGCTAAATCCAGCTTACAAATTGTTCTGTGATATATATATCATCATAACTAAATCCAACTGCTTCTGATGACAATAAAACTTCAAGTAACTTTGACGTGAAAGTGCAGTTTTATGTAAAGAAAACGTTCCCAACTATTTAAAAATGAATATTAAAAGAGTAGACCTCAATCTGAACCACAGAGATAAGGATGGGTCACTGTAACAAACGCACCCCTCTGGCGCAGGAGCTTGATGCTGGGGAGGCCGTGGGAAGGTGGGGGTGGGCAGGGCACAGAAGGTAAAGACACAGGCGTTTTGTACTTTCTGTGCGGTTTAGCTGTGAACCTAAAACCGTTCTGATATTTAAAGTTTACTTTTTTCTAAAAGATTGTTTTATAAAACACACTTTCAAGTTTTAAAAATTGTAGTCTTCAGGATTATTGCTACCATTTGAAATCTGCCAATAGGTAGTGCCCAGTGGCCTTCCACCTTTAGTACAATATTTTGGTCTGGAAGCTAGATTCTAGCTTACCTTTTGTCTGTTTGTTTATAATTTGTTTTATTTTTATCCATACATGCTTGTAGCACATAATGATTACATTAACTGTAAGAAACTGGTACATTTACATAACACATTTCAATTCTTTTTTTGACCTTTTCCTACACTTCCCTTTTATTTTTCCAGGGTCAAATTCATTTTTTTTTTTTTCTTTTTTGGTATCAGGAATTGAACTCACGACCTCGCGCTTGCCAGGCAGGCGCTGTGCACTGAGTTATATGCCTAGCTTTTTTTTTTTTTAATCATTTCTTTATAAGACCTTATAAATTATCACAGATACAGATTTAACTTTTGGATCCAGACTTTCAGTCTGAATGAGCACACCGGCAGAATATGTGATTGGGAGTTACGCTGAAGCAGTTCCTGTGGAATCTGCAGAGGGAAAGCACCCGAATCTAGACAGCATTTCTATCTTTGAGAGGAGATGCTCTGCTCGCCCACGCATTCTGCCTCCTTCCAACTTGTTATGGTTTATGTCTAGATGTCTCTCCAAAGACTCATGTGCTCTGGGGAAGTGACTGAATCGTGGATGTGTGATACTCATCAGTAGATTAGTTCTCCAACAAGTTTTTAATTTAGTCATTTTACTTCTAAACACTAGAATTTCCATTTGGCTCTTTATTTATAATCTCTATTTCTTATTGATATTCTTTATTTGGTTAGATATTATGGACACATTTTCCTTAACTTCTTTTGATGTGTTTTTGTTCAGGTCTTTGAATATATTCATAAAAACTGACTTACAGTCTTTGTCTAATAAGTCCAAGATCTGCGATTCTTTATGTAGAGCTTCTATTGACTATTTCCCCTTTATATGAGTCTTTGTCTCTTTGTGCGTTTCATGTATTTTTGTTGAAAATCGAACATTTTAAGTAACATAATATGGCAGCTCTGGAAATTAGAACAATCTCTCTCAGTCCATTGTTGTGTTATTGTTATCAGTTTTTCCTTTCTGTTGTTTGTAACTTTCCTGGACTAATCATATAAAGAGTATATTCCCTGTAGTGTATAACCACAGAAATCTCTGTTCATTAACCTTATTAATTAGCTAATGATTGGTCAAAGATTTCCTTAACACCTTCAAAAACTAAGTCTTCCAACCTTTGCTGTCAAGTTCAGCGTATGTGTTGGGGCATACGCTGAATGTTAAACTAGTCAATATACAACTCTGCCTTAGTTCTCATTTCCTGTTTGTACAGGGGTTCAAAGTCAGCCAGAGGTTCTGTTCCAAAGCAGTCTGTCTTTTCATGTCTTTTTTGAGGATGTATACAGACCTGCACATGAGTGCAGCTTTCTAGATCCCCAGGAATATATTAGAGCTTTTCAAAAACCACAATGGACATCTCATTTCCTTTATTTTCTTTTTAAGTTTCTCCCCATTGCTCTTGTTTGACTGCAGTGTTAAGCAACTATTTCTGGTTATTATAACAAATGCCTTTGGGAAAGCCTTCTCCTCCAGAAGGTGTTCTGAATCATATCAGAACAAGAGTCTTTGAATGGGCTGTTTCAGAGGCTGTGAGATAGGTGTAATGGTTACAGTGCTCTGCAGATGGAACTCTTCGGAGCTCCACACCCCATCTTCCTTTCTAGTTGCTGTCAGGCTGCTATTTTTCTAAGCCATTATGGTTTTGAACTTGCTGGTTTTTAAGGTTAATGCAGAGCTGGGACAAAAATGTTAACAATGGATCAAGTTAAAATGCCACAAATGCTGCTGTTCTTCATTAAGTTCAGCAGTTCTTTTCTGAAAATGCTTTGCAGATTGTAACGAGATTTTGGCTAATTTTTAAAGCTTTAAAAAATTGATTTTGATGAGTTATGCCCATGTTTTCATTGCTCTTCTGATCAAACAAATTTATAGAGGCCCTTATTTCCCTACTATTATTATCTTTAAAGTGAAAGTTGAGATAGAATGAAAACTTTTCATATATTATGCATGATTCTTCACCCTTCTTTTCATTTATTTTATTTAGGTAATTCCACATTACAGCTCGAATGTCATGCATATATGATATGAACCAGAAGTCTAAATTCTCATCATTTCTTTCATCATCTTCCTATCACATAATTTTTAATATTATTGTCTTGGTTACTTACCTGTCATTATTGAGACAAAATACTCAAAACCCCAAATTAAGGAAGGAAAAGTTTATTTAGCTCATGTTTGTGGAGATTTCAGTCCATACTTGGCTGGCTCCAAGGCACAGTGGCACATGCTGGTGGGCAACAGTTCATGGCAGCAGAAGATAGCAAAAGCAATGAGAGCAAAAAGGGAGGAACAGGGCACAGCAAGCCTCTTTTCCTCCCTTATACTGTGTGCAAGCTACCAGCCTCAGGGTGGCTGTAGCAGGCACACCCATAATCCCAGCACTGGATCAGGAATCAATCTTAAACTCTAGAAGCCTGCCCCATGACTGCATGAGGCTTTGGAGGGGACATCTAGACACAAACCATAGCAATTATATAAGGGGCTTAATCTCTTAAGTGCCTTTCCCTGAAGCCATAATTTGGTTTCTTCAGTGATCAGACCATTGAAGAGCATGAGGCAGGGGAAAGAAGAAGGGGATGTCTGCCTTGTTATTAGTATGATGCTTTTGTCACTGTTAATCAGTGGACACACTTGCCAGACTATGTGAACTTACACAACTTTTGTGAACTTGGAGCAGGACACTGGATAATGAAAATCCTAAAACAACACTAAACAGGTTAATTTTTCTCTATTGTGGGAGGATCCCTAGCCCCTGGGCCAGGGACTGGTACTGGTTCGTGGCCTGTGAAGAACTGTCTTGTACAAAAGGAGGTAAACAGTGGCAAGCAGTGGAATCTTCATCTGCATTTACATCTGCTCTATGTCAGTTGAATTATGTTTGAGGTTTTCCTCCTGCCAGATGAGTAGCAGCATTAGATTCTCATAGGAGCTTGAACCCTACTGTGAACTGTGGCTGTGAGGGACCTAGGTTGCTGCTCTTTTGAATCACCCTGAAGTCATTACTCCTGCCATTTGTGGAAAAACTGTCACCACCAGAAGAGGTTCCTGGTGTCAAAAATGTTGTGAACACTGCCCTATTGGATCCCAGGTACTTGTGTGTATTGAGATTTGAAAACAGGTAGAAGTTCATTCCGTTGAAACACATCTTTCCACCCATTTGCCATGATGTCTAAATACTTTAGGAGACAATGAAAAGAAAATGTAATCCCCACATCACCTTCCAGTATTTAATTTAAAATACCAAACACACAAAGTTTTACTTGGTGTTTATTTTATATTCTTTAAAAACATTTACATATATACATATATTTTTCCTCTTCTTTCTTTCTTTTTCCTATCCCCTCCTTCATTCCAGTTGCTCCTTCTGATTTGAGCAGTTTCTTTTCCCTTTCACAATATCTATTGTACTTTCAGATTTTATCTACTCTTTCAGGTTCTTATAGTAGGAAGGAAATACAATGTTTACACATGTGAATCTGATTTATTTCACTAATGAGTATGGTCCTTAGTTGTATCCATTTACCTATAAAAGCCTTTAGTTTATCTTTCTTTATAGCTGAGTAATACTCCATTGTATAAAAATACCACATCTTTTTTATCCATTCCTCAGTTGATGGACATTTGAGTTGTTTCCAAGATTTAGCTATGACAAATTGTGCTGCTATAAATGTGAGTGCACATATATCGCTGTGGTATGATGTTTTAAGGTCTTCTGAAAAAATACACAGGAGGGGAATAGCTGGGTTGGATGGGACCTCTAATCCTAGTTTACTGAGGAATCTCTAGACTGATTTCCACAGTGGTTGCACCAGTCTACACTCCCACCAACAGTGGAGAAGAGTTCCTTTTTCCCCAAAGCCCCTCTAGCATTTGTTGTACACACAGGATAGCTAGGATAATTGTACTACTAATATCTGTCGGTTTACTGAAAGAAACTGTTAATGTGTAATTGCTTGATCAATCTTGCGTACCTATATTAGGTTATATGTGCAACCATTTTGAAGATGACATTATGTTAAATAATAACCATTGTTAATATCCTATCACCATGTTTTGAAGTTCTGTATTATTTTTATTGCTCTCTATGTGGTTTTGTTTATGTATTTGTTTTTGTTATTTTGTTTTTTTATGAAAAACAATATATATATATATATATATATATATATATATATATATGGATAGCTGGAATAGGTGTATTGCTGATGTCTGTGGCTTATTGAGAGGCACAGTCAATGCTTAAAATTTTCTTTTTTCTTGACCAATTTTGTACACTTGAACTTGGTAATCAGAATGACCGGTCTGAAAACAATATGCAATAAAAGAACCATTGTTGAATTCCTACCATTTTGTATGGTGAAGCTCTGCATCATTTCCAATGTTTTATTTTTTATTTTTAAATTTTTTTTACTTGTTACTGTCTTTGTTTGATCAATCTTACACTCTTATGTCTAGTGGACCGAGCAACTTCACTGAAGATAATAGTATATAATATAGCAGCCACTGTAAATTTCTATCATTTTGTTTTGAGGTCATGTATCATTTTTGTTGTTTTTGTGTTGTTTTGATTTTGTCTTCATTGTTGCTTTGTCAGTTTTTAAATTTTTACAATAAAAAAGTTTTCAAATTTTTAAAAAGACTAGATTAACCTATTTCTTCTTTCATTTTAAATTACATTACTTTGCAGTACCTTTTTATATTTGATCTTTGAATAAAAGAGCTCTTTCCTTTCCATGAATTGTGCACACACACACACACACACACACACACACACACTCCTTAAATATCAATAATACAAACAGGGTAAGTAAATTTATTTGGCCATTAAAGCCTCCTGCTATTTTACTTAAAATTTTATCATAATGTAAGAAAGTCATTAGTTTTATTGAAAATCTCCTCACTCAATTTTTCTGTATATAAATGATATAAAGTATGTGTAATTTTTCTTTTTAAATAAATTTAAGATCAAATTTGGCATGATAAATGCTAATTAATAGTTTTGCAGCTCATACAGAATTATTCTCCTGCTACAGTTGAGCTACCTTAATATTCTTCAGAAATTCATGCCACTGCTTAATAGAATACCTCAAAGTTTATTCTTTCTAGTAAGTCCAAAGGCATTCTGAGTTTGAAAAGCAGCAAAATAATCGAAGTACATTTTAGAACTAAAGACACACTAGGAGGATCAATGTACAGTTGCATCAGCCTCCTGCCTTACAAAAGTCTAAGCTACAGCTAAATATTTACAAAAAAGACCAAAAAACATTTTTGATAGAGCTCATGAGAGGACCGCAGAAGGAAGAAACAAAACGAAACTTAAATTACTATCACTCTGGCTCCATCTCTTTCTTTTCAAGTGGTCTGACTTACTAAATTATTTTTGGCTGCTTATAACCATGACTTTACACTTTTGTATTTATGGCATAAAGTCGAGGCACAAGGCACATGGGAAAAGATGGCTGGATGCACATATTTAGACTTTTAAATACTATAATCCTCCATATCGCCCGAATTAGTTTCTTTTCCAAATATGTTGGAACTGTTCCCTGGGACTTTGAAGGAAGAGATTGCACAGTTTTATTGCTGAATTGGAGAGGGAAAGGAGAAGGGTAAATACCATAATGGAATTCTCTTCAATTCTCTCATTTTGACTACATATTAAGAACTTCATCCCACAATGAATTAACTTCAAGAGTAGCTCTAAACTATAGATGCTTTGTTCTTATTCATTTCAATCATTCTTCCAGCTGAAACAAGTTACTTCCTATTCTACTTAAGGCAACATGTTTAGGTTTTCCTTCAGTATTTACTATTATATATTATTTGGGATCTCTACTAAAATATGAATACTGGGACTTTGGCATTAGTGCATGGATTTTGTCTACACTGTACGAAACAGTCTCATAAGTGATCAAAACACAAAAGGAGCCCAATATTCCTTTCTTTCTTAATTTTATAAATGTAAGTTTTGACTTTCAATTTAATCTTACCATATGAATTTACATGAATCACTTATTATATTTGAGCTTAAATTCCTTCATTTATAAAATATGGCTAACCAAACCTGTTGTAAGGGTCAAATCATAAACATAAGTTAAATGGCTGCATTGGAAAAAAGGCTGAACTTCAACAAACTGTCAAGACCTGCACATACAACAACATCTTCCAGGTTCCTCACTTTACATGAAGATTCAATAAAGAGACTATTCCATCAGAGGACTGAAAAAATGCACGCTTTTCTGAGGAGGTTCTTTTAGTTAAGTGCAGTAGTTGTTTTCTCTTTTAGAGTTCTAAGTGTATTTTTAAAAAATCAGGTCAACTGGAGTATTTCAATTATAAGAAATGAGTTTCTTGAATAAGGGCTTCTTCATTAATTATTTAAGGGTTTGTATTAGTCAACTTTTCATCACCATAATAAATGTTCAAGATAATAAACTTACAAAGACACAAGGTTTATTTTGGCTCACAGTTTTAGAGGGTGTAGTCTGTGGCCAAGTAGATCCCTTGTTTTTAGGCCTCTGGTGGGGATGCCAGAGGGTAATTGTGGAGACAGTGCAGGGTGTGGCCAAGCAAAACTGCATAACCAGAGGGTAAAGAGAGAGGAAAAGACCAGAGTTCCATAATTCCCATTAAGGGCAATGGTCCCAGTGACCCAAAGACCTTCCAGGAGGATCTACCTCTCTTAAAGTTTCCATTACCTCCCAATAGCACCTCACTGGGGACCAAGTGTTTACCATGTGGACCTCTGGGGGAACATTTATGATCTAAACTGTACTGAAATTATAACATTACTTTCCACAGCTACTGCATTGAATGGAACGTGATTGTTTCCCTCATGCTCGAATTAAACAAAGATTTTGGATGTCAGAAATATAGAATTAAAGGAAAGAAAGGGACAGAGAAAGAGAGATGTATGTTGATAGGATACAGGGAGTGGGTGATATGAGTGTTTGTTTGTATATAAGAGCTGGTGATGGAGGTAGACACTCTCAGCTATCTGAAAACCAAGATAAACCCTTTTACCCTTTAAGTAATATGATTTCTTCTAAAGACAGCTATGGTTTTCTCCTTATATAAGCAGCCGCAAGAAGACCCAGCCAAAGAAAGACTGATTTTTTGCAATCTCAAAAATGGTTCTGAATAAAAAGGTGTCAAAAGTCAATGAAGCTATCTAAATTTAAGTGCAGAAATTCATTAACATCTTTGCCATCAGTTGCTATTAAAGTCCAGGATGAGAGCACTCTACCTGGTTGAAAGCAATCCTTTACCTACAGTGCTACAAGTAAGTATATAGATCTTCTGAACTGGCACCAAAACTTCTTAAAGTATCTGATTTATTCCCACAAGTGCATTACCGTCCGTATGTAGATTGCATCTCTTTATTGAAAAAAGTTGTTAGGAAATATTTGCTGACTGCCATGTAACATCCAAAAATACAAATAGACGTGTGAGAAAATGCTGCAGGTTTTCTCATTCCAGTTGCCATTTCTGTAAGCCACAACAAAGTGATTCACTGCTTCTCATAGGGAAAATTCCCAATCAACAGAGAAAGCAAAATCAGACAGCAAAGGATACAGTGTGGGGAGCTCCAGTTAGAGTCATACATTAATGTCCCAGCTTATCTACTGCACAGCAGGAGGCTCCAAAAATCATGGCTGGACTTCACAGGCAGCACATGAAACAGCTTTCCAAGCTCAAATTCAAATCATCAGGTTTAGGGATCAGGCCAACATAGTAATGAAAGGCAGGTGGATTGAATTTCGGGAAGAAAAGGAAAGAAGAGACATATCAAATTCACCGGTCTGAATTTATTTTAAGGAAACTTAAAGGAGGAACGTAAGAGAAAAGCCAGTAACAATTATTTGTTAGCTAGAAGTTTTACTTTTTTCTAACCATGGAAGGTCACAGGATTCAATATAGCAGTGCCCTTCAAACTGAGGAGAATATTACTCCACAGGCAAGTAGGGTTTTGGAATTTTACTGCAAAGGGCTGACTTAGGAAGTAAATAAAGACTAGAATTATAAAATTAAAAATTAAGATGTAGCTCTACTTCCAGACTGAAATGAGTGCACAAGGGACATCACCATGGGCCTGGGAGTTCCTGTCCTGAGCTAAAAAGCCTTCCTTAAACAACTTGTTCTTGTCCTGGAGGAGGAGGTGGAGCAAGCTAGGGTTTTCAGAGAAGCTTGAGCTATTGGCAATGGTTCTGGCATGACAAGGACCCTGCCTCTGCACAAGTCTCCCAGCCAAGCTTCCAGAAAGCAGTAGCTTTGAGGACTGTGACCAAGAGTGTTCAAATGTGAACCTACACCCACAAGACAAACCAAATCAGCCATCTTTAAGACCCTCTACATACGGGTACTGAAGTTGTGCTTGCTGGAGTCCATAGGGATAATGTGAAACCCTTCTATCAGCTAGGAACTATGTGATCCTAACCTTCATTTGGCTTAGGCATTGCCTTAAAGAGATCTTGGAGGTGGAGCTGCAGGTTCACTTCTGACTCCATGGGGTATAGATTCTTCTCCTTCTGTTGTGGTAAGGGATAGAAGGAGTGGCTTTCAGCTTTGTGAAGAGGAAGCAGAATTTTCGAATATACTGACTCCAGACTGGGAAATAAGACCACACAGCCAGGTTGCTTTACTTGTAAAGATATTTCATATCCTCTCAACCTCTATTCTTTTCACACGTACAGATGATCAATAGTGACATTCATTTTTTTTTATCCCCATATCTTGAGAAGCAACTTTAAGTAGGAAGAAAGCAAATACAGATACCAATTGGTTTAAAAAGTATGTTTTTTGTTCACCTTCACAGCCAGGTGCAAATGTCCTGTGAGGTTACTGCAAACACGTGGCTGCCTGACTTTGTTATTTGCAATTTAGTTTCATTTAGAGCTATCATATAACATGACAGCCCTACTAAACTCTTCAACCCAACCACGCCAGTAAGGCATGTGGATTTAACCCAGGAATCCAATAGCTAGAAAACTTGTCTTTTTCATCCGGAAAAATTTTAATAACCCAAACAATATGTGAAAAACTAAGCTTGGGTACTTTTATGAAATTCCATATTCAATCCAAAAATGAGTATGGAATTTATTTCCTTGTTTGTGTTCACAGATACCCCATTCATCAAGACTGCAAATGGTTCGGCTCTGCAGACTTAAGGAATGAATTATTATAAGGAGACAGTTTAGACTGTTGGCAGTCAGGGCTACTAAGTTTAAAATCCTGGCCCTGCTCCTTACTAGTTGTGTAACTTTAGATAAGATGTTTAATCTCCCTCTCTTAGATTTCTCCATCTGTTAGTGGGAAGGACATTAGCTGCTTCATAGGGCATTATAAAAATTAATATATATATATAAATTGTTTAGAACAATTCTTAGATATCATAATATCAATAAATGTGAAATTGTATTATTACGTCTGGGTCAACCTACTCTCCACCCATATAGGGTACAAGAAAATGATGACACCTGCTAGAGCAGTTGTATAAGTTTATATCAGCGAGAAAGTGGACAATAGAGAAGAGAAAATGCAAAGTGATGTCACACTTGTCACAGCCAGGTGGAAATGTCCTGTGAGGTTACTGCAAACATGTGGCTGCCTGACTTTGTTATTTACAAAGTCTGTGATCGTCATGATGACCACTAGCAGGAACCATCTGGAAATTCATTTGCTCACTTCTGTACTTTGAAGAATGAAATTATAATTCAGGAGACAATTTTATTTCAGAAAAAAGAGAGCAACTGGCTGATTACACTTTGCTGTGTGTTAAATATCCCCTTCTGACCCTCATGTAGAAATGTAATTGCCTTTGTGATGGTATCACAAGGGGGCAGGTGTGAGGGATGGTCACTGGGGGTTCCATCACATTGAATAGATTAATGAAGTTATTAAAGAAATGGGTTAGTCATTATTGGAGTTCAGCCCCAATTTTTGCTCTTGGTTTCTCTGCCAGCACCATGTTTTTGGACTTCTCAGCCTCCAGAACTGAGCCAAATAACTTCTACTGTTTATAATTTACCCAGCCTGCAGTGTTCTGTCATTGCAACAGAAAACTGACCTAAACAAGTTTTGCTAAAAGAACCCTCTTTTTTTTACCAAACAGTTCTGTCTTAATCATAAATGGATTAAGGGACAACTATTGGTTAAAAAGTTTCAAAGGTTTAATATTGACTCGAAGATATAACATTACAACCTGAAGTACACATCTTATTTCTTCTCTCCTCATCTAAAAGTGTTAAAGAGATCTAGAATTCTATGAAAGATGAACATATTACATTTGGAAAATATATGTTTTCTATATATTCATGGTGATTCTACTATGACATCAGTATCAAGTGATAGGAACTGTTCATCTTTACATTCAGACTTAACAATAATGATCCTTTACTTCCTAGTGATCTCAAAATACTTCACGAACATTATCTCCTTAAGAAAATATTAATAAGATAGTCACACCTAACATTATTAAACAGTGGTGGTAGGGCCTTAATTGTGATGAACCTTTGAAATGTAATAATGATAATAATAATTCATTGTTATAGTGCCTTAATGACTGAGAAAATATATTCTCATGCATGATATCATTTAAATTTTAACACAAAGCTCTCAGACAGGCGGGAGGACATGTAATAATCTGTGATTAAGAAAGCACCAGAGAATTAAAAATGACTAATCAACTTAAATTAGAACTCTAAAAAGGAAATGCTAAATTAAAATAATATTAGACATAAATTTAAAACCTGGTGTCATCTTCAATTTTTCTTTTTTGGAAGCTACAAAAATAGGCATTGATCTCAATTTTCAGTGAAAGAAAATCAATGAAGGTGTGCAATGTGGTACTCCATCCAAATTTCTAGTCCAGGTATATAATTTCTAACCCAGAAAGAACATTTTCCCTGATGCTGTGTAAGGCTTGATGCCTGCAGCATGATTATTTTAAACTCTGTCATTCTGAAATATCAGAAAATTAGGATGCTATTAGTATATGTCCTTCTGTTTATTTTCCTTTTATGATGATTTAAGAAAAATTATTACATTTTTTTATCCCAAATCCCCCCAAAATCACAGTTCTAAGGCAAGCCTATGAGTAGGGTGGAAAGCATAAGGTCAGCCTGAGTCACTCTAAACTCAGCATGATTCAGGGTTAAACTGCCATGACCTCAGCTAGGACTAATGACTCCGCCAACTCCCATCAGAATTATGTATTCCTTTCTTTTTCATGGAGAGAGAATGAGAAACCTGTGTATCACAAACACTTAAGATCTGTTTGCCTACCAAATTTTAGTGGGAAGCCAAGTAAACCTTCTAAAATTAAAATGTCCAGTGTGAATTTATAAAAATCTCTTGTACAGCCTCAAGCACAGTGGTGATACCCACCTGTGATCCCAGCTACTTGAGAGGCTGGGGCAGGAGAATCACAAGTTCAGGGCTAGCCTGGGCAACTTAACAAGACCTCATTTCAAAAATTAAAAGAGCCAAATATTTTTAATTTATTATATAGTCTAGATATTAATCTCCAGGATATATATTTTCCTAGAGTAGCTAACAAAGATTTTCTCCTATTTTGGAAGCTGCCTCTTTGTTTCCTTTTTCATGAAGAATATTTAAATTTCATTTAATCCTATTTATTGATTCTTGATATTTCTTGTGTTTTGGGATCCGATCCAGGAAGTCTTTGCCTGTGCATATGGCATCAAGAGTTTCCCCTCTGTTATCTTCCAGCTTCTGGATCTGTGTCTAAGTTTTTGATCCACTTTGATTGGATTATAGTACGAGGTAAGAGAGAGAGATCAAGTTTCAGTCTTCTGCATATGGATATCCAGTTTTCCAAGCACCTTTGTTAAAAAGCCTGTCTTTTCTCCAATGTGTGTTTGTCAAAGATAAATGAATGTAGAGCTTGGGGATAGAAGAAATTAGAAACCAATACGTTAAACAAAATAAACCAAACTCAGAAAGTTAATGGCACATTTTTTCTCATGTGAGAAACCTAATAACTAAATGAAATAAAGGAGAAGTGACAAGACACTATAGATAGATTTTTGGAAACAAAGAAGAGGATCAGAGGGGGAGGGGAGGAACGGGAGAGTGAGATAAATGGTATTGAAAATGATCGAGATATGTTAAATGCACTTACCAATTTCCCAAAATGAACATCATCAACCAGTCTGTATTACTACTATGCACTAAAAAGATGATGGAAGGAAGGAAGGAAGGAAGGAAGGAACGAACGAACGAACGAACGAACGAACGAATGAAGGAAAGAGGGGAGGGAGGGATGAAGGAAACAGGGAAGGGAGGGAGGGAGGGAGGGAGGGAAGGCAGAAGAAAAAGGACTTGGTATGTAGCTCAGTGCAAAGCCTGTGTTCAATCCCCAATACTTTGGAGGAAAACTAACAGAAAGATAAAGAAAGCCCAGTCTACACTATCATTTCCCAGCTCCTGCAACCAACAAATATATGTGTTAAACCTAGTGACACTCGTGAGTCAGAATGTGATGATAAGCACAGATCTGAGAAGAGAAAAATGAGTCACTACATGTCTTTAATTCTTTCCCATATCCACACCATTAGTCTCTAAAGGAATACAGGAAGAAAATCTCCAAACCTCTGTTTCTATTTCATCTCATTCTTTTGAAATTTCTACACTCTATATATTTATAATGTGAATAATATATTAGTATAATAGTGACAGGTGGTAATTCTGAATGCACCTAGTTCAAACAGGGGGAAAGATGTTTCTTTGTAAACGGGACTAATTTTGCAGGGAAGAACATCTTTGCACTCAAAATTATGTTATTTGATTTCCTAGTTGGCTTGCTTCTTAAAAAAGGAAAAGGAATATGTCCCATGAAAAACGTTTTAGAGAGCTGCAATAAACAAAAATATCTGAAATGTTTTAATCTGGTGAACCATCTTCCCATGCAAGATGTCATCATGATGGGTCTCATTTATCAAGAATGTAGAGATCTTGATCATTATTACAAACTGTAAACTTGGGAACAGTGTGTGTTTGAACTGATGGATTTAATAACATCCAGTGACAGCAAATCATAATGACAGAGGGTGTGCCATAGAAGCAATAAGAAATAAATTGTGAAAAACGCATATTGCCGTCGGTTTGTGGGTGACTATGATTTTCCTTGTACTTCTTACTTCTTAAGAAGGCCAATCCTCAGGGGCTCTTTCAGAATCTGAATTTAAGTACATAGGAGGTCTCTTAGATACCATAATTTGAAATACCACAAGAGTGGAAGCAGGCATAGAGAAGGACAATCTGTTTTAATGTAATTTTATTTTCCCTTAACCTAACGCAACACTGTGATGGAAATTGAAAGAGAAATAGCTCCAGTAATTTGTCAAACAGAAATTGAGCACTATATAAATAATCCCAATGTGATTATCCAATTATTTACTTCATTACAATGTGGGCAGGGTCTCAGAGAAATGTATATGCCCAAAGCTTTTATTTTTCTGATGATGATGTTTATATAACATTTATTTCCCCCCAAATAAACTTAGATCTTATCACAGTTGTCAGAATATCCATAACTAGACCTCAAGGTTTGCCACATATCAACAGCTAGACTATAGAACACAAAATATTTAGTTTCTTTGATCATGAGATAAAGAAGCAAGAGATTAGGGCACAGCAAACTGACCGGGGAGGTGATCATGACTTGGTAACTACTGTAGTGCTTGGTACATTGTGTCAACTTGGGAAGTTTACAAGTTTAAGCAACTCAGCAGGAAGCCAGGATCCTTACTTGTAAACATCTTCATCCTGTGCAAGAGGAGGACACCGCAGCGGTGTGAGTGCTGCACCCACCCTAGATGGGTAGCCTGCTTACAATATAAGGGAGGAAAAGAGGCTTGCTATCCCCCTTTTGCTCTTGCTGTTTTTGTGGTCTTCTGCCACCCTGAATAGTTGCCCCTGTGCCATGCCACCCTACCTTGGATCCAACTGATTATGGACTGAAAACTCCACAAACTGTGAGGTAAATAAGTCTTTCCCTCTTTAACTTTGGGTGTCTGGTATTTTGTCTCAGCAAGGAGAGAAAATTAACCAAAACAACTACAAAGTTCCCAACTGTTCCCAAAGTCGTGCACATGAGCCAATCAGAGAATGCTGCTGTTAGTTCTTTTCCTGAGAACTCTTGTAGGTTTTAATAGGACAGCCTAGATCTGATGTCACCCTGAGAGGTGGGAGATATACAAGGCCAGTCACTATTGAGCTAGCCACCACTGTGCTCTCTCTTTCACTGCAGCCCACTCAGGCTGTACGGTGTACTCTTTTCCCACTTGGCCCAAACTCACTCAGCAAAGCACATTTCTTTTCCTACTTTTAATAAACATAAAACCTTGCTACATTGTGTGCTTGTTTTGTCCAATTTTTGTTCAAGACAAGAAGAATTTAGAAACCACTTAGAGAAAGAGAACCTAGAATCCTAGAAACCAGTAACGTATTGTTTATATTCCTAAAATATTGCTCGCAAAGAATCCAAACCTCCAATTTATTCCCTAAAAAGGGACAGCATGGCTTAGGGTGAAATTCTATGACCCATACATTAATATCCTAAGACCTTTATTATCTCATTATGCTGAGAAATGTGTCTTTTAAAAAAATCTTTTCTATAGGGAGGAAAAAAGTTGATAGTAATTAAAGTAGCTCTATTTGTCTGATTACTTTACCCTTTATATAATCTGGCCCTAGAGGATTTAGCTAGAGGCTGAACCCACACTGAGTTCATACTTTGTAGCAAAAGAAGTTATCTAGATAAACTGTTTCCAGATAATCCACTATAATTTCAGTAATTGAATTAAATGAAAAAAGGTTTAATCTTGGTAAATTGATTATGGATTTAAAGGTGCATAGAAATAATAAAGTTATTTCTACTGATCTTTCTATTGGAAAGTAAGATGTATGGAGTCACTTCCAAAAGTGGTCAAATGCCCTTATAATTTCGTGTTTACAGCTTTTTTGCAGGGTGTGTTATTTGTTACCATTTTACAGAAGGTAAAAATGAGTTTCAAAGCTTAACATGTATAAAGTCACAGAACAACCCAATTAAAAGTATATCGTACAGAGCAAATCAATCTCATTGCTTTCTTTTACCCCACACAAAGTTACTTTCAGTGAATTGTTTCTAATAAATTAACAACTTTAGTGAAATATCTAGCATCAGAGTGATTGGTCCTAATAAGCTGTGATACATGGTTGTTAAACCTCCACCCTAGGTCTATGCTTGAGAATGAACCTGTGACTGACTTCTGACCAACATCGTACAGCACAGGTGATGGGAGGCCATGTCCATGACTGTTTTATTGATTAATCCTGGAAGTTGACGTTCCCTTGGTGGCTTTGAAGGAGTAACCTGCCCTTTGGTAAAATGGCCACTTGGCAAGGAGCTTTACACCTCTGAGAGCTGAGAAAGGACCTGGCTGACAAAGGGAGAAAATGGTGACCTCAGACATACAGCTGCAAAGAAGAAGGGGGAAGAGGGGAAGAGGGACAGAACAAGGATAATAACTGTATCAAAACAAGTGTCTAGGGGAGAATGTACCGCAGCCAAGACCTTGAATGAGAATCCACCTAAGATGACTCCAGACTTCTGGTTCATGAAAACTGAGGGGTAATATATGGGTATTGTATTGTCACTAAGTTTATGGTAATTAGTCATGCAGCAAGAGAAATTAATACAAATATCATCTGTCTTCATAATGTAAGAGTGTTAGGCACGTAAGATACAAGATATTACACTAACCACCTGTGAAGAGAAAGAGTTAAACTGCTTCTTCTGTGAAATGCACTTCTGAACCATGAGAAGTCATCTGCCTAATGAGAGTCATCAGTGCCAATCTATAAGGAACATCCTTTCCACCCCCTCAAGGAAGGCTGCTGAAAGATGAGCTTTTAAAAGTTTCCCTATAAGGCACGCAAGTGTTCCAGAAGCAGTCAGAAGCATATTGACCTTGCATGTTTCAACCTGAATCCATAAGCTCTGAAGTTTGGTTAAAAAGCAGTATTCCTTCACTTTCAAGATGATAAAGCAGCCTCGAGTTACAACTGGTCCTCATCCTCATCTCTTCCTTCACTTCATATCCTCAAGTGCATCATAAACCCTCTCCCACCTAGGAGAGAAGGTTCTAACAATCCATGTGAATTCCTCCCTTCATCATACGAGTGTACAGATATACACAAAGACCAAAAACTAAATTCAGAGAAATAATATTAGAGAGGGGTAAACAGCCAGTGTCTACACGGGAGATGCACAGAATCATCTTTTTATTTTGGTAGGGGTGAGTGAATACCCAGATGGTGAACTGGCAGACACAGAAGCTCCACCTCTGCTTCCATCCCAGATGCATCTTTCTGCCACAATGATTTTAGGGTTGTCTTATCCTCTAAGAACATAATATATTAGTTTGACAAGTAGAGGAAAATGTAAATTTATGAGAAATATAGCATTAACACAGACTTATTGCCAAAATCTGCAAATGAGTTGTTCTTGTCTTTTTGAAGACTTGTGGGACAGATTAATTCAGTATTTGATAAACACTAGGATTTGCTCCTATTCTCAACAATGAGTTTGATGAGTGCAAGGTTAAGTTCTACAATTAGAACCAGATTTTTAGCTCCTGTTGTGGCTAAGGACCAAACCTAGGTTCTTTGCTGGGCAATGCTTCTCCATTTTGGCTTCTTGCTGAAATCATTCAACAAATGTTGACACCTGGCTCTAAAGTATGGCCCACAGTATGGAGGATTTTGAACCCTCCCAGGTAATTCCAGAATGCCCAAACAAGTGGATGGTCAGTGGATAAGGAAGCTCTTCAGGAAGCTTACAATTCAATTCAATATAATTAATTAAATTTTGAATTCTCAGCAAACAAAACAGTTTTCTTTCAGGGACTACTGGCATTTGACCAGTCTGTTTTCCTGTTCCTGATTCTTTTCCCTGACTGCCAGATTATCTTGACCTTTTTCAGGATTAGTTCCCAGAATCTTCCTCTCCTTTCTGCCTTGTGAAAGTAACTTCAATATTGATTATCTGAGTAAGAACAATATACAAAAGGAACTCACTGGCTCATTCAGTAGAAAAGTATTAACTATCTACTTCACTCCCATTATGCTAAGTCTTGGAATACAAAATAAAAAAGGATCTAGCTCCTACCCTTAATAACCAGAGTCTAGTGGTAACAGATCAATGTCAAAGCCACTAGTACACTTTTTGCCCTTACAAGGTACGTTTGGTACAAGTGCTGGAAAGAAGGTACTAGAGTGCCCAAATCTGATCTGATAAGTTGAAAGATGCTTTACAGGTAGAAACTGAGCTAAACAATAAAACATAAATGTCACTTTTCCAATCATTAGTCAAGGAGATAGATAACTTCTTGCAGTTAAAATGAAGAACATTCATAAAACTATGGGTGTGTGAATGCTGAGTGTGTGGATGTAGAGGAAATGTGGCCCAGAGATGAGGGGAACAGCAGAGTTATCACACTAAACAATACCCAAAAGATTATCACCACTTGGGGGGTTTTCTCAGGTATTCTGTTTCAGCAGTTGAAAGGCAGCTAGCACAAATTCCATGACACACATCTGGGAAAAAGTGTAATTATTCCCATTTATAAATGAGAGAACAAAGGCCCAGAGAATTTAAGTCTCGTTTTAAGTTTTGTAGGTGCCAGAGCCAAATCTTACCTAGCTCTGACCCCAGAGCCCAAACAGACCTCCTCCACTCTGCAATTCACCTTGAGGAAAATGAGATCACTAGACAAGCACCAAACTGATAAGTGTGTCATAACTTGCCCTCCAGTGAGAACGGAGCCTTTTCTCATCATCAATCTCTCCTTGGGTGTTACTAACTTAGTACTTTGTCCCCATAACAATGCTCTCACATTTGTTTTGGGTGTGTCCCAGACACCCAGGTAGTTGAAACCTCCCACGGCACTTTATATGCACTAAAAGACTGAGAATCAATATAAAAATGTGTTGGGAAACTTCAGAGGGAGAGTGCAGCTCAATTTTTAATAGATAACCTATCTGTTTTTAGAATCTTCTTTTCCCCTAAATCAAGTCAAGTGCTGTAACTTTCCACTAGGAGAAGATACCAAACTGGGGGTTGGGGAACCTCTCCAACCTGTATGGCAGCAGGTAAATCATCTTTGAGCAACAACTGAGTAACCCAAGGTAAAATTCTGAGATTGACTTCTGAATAAAAGTAATGATTTTAAGCTACTTTTTCCCACACGATTGGGTTATGGCCTTTCTTACAAAATTAAGAATTTACTATCATGATGACAACATCAAAAATGTGTTTGTTTTTCACATTCAGCATTTATAGCAGATGTTTGTCTCAGCCATGCATTGAAACTAAAGGTTAACCTTAGTGGAGGAAGGAAGCATAAAAAGGAAACGCACCATTAATTCTAATGTTTTAAATCTTCCTGCCAAAAAAGATTGAAAGAAAGTTTTTAAAAACCAATTTATATCAATCTGACAGATTATTTGGAGAGTCCGGCTTTGAGTTAAAGAGAAAAAGAAGAGCAAAAAGAAAAGGACCATAAGTGAGAGAAAGAGAAGCAAGAAGAGAAGAGAGAAAGTGAGGAGAAAGAGAAGAGGGTGCAAAGAATATTTAATTCAGAAGAAAAGCAAAAAATAAGAAATATTCAGAGGCTACTTCTTGACGACCATCTGGGCTACATAACAAAGAACAGGCGCTACTATTAATGAAAGTAAGCTGCCAAAGAGCAGGAGTGTGCAGAAAATAACAAAGCATTTAATTATACAGTGACAGTTGTGGCACTGGGGATTTCCCAGAGATTAATGGAGCAGCTGGGAAGAACTGATGGCCCTGGGGACAGTCAAAATGATCCCAGTCAATGAATAATTCCCAGGAAAAGCATCTTGTTAACTTTGTCATTAAGCAGAAAATGGAAGAGGGCTTGGATGCTGGGTTTGTTTTCCTCTTTTTCCCCCTATTAGAGAAAAAGTTAGCTCAGAGAATACTTTGGTTTCAATTAAGATTCCTACAGAGATGATTAGACTGTCTGGGACACCTCTCACTGTTCAAGTCTTAACCCTGGATAGAACTTTTCCACTACCCTATGCTAGACTACACATTATGACCATGATAAGTTTTGAGGAGGTGGAGGGGAGGGAACAGGCTATAAAAACTGACCTTCAAGGGACAGTAGAATCAGCTCCCAAGTCAACAAGTAAGAATGAGGCACAGCAATAAGTACTAAGTCAAAGACACTACTCTTACCGGACAGCAAAGTGTACGGTGTGCCCGAAGATGAATGCAGCACTTAGCACAGCTAAATAAGTGCTGGCTATATTAACATAGACTTTAAATGTGACTGCGCTGGAACCGGCCTTAGGCCAGTTCCTTAGGCCCAAGGTCTTAACATTATTGCTAATTTGCTCCCACTTGGTGACCAATCGTGACACCACTAGCTCTGATGTTTGACAATGTAAATTAAAGTCATACATATTTAATGCCTTTTCTTGATCATTTGACTATTTTAAATGGTAAAACTAAATGCTCTGAGGTGTTTTACTGAGTTGTGTGTGGTAAATTATGTTGGTGTGAATCTTTCTTCTGACTTTATATGACAAGGACACCGTATGTTCTCCTGTAGTTTATCAGGAAATAAATGAATTCCATAGATATAAGGACTGAGAGAATTTCTTCTTGCCAGAGTAAATAAGAACACAAATCGGGTTACAGAGTTCCAGACCTAAGATGAATCCTTACACAGGCAGGATTCTTATTCCAAGGATGAGCAATAGCTACCTGGAGAAATTCCACTCTCCCTAGGTCTCAAGGCTGATTAGTTAGACTGCAGCTCCCTATCCTCACCCTGCCCAGTGTTCCTGTATTTCCATCAGTGTTTTCTTCTGCTCATACATCCAGCCTTCATGCTGTTTGCTTAAGAGATACTTATCTTTCATGCTCCAGTAGAGTATTCCAATAGAATAGGCTTTTGACAAAGGATGGGAAAGCACGCTCTGCCCAGAGACATAAGCTTGGGTGACCATTGTCACTTGGAGAAGGTCACAGCGTCTCTGCTGATGTATTCTGGAAGCACAAACACACACAGCCTTCTAATCTCTGAGCATTCTTCTTTGATCACCAGGTATGAAGAGATGCCCAGAGAGAAGGCAGCACAAAGTACACTGCTGAAAGGAATGATCTCTGGGACTAATTCTGACTCCCACCCTGGGCATGCTCTTTATCTTCTCTGAACTTCAGCCTAGAAATGGAGACATATTTTACATAATTAGTGTGAAGATAAAATGTTTTTGAAAAAATTTAAATGTGTTTATCACATAGTGGGTGGATAGAATATGTGCTTAGACCAAAAACATATTAAAACTGTATATATTTATGTAATAGTGCACAGTGGTATCAGTCTATTTGCCTTTCCTTCAAAGGGCTTTTCCAGCCAAAGTTATAGTCCTAGTGATATTCTACTCAAGAAAAGAAAGCTACTGTCCTTTCCACAGCTTTCTGCATTCCATTGTCAGTAGTTAAGAGAATGTCCCTATGATACCCAAACATGCATACCTGTATCTGGTAATCTGAGCAACTACACTGAAGATAAGAATATGTAATACAACAATAATTGTTAATTTCCTATCATCTTATTTTGAAATTCTGTATTGTTTTTATTGTTTTTTATTCTCTGTAAAATAAAAATGAAAAATAAAAAAAATTACAATGAGAGTGCCCCAGACCTCCGTATCTTCTCAGAGTAGAAAGACCTTATCATCCAACAAAAACAAATTCCATATTATCTTTCATCCCTATAAGCCCAGCAGAACTTTCTGTGATGATAGAAAATCTCTGTATTTGCACTGTATTTGCTTGCATTACTGCAATAGCCCCCTAAATGGTGCTTCTGTTTCTTCCTGGCTTTTAATCTGTCCCTTGCAAATACACACATGAACTGTATTTTTAGCATAGAAATTAGAATAGTGCAGTCAAATGTAAGTCATATTGTGTCAGGCCTCTGCTAAACATATTCCAGTGGTGTCCAATCTTGTTCCAATAGGAGTTGAAGGCTTCACTTCGATCTACAGAACTACAGGTGTAAATGGTTTCACCACTCCATGAATCTCTCTGACACTTTTTTCCTTCCTTCCCTCCATTCCATTTCTCCTAAACTGACCTTTCTCCCTGCACTTAGAGAAATCTGCACTTCCCTTACATGAAGCACTAGTCTTCAAAACTTTTCTTAAATGCAGTCTTCTCACTGGAACATTCTCTGACCACTGTACTCAAAATTGCTACCTTCAACATTCTGTTTCTATTCCTATATTTTTCTATTATAGCCATCACCATCTGACATACTACATCTTGTGCCAGTAAGTATTAATTTTCTTACTATGTCTCTCCCTTTTTAGAAAGCAAATTACATTTGCTAAAACTATTTTGTTCATTGCTATGTTCTGAGAGTCTCACACAGTGATAGACACAAAGAGGCAGTGACTAAATATTGAATGAATGGTCTTGTAACTAGAGAATTAGAGAGAAGGGTCTTCTGGAAGAGGAATTTGCACAACCCTCACTAAAGGGGAAGATCCAAAAGTGGAGAACTTGGTGAATCAGTTTTCAAACATTCATAGAAAAGCAAAAAGCCACAGCCTCCTAGTTATCACTTATATCAGCAAGAGTATAAACTAAGAAGTGTGATATGAAGAAGCTTGCATGATTTCTTACACTCTATGATACCTAAACATGTTATTTTCACAATGTTCAATTCATGTCCTAGTAGTAACTGAACATATCAATTTCCTTAATAAAATAAGGGAAAGAGGTTGAGTCTATACTATATAAAGTTCAGCTTGGGGATGAGGTTAAGGAGGGGCTCAAGGAATTATAGTAGAAGATGATGGATTGTGTGAGTACTTAAAGCACTGTAGATGCAAAGGCCATGTGGTAAGGCACATAGGGTAGCATGGGAAGCCAGCTTGGGTCTACAGTGGACGCTCAGGTTTAAACAGTGTGGAGACCTTTGAGATGTTCCAGCACCTGAGAGCGTTGGTAATGGGTTATGTACATACACATCATAGTGCTAACTTTGTCCAAAGGTGGCCAAGATATTCCTTAAGTGAACACAACTCTGATAGAGCCAAGGAGAGATTTCAGTACTTGGAATATTTAGTTTAAGTGTCTAAAAACACAAAGGACAGGTAAAAACAAGAAGCTCTTCTGGCATAAGACTTATACAAAAGAACTTTCTCTTGCAGAAGCATCCAAAGCAGGAATGTTCATTTTCTGTTGCTTTCTAACTAATTGTCATAGACTTAATGGCTCAGAACAACACATTTTCTTATCTCCAAGGGTCAGAAAGTTTGCACAATCAAAGTAGCAGTTGGAACCATGGTCTCAGCAGAGGTATGACCTGGGAAAGATCCACTTCCAAATGCCTTTAGATTCTTGGTGGCACTCCGTGCTTTGAAATTGCAGGTCTCAGGTTCTGTTTCGAGGCTGAGTGACAGCCAGGACCCCTCTCTGCCTCACACAGCCCTCCCACACCAGAGAAGCTTCTTCAAAGGGAGCAAAGGAGGTCTCCCACTCTAGTCTGTGAAGACAGAGCCTTTTATAATGTAATTTAATTATACAAGTGGCATATCATCACCCTTGTCATTTTCTATTGGTTAAAAGCAAATTATAGATCCTGCCTGAACTCAAGGAGAGGGGACATGACTCATTCGGGGCCATGTTAGGGTGTGTCTGTCACATCCATATAAGCATCCACACAGGCTTTCAGACCATCATGGTCATAGTCACGGGTCACTGCCATCCAAGATAGCGTGAGATTATGTGTAGACTAAACTATGGACCTGAACAGATCCTAGATGTGGAATTAACACTAACAGTAACATTAACAGTAAATCGTCCTTTTCCACATCACCCCCATACCTTCCCAGGCTTCCTAAATTTGTCTGCTTTCTCTCTAAAGCACAGAGTGTTCAGACTATTGTTATCCTTGAGTGAACTGCTTCCCTAGCCCCTCACTGATCTCTCTGCCCACTGCTTCTGCCTCATTTCCTTTACATAATCTATTCCCAGTGGGGAAACCAAGGTTTTGTTTTTCTAAAATATACATTTGATAACACCTGTCCCTAATTCAAGGTCTTTACCAGCCGCACATTACACTGAGGTTAAGCCACAAACTTCTCAACATCTAATCTCTGCTTATCTTTCCAGCTTCCTCTGTCTCTATCCTGCCATTAAACGCCAAGATCTGTCAAGTTAACTATTTCTTTGTTTTTCGGAAGGTCTATCTTTTTTCTAGGTTCTGCTCCTGCTACCCTATTTCTTCCATCTGAAACAAGTTTCCATAGCCCTCATCCCTTCTAGCTTCAGTGAGTCCTGACTTTGCAAATTCATAGTTGTTGTCAGCTCCGTGGTCCCTAACCCCACTAAGTTAAGTGTTGCTTCTACGTTTTCTCATAGGTCCATGTACTTCTCAAATCCTGGTGCTTAGGACTTTGTTAAGATCTGCCTGACTCCTTAGCTGCTAAATCAATAAGATTAACATAGAGATTGACCTCCTGGCTGCTAAGTGGTGGTTGAATAAACAAACGCCAAGTTTTATTGGGAGCGGCTATCTCGACAATCTCCATGCCTTGCCTTCATTTGTTTTCTAATGTGGAAAGGTGTCAAGCGAGAACAAAATATCACCTGTGCAATAATGTTCATTTTGAGAAAATTTTAGATTTACAAAGGATTTGTTAAAATGGTACTGAGCGCCATATATCTTTCACCCAGGTTCATGCACTGTTCAGATGGCATGTAACCCGAGTGTAGATATCAAAAGTAAAAAATTAACATTGGTACCATACGGTCAGCTAAATTACAGCTTTTATTTAAATTTCACCAGTTTTTACAATTGTACTTTTTTTTTTTTTTTTTCAGAACATAATCCAGGATCCCACATTACATTTAGTTGTTTAGTTTCTTTGGTCTTCTCCAGTCTCTTACACTTCCTCAATGTTTCCTTTATTTAGTGATCGTCATACTTTCAAAGAGTACTGGTAAGCAATTTTGCCGAAGGTCTATGAATGTAGGTGTCTGACGGTAAACAGCGGGTAGACTGAAGCTAGGTATTATTGGAAAGAACGTCTCAAAAGTGATTTGCCATTCTTACTCTAGTACATCAACATGTCCGCATGCTTAAGACAGTGACACTAACCCTCAGTATTGCCTCAGTGTGTTTTCACATGTCTGCCAAGTTTCTTGACTGTAGAGTTACTTTTCCCTTTGCAATTAACAAATGTTTATTTTAGGGGTGGTATTCTGAGATGATGCAATTATCCTATTTCTGCTCAAATCTTCAGCAAGGAAAACCACTGATCATTGACTGAATCAATTATTACCCTGGTGGTTTAATATTATCTTTCCCCCCACACATTCTATATCTAGAAATTGAATTGTTTGCTAAGGGAGACTTATTTCTCTCTTCTTTATTACTTTATTCAGTTATTTATGTCAGTATAGACTCAAGAATATCCATTTCTTCCCATGGGTTAAAATCACTGTCACTGGCTTTCTATTGTTATTTTGTTTTGTTCAAATTGTTCCAAATTTGGCCACTGGGGAGCTCTTTTAGTGTTGGTAGGTTGTCTGTCTCTCTCCCTCTCTCCCTCTCCCCCCCTTCCCCTTCCTCCCTTTGTTCTTACCTTCTTCCCTTCACTTCTTTCTTACTCTCTGATAACAAGATGTTCCATGTTACTCTTTCATTTTCATGTCCCAGCCCTGGAAACGACCACTTCTAAAATCCAAGGAATCTTGGTTCCTTTTATTAGAGAATTTATACCTGCTTCTCAGAACACTGTGATAGTTTAATCCTACACTGTAGTGGTTGATTGATTATGTCAACTTGAGAAGTTTAGAAGCATAACTAAACTTGGCTCAGCAATTGACCCAGCAATTCTACACCCTAAGGTGTAGAGGAGCCAACCTAGGGTATAGAAGAGCCACCCTAGGGTGGATCATCACCTAGATAATATAAAAGAGAAAAGAAGAAGGACAGAGGTACTTCCACTCCTTTTGGAGGAGCTCCAGTCTTCACCTTCAGCGTGGACTTAGTCTCCTGGCTTCTAGTGCAGACTCTTTGGCTTCCACCTTGGATCCATCAGCCTTCCGTCGCGGACTCATCGGCCTCCTGGTACAGACTTGCACGGAACTCTGCGGTGAACTCCAGACCCTGGACTGATTCCTTCAGTCTTCAGTGTGCAGACACCCTCTGCACACTTCCTCATACAACTCTCTGGCTGACCATCATAAGCCAACCTTGTAATTTCTTATAATTTGTACATCCTGTATTATATCTGTTTCTCCAGTAAAAGCTTGACTGATACATGCACCCATCCCCATGCTGCCTATCGGAGGTCCCTCTCCTGTTCTTCAAGGAAGAACAAACTTTAAGATAGTTCTAGGAACTTCCATGGGTCCATGGCATAGTAATGGGCACACAGACACACACTACAGCAGAAAGAGTGCTGAGCTCTGACCTGGGGGATAATCCTGATGATTAGCATTTTGACTCTGGGTCTGGTTTGCATAGAAAAGACATTATGTTATAAAAGAAATAATAAATATAAATGCAATCAAGAGAAATCTGCCTGAAAAAATATGTATGTTTCAAGTATGTTCTCACGTTCCTAGATTTCAGTGGTAACAAATGATTGCAGTTATTGTTACCCTAGGAAAAATGAATGAATCCATAAAAAGAGGCTTCTTTCTCTACTTTCCCACCCCTCCCCCTGAAAGCATTTGAATCTGAGACTTCACTTTGCCAGCAGCGGGGGGGAAAAAAAAGCAAGTACCTTTACAAGAATAATCAAAACAATGAGTCACAAACTCTGCAAGGATTTAAGATTATTTCCCTGTTTTGAGAACCTTGAGGGGATTATGCTAAATCACAGGCTGAAGGGTGGAAAGGAGACAGCATGCAGCTGGAGGACATCCATGTCTGCATGGCACACATTCACAGGATGCAGGCTGGCCTCCAGACAACAAACAGGCCTTCCTTCCACGCCGCATTCCAGGCCTTGCTGTTGGGGGGGCCAAGGCAGAGACATGTAGTTAAGTGTGATCATAAGTGATTATTCAGAAGCCACTAGAAGCTGGTGGTCTCTTGAAACGCTCTTCCTACTTTCTCACATACTCTCTGCTGCTCTGCAGTTCGCAAAAAATAAATAAGTCATCCCTGAGGACATGCACCTTTAAATATCAGCTTTATTAAACTAAATGATTAATATTAACTAAATGTTTTTAACTGGCAAAAAAAAAGCAAGAAAGACGTAGCAAAACCCCCTGAAAGCTGAGTGTTCAGTGAAATCTCTATTCCCAATGCTAAACTTTTTTTCTTTTTTTACTAGCATTCCATTATCTCAGATTCCTGTGCTGTATATACAGCCTGGGTGATGTTTAAGAGCCTGGAGCCCATCTCTTCCAAGAATGCTTAACACGATGTCCAGCTCACAGTTGCCAAGAAAGGAATTCTATTTGCTTTATTGGTTAAGAGAAATTCTGTTGACAGTGGCAGGATCTTGTGTTGTGTCCATTTTTACCCTGTGGTTGCCACAGGATGAGGTTGGGTTGATGGTGCTGACCACCGCGAGCTTGATGAAATTCACAGAGAGAATCTTACTGGGGGTCGGGGGGGATGTCGGGTTTTATGAGTGTGATTTTCACAACCACCTCACTATCCACTATCCCTACAAAACCAATTTCCAGCTTGCCAAATGGCACTTGGTAGCTTACACTAAGGATTCATCCATCCCTTGTTATCCATCAGAAATTGAGAGTTTTGTTTTATATTCCTAATATTTACTTGTATTATCCTCCAATGTACAGTTCATGGAAAGATTTAACGCAGTACTCAAAAAGTTAGAGAGCTTGTCAAATGAATGTTTGCAAAGTGGCCTGAGAAAGCCCTTCTGAATGTCACTGAAGTCATGAATAAGCAAGGGTTGATTTTTGTAAGATTCTAGTTAGTCATCTAGAGATAATGGTAGCATTGAGGAGATTTCCACAGTGCCTCCAGGAGTGCTACTTTGGCTAAGGTACTGAAATGGAATGAGAAACAAACAAAGTGTAGGATAATCCTACCTCTTCTCCCCGTCACATAAGCTCAGAATGCAGAGGCTGCCTGGTTAGGAAATGAAGAGTGAGAGCAAAAAAGAGAGGGCATTGTTAATTTCCTGCCCACTCATTTTTTCCCTGCGAAGTAGGTGGCCTTCTCCCAGCTCCATGAATGACTGTATATCATGATTCTGTAACCTCCCATGGAAAATTTCCATTTACTTTCTTAATGCACAACAAACTTGGTTGTTTTTTTTTTCTTCTTCTTCTTGCTTTCATTAATTACCTAAGCCATTAGCGTTTATTTGTTTCAAACTGAACTGAGGTCAAGAGAAAATCATTTCAGGAAGGTGGGAGGAAATCAGTATCAGCTTCCATATGCCATAAAACTGCAGCAAGCAGATACCTACAGGTTGCGTCACTTACAATAAATAAATTGCTAATATGTTATCATCCTCCGCAGAAGCCTCACAGCCATGGTTAATATCCTATGCTCTTATTCCCAAGTCACGGCTTAAATCAGATGTGTAAAAACTTGAAGTCACTCAGTTGGATGGATTTTTATTTTGGGTAAATTAACATACTTTACAAGCTAAACAGAGAAGTACACATGTGGAAGGAATGAAGGTGCCCATCCCTAATACTCAATGGCTACACATGTGCCCCATTGAAGAGGGCACACCCTCCCCAACTGCATTTGTGCCCTTGATCACCTGGAGGATATGGGCCTGGGACTTCTTTCCCCCTTCATGCCATTTAAAAGCTGAGAACAAGACTTTATTCCCCCTACATTTTCACAAGTGAGTGAGTGAGTGTTCTCTAGCCAACACTTTGCTGAGCGGGATTCATCCTAAACCCAATGTAAAAGCAACTCAGTAATGTAAGAATTGAATACACTGCTCGGCCTCCTGATACAGAGGATACAGCCCTTTTCCTTATTAAAAAGAGAGGAAAGAACATTTTATTCTGCTCAAGAAAAGCTTTACTGACTGAAGAGATGACCCAGGCTTCCTGAACGGAGATAATTAACATTGTCAGCTTATTACAAGGCTGGCATAAACATGCTAGAAAATGACACCTTGTCTTAATCATTCTGTGCCCCGGAGGAAGTATTTCTCAAGCACATGCAAACCTCCAGTTTGTGCTGCATATTAGCAACTGTGTTCAAGTTCAAAGCCGTGGTGTGAAGGTCAGTCAGGTCCTCTCCTCCCAAGTCTGTGGCCTAGCATTAGAAATATGCAGAGTGAAGTCAAGTAAACACAAGAGCGAGGAGAAAGTTTTTAGTGGTTAGTGAGCATTTAGTGAATACTGAAAATAAAACCCATGCCACCTCACTGGGATGAGAAATCACATTTAAAGACCTTTCTAAGTGATGATTCCCAAATTGCTACAGGCAATTTACCCAGAGCTTGGTGCTTCATATGTAATTATACTAGAGAGTAAAGGCTATTCTTATGCAGTCATAATACAGTTTCTATTTTATAAATACTGTGTAATTCTTCTTAATTGCTGCCCCTGAAACAAAACAGTCCTAGGTGGAAATGCAAAGAGAAGTGAGAAAGGCCAACAGTTAGAAAAGAAGGTTCTAACCATAAAATAACCAACCCTTCCAATGGTTATCATTTCAAGGGACCAGAGGTCTAATCAACCAGATAAGGGAGCTTCAATGTCATGTACAGTAATAACTAACACTGAGCAATTAAAGGGTGGAAGTCACCGTTCTAAAGTATTTTCTTGGATTGTTCCACTTAATACTTACAAGGACAATCTGAAGCAGTCTTTTATTCTCCAAATATTTATCGAGCACCTACAATATGTCAAACACTAGTCTAGGTAGAGATATTGCCTAGATCAACACACACACAAATCTTTGCTTCTAACAGGAAGCTGTATAGCCAGGATATGAATCCAAAATGTCTGGCTACTGGAATATAAAATTATTGTAATTAGCAAGTATCATAAAACACAGCCTCTTTTGGAAACCAGTGAGAAATCTCATAAATCAAAAGCAGTTAAAGTGAAACAATGGGAACAGTTCGTGTTCTCTGAAGGACAGTACTGAATTGCTGAGGATAAGCTTTGCTCTAATGAAATGATCTGAGCAGAGCTTGCAGTTGCAGAGCTGGCAATAGAAGTCAGCACAATGGGCTCAGTTTCGGGCTGTTCCACTTGCTAGATGTACGCTTTGGGCTGGGTGTTAAATTCTCTGAGCCTCGCATTTCTTGTCTGAAAAGTAGAGATTTTAGTAGTACCTGGCTCATTGTGTTGTGGTGAGCAATTAAATGAGATAGTGTAAACAAGGTATCTTGCAAAGTGCTTGTATAAACTGTTTTTAGTATTTGCCATTTTTGAGCCCTCAGACCTAGAAAACAGAATACGTGGAACTATTTTAAATCATCTTAGGAATGTGAGCCCTGCACCTTGTAAATGTCTGATTATACAGATGAGGCAGAACAGAAGACTGTGCCCCACCTATCTGCAGAATGTGTGATTGTGTCGGTGGGCATCAGAGAGAGAAAGACGACAGACTGGGCCTGCATCAGCCAAGTGCACTGTTTGTTCAACCTGACTTCGGTGTTGATTGAGCGCCCTTTGCCCAAGATAACTGGTTGTTTCATTCTGTGTTACCAACTTTGCTCTCTGTAGCTCTCTAACCTTAGGATAGCTGTGTCTTTCAGGGGTCATTAAAAGCAAAAGTGTCTAAATGACTTTGTGTACCAGGATATTGCCTGACCCAACACTCCATAGCTAATTTTTTTTAAATTTCACAACCTCTGGCTTTATTTTCTTTTTCACTTATTTGCTTCATCTCCTCTCTGATGAGGAGGCTTCCACTGATAAATCCTTGTGGTTTGACCTACTATCACTGACTTCCTTTCCTGTACACAGCTCTCAAAGGCATCCTTCTTCTTTATCGAGAACTTAAAAGTTCAGGGCTCATCTTACTCAAGCCAAGATTTACTCAAATGATCACACAATGTGATCACCTAAATTTGAAAGTTAATGAGCTATATCTTTAGGATGTTGTTCATCCCATCCACTCAGTGACCCCCAAATCTGATTGGAAATCCATGCCTGAATATCCAAAGGCTACTTCAAATTTCAGGGTAAGGGGACAAAGATATGCACAGACTCAAAGACTTTATTCTGTAAAAAATATATTGATTCTCAGCAGTCTCTTCCTGTTCTAATTTAGGCACATATATGAAATCCAAGCTTTTGGGACCCACATTCCATTTGCAAACATAAGAATCCAAATTATCTCAAACTTTGTGGACTAACACACAGTGTCTTACAGTGCTTTGGGTTAGAAGTGTGACAGAGGTCGTCAGGGTTTCTCTAGATTCTCTAAGAGAAAATCAGTTTCTTTGCCTGCTTCAACTTCCAGATGTCATCTACATTTCTCGGTTAATAGTCCTCTTCCGCTATTCCCAAAGCCAGTAACATCACATTTCTATGACCTTTCCTCCTTCGTCACCTCTCCCTCAGACCTCAGCCTTGGAGCTATGCTGGAAGGGTTCTTTACATTCAGAGAATCATGTGCTGAAGTTCGGCTCACTGGGATAATCTGGGATCACTGCTTTGTCTCGGAGTCCCTAACCTCAATCACATCTGCAAAGCCCTCTCTTCCACGTAAGGTAACATAGGTACAAGTTCTGAATAGTAAAGTTTGGATATCTTGAGGCCATTATCATTATTATAGTTTTTGTTTTCTTCAGATCTACATGTACCTACTGTGTGCCAGTTCACCTTTTTATGAGGGCCAAAGAGTTCAGTTTTATTTCTATCTGTGTTAGTGAGTCTTTATAGGAAAGAATTCAAGGCTTAAAATGAATTCAACACTTCTTGATGATTCCTTTCTTTTGGTATGTTTGCACTTACTACTCAGTCAAATGAAACCTCTTTACTGTAATAAAAAGTTTTATAGTAACTTTGGTACATTTTGGCTAATGCACATTAGAGATAATATGTATCAATAGTGGAAATGATATTGTAACTCCAAAGTGTACATCTGTGAATAAATTTTGGCTGAGAAGAAACAAAAGTGTTTGGCATACCAAAATGAGTATTCTATAGATGATTAAACAATATAGAGATGTTTACTTATTGAAAATTATGGCACTGCTATGCTTCATAAAGAGAGTTTTAAAGATCTTGTTTCATGATACTTTAAATAAAATACATTTGCAATAGCTTATATTAGCTCAGTGATACTTTGAAGAGTTTATTTTACACTGATGAAAACTTCTTTTCTACTAAACCTGAAAAAACAACCCACAAAAACCATTGTATATAATTAAGGTTCTACTTTGCCATAGAGGCCATATATATCAATTATTCATTAGAAAAGACCACCATGTTGTCATTTGGAATAAACCACTGGGCAGTTGAGAACTTATCAGGAATAGTAAATGACAAGGATCGCTTGCATTTGTGCATCATAGTTTTAAACCATATTTATTGACCTAGAAGTCTCCAGCAATAATTAATCATGAATTATTCATAACAGAGAGAAGATCTCTTGTTATCTGATGGGATCCATTCCTAACCATCTACTCCCAGGACATGTTTGAAGTCTTCTGGCATTTGGCCCTGTGTAGGAGCTTGATTCTTCCAGCTACTTGGTTCACAAGAACATCTTGTATTTCAGTGAAGGAAAAAAAACTACCCTTCTAATATAATGAATAATGAAGAAAACTTTCTACAACTCACTATTTTAAGAACATGTCATTTAAAATTTTGACTTAACTATATCTTTCCCTTAATGCTGAAATGCTAGGACTTTCTTGATTTTAAAAAACATGAAAACTTCAAGGGGCTGGGGATTTAGCTCAGCGGCACAGCGCCTGCCTGGCAAGTGCAAGGTCATGAATTCAATTCCTGGTACTGGAAAAAAACTAAAAAAAAAAACACGAAAACTTCTGAGTCTTGCTTCTAAGGTTCTTCCAGGTCAAATTTTAAGATATTTTCTCTTTTCCTTTTTAACATGCTTCACATTTTTCACATATTAAAAGTTATGCTTTTCTACCTTTCTTTACAATTTCCATTCTCCTTTTGTAATACCTCCTTCACATATTACTAGGCCTCAGGAGCTGAATAAAAGGTTTCAGTATGAAATCATAGGCAGAATTTGGAGTAGAAATACTATTTTTAGCAGAGTTGGATAAAATATAAAGCTTTAAGGTCTCCTAGTGCTTTAATTACAGTTTCCCTTTTGGTTCTGGGTCCTTATTATTCTATTGCAGTGTTCAGAAGAAGTAAAGAAATTTTCATAGATGATTCAATCTAAATGAGTGTTCCAGAGTAACAAGAAAAGAGGACAAGGGAGAGAGAGAGGAAAAACACATTTGTCAAGCACTTAAAGTTGTGCTTGGAATTTTGAAAGAAAAATTTTAAATATTGTACCTAGAAGCAGACACCAGACCCAACCTGCCTGAATTTGAATTGTAACTCTGTTAGAATCCTATCGTTTCTTTATGGCATCGGTCAAGTTCCTTACTTCCTCATCTGGACCTCAGTCTGTTCCCCTGAAAACACGTAGTCACACAGCGTGTAAGCCTAGTGTAGTTTCACAAGTTCTTTGATCCCTTTGAGACCCTGACTTCATTGTTTTGGACATGTATGTCGCAATGCAATTGTTAAATCATATGGTAGTTCTATTTTTGATATTTTGAGGAACCTTCCTACTGTTTTCCATAGTGGTTGCACCATTTCATATTTCTACAGGCAGTGCTAGAGGCTTTCAAGTTCTCTACATCTTCAACAACACTTGTCTTTTGCTGTTATGCATTCTTTTTCTATAATCCTAACAGGTGTGATGTAATGTATCATTCCAGGTTTAATTGGCATTTTTCTGATGATTAGTTATGTTGAACATATTTTCACATATTGTTGACCATTATACTTCATCTCTAGAGAAATATCTAGATGTGTCTTTTGCTGTTTTAAAATCTGCTTTTAAAATTGAATTGTAGGCATTCTTTAATGTTACTTCTTATATAAGTACAAAAAGAAATCTTGAGTATAAGACAACAACAAATAAATCCAGAATAGCCAAAGCAATTTTGAGTAAGAAATCAAAGCTGGGAACATTTACATTTCCTGATTTAAAACTATATTTCAACCTATTATAATCAAAACAGTATGATATTGGCATAGAAACAGACACAGGGACCTAGTAGATGTAATGTGAAAAGTTTAATCTCTTCCACATATACAAGTTAGGAACACCGGACACACATATGGAAAAGGGTGAAATTGGACCTCCTATATTACCCTATGCAGAGAATCAGCTCAAGATGGATTGAAGACTAAGATATAAAACCCAAAACTGTCACAACCCTAGAAGGAAGCAGAAGAAAATGTTCATGACATTAGTTTTCTTTTCCTTTCTAACTTTAGCATTATTGACATACATTACTGTGAAAAAAATCATAATTTTGAGACACAATAAGTAACTGGAGAAAGCTCTGTCTCCCTTCACCATTAAAAAATCTCCCTGAACTTACATATTTTAGACTTCCTGCCTCCCTAAATGTTTCCTACTGACTTCTTTTCCTCCCATCCATCCCTGTAGCATTTATGGCCTGAACTAAATAGGACTTCAGATGGAATTGAGTCAAGAATGAATCATTTTAAGAGCTGAAGTTTAATTTCTGCATGTCATGCACTTGAAATTGTATTCCTAGTTTTGATAATGTATTGTCAGTGAAGATGTTTCCATTGGGGGAAATTAGACAAAGATACACAAGAACTGTTTGTCCTTTTTTTATAACTCTGTTCAATTATCTATAAATATTTCAAGATAAAAAATATAAAACTCACTCATTCTGCTGAACGCAAACTGTGGCTAGTTGGTTTCTAATTATAAGCCATCCACCTCCAATACAAAACTATGGTCCCCAAGGCCAAGAACAATTTTATATAGCCCTTTGGACTTCTTCCACAAACACTGGTATTTTATTGGGCTTATAGTATTTTGTTGGGCTTACATTAAGGGTTATGGAGGAGAAGGTGAATAACTCAAGAGCATAATAGAACTTGCACAAATATTCTTAAATTGATAAATGGGAGACATAAAAAATAACTTAAATTTTTGGACACAGGAATTTAAGGGAATGGTACTCTCAGATTCACTTCTTCCATAACACTGATAAAAATAGATTCAAGATACAAAATATCTGAATGGAACAGTGTTTGAACATTAGAATGGATAAGCATTATTCGTATTACCACGTGTGGCCGCGCTTTCCTTTGAAACATCTGACTGAACATGTGATGCCAAATGACTAGGAAGCGGGGCTGGGGATTTAGCTCAGCGGCAAAAGCGCTTGCCTGGCAAGCGCAAGGTCGTGAGTTCGGTTCCCGGTACCGGAGAAAAAAAAAACCAAAAAAAAAAAAAAAAAAAAAATGACTAGGAAGCTGCATCATTCATTAGGTTCAGTTGTAATTTAATTTACAGGGTTCCTAATGCAAAGAAAAGTTCATTACTTTTCAGGTGAATACATATTCACAACTTCTAAAAAACTTTTTATTTATTTTTTGGCTTCACCTCTTGAAGCATTGCTTAATGGAATGAAACAGAACTTTTCAAAAGATTTCTAAAAAACAGGAAGTGCATCAGTAGACAGCCTTTCTTAGTGGAAATTTATAAACTTTTCTTAACATGGTAGTATTTTCTCCATTGCTATTGCATAAGTTTTATAAACACTACTTATTAAAGAGCAATTTAAAAAGATTTTTTTCTAAATATTGAGGGATGGAAAACTATTTTAGTGGGGTTTTTTTTGTTGTTGTTCTACAAAAGGCACACTCTATGGAGTATGGTGTTACCAAACTCAATATTATGGGTTCGATTCCTATATTGTTGTCTTGGTTACTTTTTTCTTGCTGCTGGGACAAAATACCTTATGCCCAAAATTAAGGAAGGAAAGGTTTATTTCGCTTACAGTTCGTGGAGGTTTCAGTCCATACTTGGCAGATTATAAGGCAGAGTGGCACATGGCAGAGAGCTACAGCTCAGGGTGGCAGACAACAGCAAAAGCAACAAGCACACACCAGCGAGGAATGGGGGAGGAATGGCCTCAAGCACTCTTTTCCTCTCCCTTACATATGCAAACTATTCACCCCAGGGCAGATGCAGCTTTCACACCCATAATCAAACTCTAAATGCCTGCCCCATGGCTGTATGAGGCTTTGGGGGGACACACAGACATAAACCATAACAATTGTCTACTTAGATTCTCCTGGGAGAAATTTGGTATAGGTTGAGTCTGCGATATCTGAAATACTTAGGGCTAAGAGTATTTCAGATTATAGAGTTTATCAGATTTTGAGATTTTTGCATGAACTGTACCGGTTTAGCATCCTTAATCTCAAAATCTAAAATCTGAAATGTTTTGATCATCATATCAGCCTTCAAAATGTTTCAAATTTAAGAGCATTTCAAGTTTTGAGTTTTTGGATTAAGGATGCTTAACACATCTCCTAGTCAAACTACATGTTTAACTTCTAGGGATCCCTGCGGATTTGCTCAGCTCATCCATCTTGTCGCCAAACAGCTCAATGTACTGTCTTAAAATCAAAGTTGTTGAGGTGCACACTTTTAAAAGAAAACAGTCTCATCTCACTATGATGTGAAGGAAAAGTCCCAGTTTTAAGAACCCATAGAAAAGCCTCATATTCACTGTGCCTCAAGGAATATTTCTGATTCGCTTCTCTCCTCTGACCATAATGTTACATCATGAGGGAAGAGAGGTTGTCTGCTTTATTTACCATCATCTCACTAGTACTCTAACAGTGCTTGATGCTCCATGTATATAACAGGCTGCTACAGGTAGGGATACAAATATATTAGATATAGAGAGATACTCCAAGCTGAAACTCTTTTCTCAGTGATGACAACTCTTGCCTATTTGAAGACAACTCTCAGCTCCATGTGTAGCAACAGGTCCAAACCACATACAATTGGCCTAGTTAGTACAGAAATGTGCTTACATGTCTGGAAGTGAATCTCTGGGAAATGCCTTTTTGCATAGAAAAGATATATGGACCAATAATGTTTGGTCACTATTTGTACTTTAGGTAGCAATGTAACCTCAAGTCCTAACAAAACCTGTGAGGCAAAAACAGATGGCAAAACAGCAAACAAGAAGTTATCACTGTAACATCTCCTCCCAGTTTACCTCTTTTATGGTACGTCTCCTAAACAGAAGCTATCTAATGAATATGGGAATAATGTGGTATTGTGTTGTTACCTCTACACTCAAAGTCAAAGATCTGGTTGTTTTTTTTTTTTTCCTTAACCAGCCATAAACTGACATAATGTCACTGGGACTCCTCATTATTTCAATGAGATAAGTGATATCAAGGAGCAAAATTTTTCATTTGTTAGCATCATGGGCTTGCAATGTTCCACAATGAAAATACTTTCAAATGATACAAAGTAGAGAGGGACAATATAAGTGCAAATACAAAAGGCTCCTGACAGGTAAGAAGAACTGATTAAATCTAACAAAACAATATTTAAGAGGATGAAAATAAACTTCTCGACCTGGGTTAAACATATGCACCCAACTGAGATATAGGTTTGGGGATACTCAACTCAGCAGCAACATACATTAAGAAACTAAACACACTCTAAAATGAAATAGCAAACCCTTAAGCTTTCATTTGCAATGAACTCCCATGGGCAACGTCATGTCCCCTCATCTCCCTGAAAGCAGCAGTGACCTCAGGATGCCTTGGCAGGAGAAAATATCTAGTAGCTAACTCAGAGTTCTGCTCTGATCTGTCCTGGGCAAACCGCAGCTAAGATGACAGCATCCAATGGGGGGCTCCACACTTTATGGAGTGTATGTGGAAGTGGATAAGTGACAGTGATGTGAATAATGTAACTGGAAACTATGATCTCTGTGGAGTAAACAAAGTCACTATCTCTTCCTAGTCTAGAGAGGAAAGACTCAGACATGAGTAGACACATGCTAGTTATTTTCAATGTGAAAAGCTGTCATACGGAAGAGGGATTTATCATGCTCCATGTGACTCTAAGGAGACAAACTTAAAGCCAGTGAGGACCTCCAAAGTCTTTGGTTCCAAAGAAGTAAGGAAGAACAGTTGTAACAGCTTCATGTGTTAGTTTCTCTGGCCTATAATATCCATGTATTCAATCACGCTGTAATGTAGAAGTTAACATTCTACACATAAACCCCATAAAGATGTAGTTAACGTTTAAAATAAGGAGACCTTGGATTAAGGAGCTCACACTTGATAATGTGGATGAACTTCATCCAGTTATTGGAAGGCTTTGTATGCAAAGCAGTCACTATTGGAAACACACCTGGCATTCCCAGGGGGCTCTGTCATGGTTTGGTTGCTCACTGATTAATAGAAATTTTCTTATAAAACAAAACCTCAGGTTCTACAAGATTCACATTGTGATATTCTAATGATCATATCATTTCCTAATAGAAAATGTTCCAGAGCATGCGGAAAACAACCAAATAATGCAAAATGAAAATATGTAGTAGTAAAGTTCCAAGACGTTTGCAGAGTCATAAACTACAATTTTTGCCTTGGCTGTAGGACCAAGCTGGGTGATCTACCAAACGATCTTTAATACATTTCTCATATATATGTATATCAGTTTGCATGGCTGTTTATTCATGATGAAATTACCTATTTTAGGCTGCCTGGGTTTTACAAGAGAGCACTCTTATTTTGAATGGGATGGAAGAAATTACGGCTGATTTTTTGAAATCACATCTATTTTCAAAGGTAGCTGCAGCAACAGAGATGCATTTGCACTGGAATTTTGGCTTCAAGGCCAATACCACCTTAAAAATTTGGCTGATTTCCCCAAATCCATAAATTGGAGAAATACCAGTAATAAAAAGGGGAATTATAGGCATGATTTAAATTTTCTTCACTTCCTGAAAGTTAGTCCTTGCCATTGCCAAGAAAGATGTCAAGATCAAAATGCATCCAATAGGATGCCTGATATTTAACTGCAGAAAGAATGTTTCAATGAATAAATTAGCTATCCATTAAGAATAAAGGAAGATTGAATTTTAATAATATAGTACAATACAAAAAAGAAAGGACAGAGATATGTCCACTTGGCTCTGAAAAGGTTCTTGCCTCTGTTTCAATTTTTTCCCACTATTGTTTGTTTCATAACTATTTTTCTTTCTCTTTCTTATTCTTTTCTGTTGTTCTTGCATGGCCCCTTCTCTTTTAAATGTAAATTTTTAAAAATCCTTTTTCCTTTCATATTCAAATGAGAATGGCAAGTCCTCTTAAGAGAGAAGCCTTGACTAAGAATTGGTTATTGACAGTTTGCAAAGTATTTACTCATAAACAAACAATTGACTTCAATTTCTTTGTTTATTTTTTCTTCCTTGTTCTTTGCTTTCCCTAAGTACAATTCTTTGTTTTCTTTTCTGGGCCTTCCAGAAAGGTCAGTAATGACTTATAAATCACACAGAGATCTGGCTTTTATGCATATTCATCTGCACAAATCTGCAATTTGAAAAAAAAAAAAAAAACCTTTTTATTGCCCTTAAGGTGGATGAAATAAATAGCAACCGACTCATTTAAGCCACTTGCCTTTTCTGGCTTTTTTAACTGAGCAGGTTGGAGGAAGCGATAACTGCTGGAAAACCATAAGTAACCATATTTGATGGCAACAGCATGGTTACTTTTTCTAGTCTCACCCAAATGTACAAAGCACCACCCTCCCATACTCTGTTTGGCCCAATCCTTTGAAAAGAACAGTTGTTCAGCTAACCACCAACCACACAAAAATCAAATTGAGCTTTAATTATGGTATCCTTCGATATTACAAGCTAACTAGTAACAGCTTGTTCACACACACACACACACACACACACACACACACACACACATTTTCAGGAGCCATTCAGGTTTTGCATTCACCTGAGAAGAGGGAAACGTGAGCTGTCCTTCTTCTAACTTTAATGTGTTTAGAAAATTTCCATTAAGGTTATATAACCCTGTGTCTGCACTCCCATGGTCAGGACAGCGTTATTCACCACAGCCAGATAGGAAAAAACCAGTGACCACAAATGAACAAATACATTTTAAAAATGTGGTACTGTATATGTACTCAGTCTTTTAAAAAAAAAAAAGCAGCAAATGCTGTCATTTGCAATTAACACAGATGAATCATAGGACACTGCGCTATGTGAAATAAAGCAGGCACATAGAGTCAAATATCATAGGACCTCACTTCTGGGTGGAATCTAAAGAACCAAACTTACAGAAGCAACCAGTAAAATTGCACTTACCAGGGGCTGGGGGAGGGGTGCAAAGTTTCAGGGAGAGATGAGCAACAAGTCATGATGACTTTAATACATTCATTAGCTTATTCATAAGTTAACAATGCATTGTATATTTCAAAATATCTAAAAGAGGATTTTCAATGTTATCATTATGAAGAAATGACAAATATTTGAGGCTCTAATCTGCTAATTAACTTGGTTTGATCATTTCCCAATGCATCATAGTGTGCTCCATAAATATATACAATGATTACTTGTCAAAAATATATCTTTAAAGGAAAACATATATATATATACACATACATATGTATAAATACATACTTAGAATATAATGCTCTAAAACTTGATACACTGATTGACGCAGGATGTTAGGAGGCAAGGATGACCTCAGGATGCTCATCCCTCTCCCTGGGTGGGCTACTCAGGTTGCTCTCATCTCTGTGGGCCTCATCCTGGGCCTGAAGCCTCAGTACCATGGCAGTCACAAACCAACTTGTTCTTTCTTTCTGAGGAGTCCATTTTAGTTGCTGATTTGGGGGGTTCTTGCTTTTACAGTCAAACAAGCATGCAAATATATAGTAGGGTAATTAAATCTTGCATAATTTTATATCACTAATAAAACACACAAGAGTATATGATTATGAGAACTTATATAGCCTCAAGTTCTTTATACCTTTTTCTTCAGTTGTGAGTTCTTTGAAAACAATGTTCAAGAAGCAACATTCTATACCTTAAACTCTAAAGGAAGGAAAGGAAAGAAAAAGTTCTAAAACACCAAAATTTCTGCAGCATAAGGAAAGGGATCTGCCCAAGATGCTATTGATATTGCTGTTTTTATTTAATGTATATGAGATCTCATAAATGTACCTCAGCCATAAACTACACATATGAACTAAAGCAGTGTTTTGTTTGTTTATTTAGACAGGATCTAGCTATGCAGTTCAAGCTGGCTTTGACGTCATTATGTAGCCCAGGCTGGCCTCAAACTGACAGCAATCCTCCTGCCTCAGCCTCCCAAGTGCTGTGACTATAGGCATGTTGTCCCGCCACACCCAGCTGTTAAAGCAGTTTTTGGTTCACAATGGAAAAGTCTTAATTACAATCATTTTTTTTTAAATTTTGCTAATTCATGTCAAAAGAAAATGTAAAAAGGTTTTAAAAACATTTTATAATTGACAAGGGGGAAATGGCAGTTAAGAACAAGCAAAAGGACAAGAAAGAGGAGGAAAAGTAAATCATTTTTCTTGGTGCCAAGAAAAAAAAATATCCCAAACTTGTTTGCATTTGGTGCCCAATTACAGTCCAGCAGCCCAAGTCTACAAACGTGAGCCTTTGTGGTTGAACATATCAACTGGTTTTTGAATTAGAGGATCACATTTCTCAATTAACTTTGAGACTCTAGCCCTTTCAAGAAATAGATTTTGGGATGGCATACAATACCTCAATTCTAAAATGAGAAAGTCAACTGTGAAACTAAATTTAAAATTGCAGTTGTTTTTCTATCAGCCCTTCCTACAATTACTACAGAGAGGAATAGGATGAAGATAGGAAACATTTAAATAAAAATGCGTGTATTCTAGGTTTATTGGCAGGTCTTATGGTTTTAATTACTTGGAGACTGTCAAAATACAGGCTAATGCACACAAGTAAGGAGGTCTGCATGCTTCACTATCTGAGCTTCACCCTCAGCCAGGGAAGATAAACGTTTACCCATGTAGGGGCAGGAGAGGGGCTGGGAAACTGTGGCCCACACTTTGTAACCGGTCCACAGTGCTCACTCCACTGGCCCTCAGCCAGCAAGCTCACTTGAATAAGAACTTCAAGGTGAAGAATTAGACAAAAGGAATCCACTCACTACAACAGAACATGTGAATACAGCCGTGTATATACCACATATGCACAACATCTCATATATTTCATCAGTGCTGTTTATGAATGGGCACGTTATTAAATGTGGCCTCTGCTGACACGTCTGTGGTCAACCTGTCAGCCAAAGAAGTTCTGCTCAGTGTTGAACTCTGTTTTACACATAGAGAGCCTATCTATCACCTGGGCTTAGAAAGTCAGGTACCACATACCAGAAGCACTTTCAATTTTAGGGGTGTTTGTTAATTTACTGATGATGCTAACATATCTCTGGCTATTTTTCCAAGATTAAAGATAAGCCACACAAATGGTATCACTATAATCAGAGAGAGAGAGAGAGAGAGAGAGACAGAGAGACAGAGAGACAGAGAGAGAGGTGAGCTATGGTAAGCTGAGTAATGATATATGGTTTTGACCTTATACACCAAAATACCCACTTGAACATACTTTTGCTTGCATATTTTCACTAGAAAACTTACAAATTAAAATAAGCACACTTTGAAATATTATAATAAGTTAGTACTTGAGGATTTGTGCTACTTTTTTTTTTTTGTACCGGGAATTTAACTCAGGACCTCACGCTTGCCAGGCAAGTGCTTGTGCCACTGAGCTATATCCCCAGCCCCAATACTTGAGCATTTGTTACGGGCCAGGTGCTAAAACACCTGCATGTCATAACTTATTCAGTCCTAATAACTGAGAGAGGCCCTACCGCATGATTTTTATAACTAAGGAAGTGACATGCCACAAGTTGAGAAATAACATGCCACAGATTACCGGATTCAGTTAACAAAAGCTTCAAGCTATTCTCTCTATTAACAAATGGGCACTGCATTCTTATGGACCCCACGTACCAATTTGGTACTGAGTGTGGGGGAAAATCAGAGAGGACAATAAAATGTAAAGACTCTGAAACAGCTGACCCAAACTCAGGTCCAGTCAGGCACACAGTTTCTAGCAGTCCAAGGCCTCGAGCTGGCTCCCTAGGGTTATTTCCCACGCAGTTTGGACAGAAAAAAGATGGTGTCATGGGACCATCCTGGCCAGTCTTGGGAAGTGTCTAAGTAAAAAGCTGCAGCTTATTCTAGCAAGTGTAATTTCTTGCAGACTTAAAAAACAAAAGTTACTTGTAAGGTTGATGAGGTCTATGCGGTAGAAAGAGGCATGTGAAGTACTAAGCAAAGACAAGATACAGCTAAATTAAAAATGAATGCAGTACTGTAATAGCCGATTTTCGAAACTGATAGATTAGAAATTATCTGCAGTTATTTTCACTGAATTATGGGAAACATCTCAGAGTTATCTCCCAAGGGTAAGTCAAAGCCATGCTACTTTTTAAATGTGAGGTATGGCGGCCCAAAGATGGAACAGAAAAGCAACGGCTGTCTAAGGCACACTGGGTGTCATTCATGAACCTGCCCAACAAGCAGGAGCGTCTATGTCTTCAGATCAATTTATACTTGCCAATGTTATTATTAAATACTATTACAATAAGAGGAAAAAAGAAAAACAATGGGCTGTCTGTAGATGACATAAAAACAGCAATCGTTCAAGCCACGGAGTCTATCTTGGTGGTTTCCACCTAAATGAAAATAAATGATCTTGATGGAATGTATACAACAAAGTGGAGAGAGAAAGCAGTACAAAGAGGATTCAGTTATGCAGTCAGGATTTTAGAGTTGTTGAGGAACTTCATGATAAGCTGAATGTACACAGAAGCTGTTCTTCGTGCTCAGCCATGACCTTGGGCTTGTGGTGTGAGGCACCACCCTTATAAAGAGTGCCTGGAGTGAGAAGACAAGAGAGCCTGTGCAGAGCTCTGGAAGCCCCAAGTTCTGAGAGATAGCATAGAAAGAGCAGCTTATGAAGATAGCCACTTAAGGGCAATAGAAAGGCAGCTAGAAAGCCATGAAATGTGTTGTCATAGGAGCCTTGGAAGGAAGATGTAGTGGTCAGCTTTTCCATTGATGAGAAAAATATCTAACAGCCACAGTTTAAAGGAGAGGCTGATTCTGGCTCCTGGTTTCAGGGCATTCAGTCCATGGTCATGGGCTCCAAGGCAGAAATGGCACGATGGAAGGGTGTGGCAGAGCAAACGTGCCTAGATCATAGCAACTGGAAAGCAAAGCAGGGAAACAGTGCAGAGAAGAGGGGGCTGGAGATCAGATACAGTACCCAAGATCACACCTCCATAACCCACCCGGAGACCCCCAGAAGTAGTTTTACTAATCTGCTAGGCAGCTCATTCAAGTTGACACTCCACCTTAACCATCACTGAAGGTAATTTAGGAAAGAAGAGGGGTTGTGTTGAGTAACAAGAAGAGGTCTAGAAAGATCAGACTAGAAAATACTCATTCGGTTTCTTGGGCATTACTTGCTGGTGGCTTCAGGAACAGTCACAATGGAAGATGAGTTTACTTTCTGCAAAAAATGGGAGATCTGGAAAAGTTAAAAGAAGGGCAGAGCCAATATTCAAGAAGTTTGAAGAAAAGATGAGGATGGCACAGTGCACAAAGACATACTCAAGGGAAACTGGGCAGGAGAGAACGGAGGGACTGATTGGAACAGCTCGGGGAGAGACAAAGGAAACTCACGATGATGGATCAGACTGGATAAGACAAGGTAGGAGGCACCAGCTCGCTCCGAGAGGAGGAAGGTGGGAAAGAGACGGATATATAGAAAGAGAACTGAGTGGTTCTTCTGAGGAGTTTTAAAATTTATGTTCAATTTTTTTAAGCATGTGGAGTTTATCTTAATAATTGATGTGAGACTTTTTAGAAAAAGTTCCTTTCCCTTACTACTTATAGTAAATATTAAATGAGTAAATCATGACTGGCCCTCCACTCACAGGGGCTCAGATGAGATATTTTGGGCACCGTAGGCCCCCATACTCCCTGCCCTTCACTTGTCGCTAGCCCAAACTTTCCTCATTCTCCAGCTCCTTCTGCCAGCTGCAGAAAAGAGGTTCTCATGCCATTAGAAAACACCCGGGAGATTAACGGGGAGGAGTTTAACCACCCTCAAGCTTGTGAAGGCTGGCAGTGTCAGCACTGGCAGCTACTTGGTTTTCCTGCTTGGATTCCGCCAGAGGCAAAAGCAGGCAGCACACAGAAGGAAAGCACGGTGGCAGAAAAGTGCACTTAAAAAAATGAAAAGAAAAATACAGAAGAAGGCTTAGAATAGATTACTGCCAAAATCAGGCCAGGGGGGTGATTAAGAAAGGGATTGGTCACAGAATTAAAAGGTGCTTCTGTGTTCAAGATCATGTGATTACCCACTGTATTACTTTCAAAAGAGTTTCTCTCTACAAACATACACTGCTCGATACCTGTTTGTTTACTTTGTTAAGACCCAAAAGTTCTGTGTGCAAAGAGATTTATGATTGAGAGACCAGTACTCGTAACCCACAGCATCTTAGCAACAGCTCCTTTAGCAGGCTTTGATTATGAAATCTGCCAGGGATATAGCTCAGGGGCACAGCGCTTGCCCGGCAACATGAGGTCATGAGTTCAATTCCCAGCACCAACTGTGTAATCTAAAATATTATTTACAAACTGAATGTCAGGTACATTTTTCAGTTCCATCATTCCACTCTGAATCTTATAGGTATATACACTTTTTCTCAAGTGGGTCATCAAAAACACTCTGAATTATTGATGTTAGCCATAATTTGAAAATTTAACTTCACTCCAGAGGCAAGAGCAATAGCTGTCTTGAGTTGAGAGTCTATACTCTTAACTTTCAAGAGTCCTCTTCTAGTTTTAGAAGTATTGGACAATAATGCCAATATTCTGTTTCTAGTAAAGATATATTAATTCTACAAGAACTTACAAAGTACCCAATATATGCTTGACATTGTACAGTCTGCTGAGAATATCAAAATGATTGAGGTATAGAACAACTGCTCTGGATCTCATATAGTGTGAAAAAAGCAAATAAATTTTTAAAAATTTCCACAATCTGATTTCTTTGGAGGTTGTTTAATCACCATGCCTCAGAATATCAAGACCACTGCCTTGTGCAATATCAACAAAGCTACTTTTTCAGGAATAAGCAAAAGGATACATAACAGTTGGTCATGCAAAATAAATGTTCCCAAGAGAAGGAGGACGACAAGCAAGAATGAGAAATGCCAACCACTCACCTGCCCAATCCCAAGAGGCAGTGGCCAACACATACCCACACATACTCTAAAAAACGACAACAGAAATCTTACCTGATTTCCCCACGCCTGCTCTCCCAAATACTGCGAGTTTGACCTCCGCACTTTTAGCCATGGTGGGTTTTGGTAGAATTTACTGTTGTTAAAACTAAATATCTGAGCAAATTCTTTTGTTCCCGGTCATTGAAGTCACCATATCATTGTAAATTTTGGAAGAGTCCACAATCCTTAAACAAAAGAGATTTGGAAATTCATGGCTGGAAGATGAATTAATTTGTATTAAGTATCTATGGTATGCCAGTAACTATTCACTTTATCGGCATTTTCTAATTTGATCTCCCACATGATCCTGCGAGAGGATCCTCGTAATTTATTGCAAACTATTTAATTAATGAAAGAAAGACCCAGGATTTAAGAATTTAAATGCTGGATTCCAAATATGTGCATGTTCACACAATATCATTTTCTAAAGTATTCCCTCAGGAAACTTTTTTATTTTATTTTATTTTTTTTTGGTTTTTCTCAGGTACCGGGAACCGAACTCACGACCTTGCGCTTGCCAGGCAGGCGCTTTTGCCGCTGAGCTAAATCCCCAGCCCCTCCCTCAGGAAACTTTTATGAAGGCATTGTTTCTTGGCAGGAATTGATAATAAATACTTGAAGTACAAGAATACATGCACTTACCACCTGTATGTAAACATACAAGTACACATGATGGAGAAGGTCACTTCAGGGCTTCTTTATTTCTTTTAGACTGAATAATGTACATTCATATTAATCAACTCCACTGCCATGCAGTTCAATTTTTTATTTCAAGGTTAAATTGGATCCTAATTCATGCTCAAGTTATGTAACAGAGGCACATGTTATCGGAGTTGATACATAAGCTCAAGATCATATTTATATATATTTTGTGCACAATGCCCTGGTAGAAAACAAGATAAATACCATGCTTCAAGTTTTGATTCTTTTTTTTTATGATGATCTCACAGAAGTTACTTTATAAACTTGTCCTAACACCTGGAACATGACATTATATACAGCGTAAACACATTTTGTGTTGGTGCTATAGAAATGAATCTAGGTTCTTAATACCAAGGAAACATAAACTTGGAAAGAGCCTTGGGAGGATTAACCAAAGGAATCCTCCGGCCATTGCAAGAGGCTTTCCTTAGGCCCAGAGGATCATCTTGTGCCTGACTTACTATCTAGCCCTAGGTATAGGAGGTGGGTTCACTACCTCTCAATGCTGCTTTCTTTCTAGTCAGCCCCTTCCAGTTAGGAGAATGGTCTTTCTTACACTGAGCTCTGACCTGTCTCCCTGTGGTTTCTGCTGATGTGTCCTGGGCTTTTTCAATGAAGTAATTCGAAACAAGTCAACTACATTTTTTTCTCTCAGAACCCATCAGGGTCTTGGCTGTTATGCCTCTTGGTCCTGTCTCACATTTCTACTGTCCAGCACGTGGATTCATTCTCCAAAGGACAAGCATCATGGATTCTTTTCTTTTGCCTTTTATCCTCTCCTTCCCCTCTCACCATATGCACCACTCCTCCCTGGTACCCACTGCTTTTATGATCCTAAAAACCTGATGCCCGCAACCTTCACCACTTGAGGAGTGACCTGACCAACTGACACAGGAGAAGCTCCCGGGGACACTCCCTGTGTGCTGTGGCTGTGCTGTTCCACCACCACTTAGAGGGAGCTCCTGTCACCCACCTGGACTGCACACTCCTGTACTCTGAATTCCTGTAACTGACACTTTAAAGATAAACACGAGACTTCGTTTCTGTCAGTGTTAAACTTAATCACATCAGTTCTTATGATTCACCCACTTATGCATATCTAATAATATTTGTGAAACACCAATCTGTTATCCAAACAGGTTAACTGCTCCTAGGAGCATTTCTTAATCTGCAGGTGTTTAAAAAGAACTCAAGAGAGAAAAAGTGAAAATTCCTCTGACGTGTCCATCGAGACAGTAATATGCAATCTTTCCTTGTGCATTTGAGTCATCAACTCGGCCCTAACAAACTTTGTATTTGCTGATTTCCAAACTTCCAGAACATCCTCTGAAGGAAGAAATGTCAACATTAACTATTGCTTACTTCATCTCCCTATAAAAAAACTGCTTAGTGATCATTAATAGTACCCAAAACTCCAAAGCATAAACGTTTATAATTTATCTAATCCCATACTTTTGGATAAAGATGAAAGGATTTCTTTATTTGTCATTTTATATGAATTCATCAAGAAAAGCTTTCTATGTATAGGTCCAGGGCTTCATTATAGAAGCATACTATATTGGAATAGATTAACTATATAAATTTGAATTATATAAATTCTACATGAGCTGGGCATGGTGGCACATGCCTGTAATCCCAGCACTTGGGAGGCTCAGACAGGAGGATGGCTGTGAGTTCAAGGGCAGCCTGGACTACATAGTGAGACCCTGTCTCAAAAAACCAAAAACAAACAAATAAATAAATAAAATTCTAGATGAGAATAGTTGCTGGCTAACATCTTTGAAAAAAACCATAGACGTCTTGGGACAATTTACTATTTTATGCAAAACTGTTCATTCTTGGGTATTGAAAATCTAAGTAATTATTTTCTTGATAAGTGCTGCATAAAAGTAACCATCATATGTGAATTTTAAAAACAAGTCAAATATCTCAGCAAACTCCCAAACTGCTTTTCTTGGATGCATAGGAATTTCACGTAGGAAAGAGAAATGATATGGGTTACTTTTTCCATTTATAATTTAATAAAGATATATCTGGTTATTGTCCAACTTATAATCAGAAAAATCACTTAGAGGAAGACATCAAACTGACATAAATCCTTCAAAATTTTACTTCTCACATGAGAATAAGGGAAGTTAAATTTGACAAGATAGAAAATAAGGTGAAAAGCCAGGCTTGGTGGCACAAGCCTATAATCCCAGCACTCGGGAGGCTGAGGCAGGAGGATCTTTGAGAGTTTGAGACAAGCCTGGGCTACAAAGTGAGCTCAAGGCCAGCATGATCTGTATAGCCAGACCCTGTCTCAAAAAAAAGACAAATAAATAAATAGATAAATAAATAAAAGAAATACTGGTATTATAAAAAAATACGGTAAAAGTACAAATTGTTCTACTGAAGTAACCTACGGCCAAATTTCTGATGTTCAAAATAATTTATCATCTAAGACCTTCCATAAAATGGATATAAGAAAACACATGTGTTCCAGTGGGTGCAAATAGTCTGACTGTAGCTAGAAGCTGCCACTCCTCTATTATGCAGACAGTGCTTTATTACAGACGAAAACTTCTCAGTCTCCAGCACTCCTAAAAGTAAAGTCACATCTGAATATTTAGAAGAATAAATGTATAATGGATATTTTGCTAAAAATAGAGTCATGAAGGGAAATTTAGAATGAAGAAAAACCCTCCACATTTTGTATCATTATTAATACATGCATTCATTCCACAGATGCTAAGTTCTGTATGTACAAACAACTGGCCACCTTCTAGGAGCTTAGACTATTAGACCTATGACATTTAGATTGCTGGAACCTTATTTGTTTCTTTATAAACAGTTTTCAATCCTAACAAATCATCCCCAAGACTATACTTACCAAGGTTCCTCTTTCTGTTTTCTGGGAGGTGGAGAGGGGAAAAAGGCATCTTCACAGTCATTTTTTTCTAACTTCTGTTTTCATGTTCTCATCAAAATAAAGAGCAGCTGTTTGGGGAACGAAAGAACCTAATCTGGTCGTGGGAATCAGGTTCTCTCTTTTTTTCCGTTTGGGCCAACCTTTCTCTGGTTCGGAAATCAAGTTTTTCTGATTCCATGAGGAGCTAGGAACCCTCCCTCATATCACCAGGCGGCACCCCCAGAAGAGGGTAATTTTACGAACCCCTTGATATGGCGCTATCTGAAATCAACAGGTACCCTGCAGTGATAAACAAGCCAGGGTGGCTCTGCAGGTCGCTTGCTTTCAAACTAGGGTGTCAACACAGCTTCAATCCAAAAAGCATACTGGAGAGCGCTGGAAAAAGTGGGTGCTGGGTTCACCTCTCTCTCTCTCTCTCTCTCTCTCTCTCTCTCTCTCTCTGCGAACCCCAATTCGCCCCGGTGACCATCAGGACTACCTCTCAGACGCCAAGAGCTCAAAGACTTGAAACAGATCTGCAGCGAGTCGCCCCAAGAGCCACCTGGACACGTGCGTGACACTCACCTGTTCGCTCTCCAGGCCGGGGGAGCTGCGGTCCTTTGCAAGTTCGCAGTGGGTCCCCCAGGACCACGAAGCCCTCCGCCGCCACCAGCCCAGGCTGCAGCTGGTGCGTCCGACTGGCCAGGCTGCGATCGCGGGTGGGAGCCGCAGCGGCAGGGAGCGCGGGCCCGCGGGGGTCCCCTCCCCGGCGCTCGCGGCGGACAGACTGCGGCAGGACGCGAGCTCTGCCCGGTCGAGGCCACCGCTCCGCCGCCGGGATGCTGCAGTGAGGCGCTTTGGCGCCCCCTACTGAGCCAGGGCGGGCTCCTCCCGGACAGCGAGCCCGAAACACCAGGCTTTCACGCGCAGCACCCAAGCCTCGCCTCCTCTTTCCTTTTTTTTTTTTTTTTTTTCCCCCTCAGTTCTCAGCCTCCGGGCTCTGGCAGAAAACCGACTTTGGTTGATTAAAACCTTGCGTATGAAAGCATCACTACGAGCTGTGTTCTGTTCCTCACTTCAAAGGATCTTAGTAACATCCCCTGGAAATACATTAATTATCCCTGCGTTACCCAAGAGGAAACTGGAGATTTGAAAAACAAAACAAAACTAGTCCAAGGCTAGTACATGGCTGGAAGGAAATCTAGGCTGGATCGCAAACTGAGAGATGCCCAGAAAGGCATTAACACTGAACTCCACTGATGTGCTTATGCGTGTATTTGAGAGAGCCCAGCACGGTTCCTGTACCACTTAGCAGCGTTGATAGTCTCCTTGGAGCTGTACACCACCGTGCTCACAGCCTAACAAAGGTATTCAACGTGCGAGCTACGCTAGGCCTGCTGCTACACCCCCTCATCCGATATCCACACCTCCCTGGAGGTGAGAGCTAGTATTGTAATAATTGTCAGTCTTTCCCGGATGAGAAAGTGAGTTTTAGAGAGGTTAAATGATTTTTCAAAGGCAGTGAAATTTATGAGCAAAGCAAGAGGAAATGCCTTTGAGGGTTTTTGTTTTTTTTTTTGTGGGGGGGGCGTTAAAGTTTCAGATCTGGGCATTCTTACCAACACACCAAGAAGCCGTCACCATGAGCGGCCAGGGGCCCAAGGCTAAGTGAACAATCTGCAGAATGTCGTGTTGGCGGGGAGGTAACCACGGAGGCAGTTTCCTGGCTGGCGCTGCCTGAGAAAGACACTGCAGCTGACAGCTGTGAGCTAGGATGAGCAAAGTAGCCGTGTATCCTGGCAGGAGTAGTAATCGCCAGGTGTCCTCCTGCCAGCACATACCTGGATCACGTATATCCCAGATCCACTGACCTGTCTCCTAGTACCTGTGACCTGTCCCTGTGTTTTCATTTCTCAGACTTCTGCACTATACCTGGAACTTCTGGAAGCTAGGAACTTCTGGAAGCTATGTGTATCTCCATATCCTCAGCATCTACTTTAATGCCTGGCACACAGTAGCTACTCAAAAAAACAGCGGTGGAGTAAATTAAGAGATGGAACAAGTGGTGTGACCAAATACATTTGAATTGCTTACGTGCTGAATTTGGGACAATAAAAAAATTAAACAGAGGGGTCTGAAGTTCAAGAAAGAATAGCAACTTCGGCATCTTAGTACACAAAAGATTTTTGAAGCCTAAAATGGGAAAGCAATTGAACAGGTAGAGTGTGTAGAATTTTATAGAATTCCAAATTATATCGAATTTTGTGGCACTGACGTATTCAAATCTCCCATCTTCCAGCCCCCATCAAATCTTGTCTTCAGGGCAAGATTTAATAAAATATCTATGAATATATGACATATATATACACCATGCATACTATTAATAGATCTAAATTTACATAGCATATATCTGTGAACACAGACAATTTAAAAAGTTTAAATAGTATGTATCTATATGTTACATTGTATATACCTATACAAGTCATATACTTATATACTATGCTCTAAATTGGAATTTCCATTTTTACCAAATAGATAATACCAAAGAGAGTCTAACAGGGTCCAGTGGAACAGGTCTTAGGGATCGTAGCTATGGAAGCTGTCTCTCTGTGTTTTCCTGGTTAGCCTACATAAGAGGAATGCCAGCACTCATCTCTCAGTGACGGAGGCCTTGACACTTGTAACTGCTGTTCTTAATGTTCTGGGCTAAGAGTGACGGGGTAGCTACCTGGGAGGCTGACAACCATTGCACTATGTCTTCCGTGTGTATCGCATATTCCATGGGACTCATCCTGTACCACAAAAGCAGCAAAAGGAACCGCTCTCCCTTGTGCTACCTTCAGCATGGTAACAAGTAACAAGGACAAAGGACACTCTGCACTTCCGATTGCACGGTAGATGCCTGTTGGACAGAATTCTTCTGGGGAGAGGTTATGTCACACTCCCAGGACTCAGGCTTAAGCTAAAACTTCTCACACAAAGCTAGTAGATGAAGAGCCGGTATGATTCCAAAGCATGTTAAAAATTAAAATTGCGAATGTGTATGTATTTGTGTGCGGAGAAGCTGTTAATCATATTCATTGTAAATAATTTAAACAGTAGAAGAAATTCAAAGAAGTAGAAAATTGCCTTCAAAATCACACTATCCAGAAATAGTCACATTACCATAAGAGATAAAACTGCATTTCAGGTATCATAGAACAGAGACATATTAGTAAATATATGAAATGCCCAAAAGATATGCTAAGGACCATCATACGGCAAAAGTCATTTTAATTTAAAAATATATGTAATTAAGCAGAAGATAAAGAAATCAAAGTGAACCTTAAAGAAAATGGATGAACTTTAGATGTTTACTCACCTTATGAGATATTTCATCCTAAAGGTTCCTCTAAAGTCAAAATTATTACATAAAACCAGATCTGAATTCACTATGGCTTTATTCAGCATCAGATGGATTCTTGCTATTTGAAAGAAAAGGAAATGAATTCCTTACTCTACCTCTCATTTTCCCTTCCCCACTTTTGTATTTTTATTTTAGTATTATTTGCTCATTGTCAAGATTTATAACATTTGCATTGTACTGGTAACTTTTATTCCCAAAGTAAATTTAGTTCTACATTTAAATGAAAGAAATTCATTTAATTAAATCTTTTGCTGTGGCTCTTCTATTACTGGTTCTTTATAATGATTCATCTTTTAATTTCTTCAGTGAGTAACATTTCCAAGAAAGTCTTGCAGGTGGCTTATTGTATATTTGAGAAACCTTGCCTTATCTTGATGGTTTTAATATATTTTGCTATTAACCTATTTTTACTTACAACAATCCTTCTCTCCTTTTCTCCTGCATAGCATATTTTCATCTTTATTATATTATATCTTTTAAAATCAGAGATCATATTTAGTATGACACATAGGAAGTGAATTGTATGCAGCTCCAGTCCTAGTTTATCTGAGACCTGTTTGTTTTCTCCATGAAGAAACCGTTTGAATGTGAACACTGCATTCTGCCTACTGTCCTGGAAGGAGAAGATGAGACACAGGAAGGATCATCTGAGTCTCTAAGCAGCGTGTTGGAGGGTTGGTGCTCTGCTGTTCCTCTGAGCCTGTACTAAAGACCCTGCCTAGGATTTAGTGCAGACACTCAGCACCCATTTTGTAAGAAGGACCACAAGGAAATGATTTTTTTAGGTTTGAGATCGCTTTCTCCTTTCATCTTGGGACCTTCTACTCTTTCTCCTTAGCTATTTCCACTGTAACTTTCCTCCAGTCCGAGAAAGATAATGACAGCTGCAGGGCTCATCTTACTTCAGATCTGGAGGTATTAACCGATGGGAAAGAATACTCAGGGTGAGATGACTCATCAGCACTGCTTCTGGAAAGCCAGGCCTCTCTGCACCATGATCTTCTGTTTCTAAAGGTTTGTTTTGAAATTCCATGGAGAGAAACGATATCACTTTCCTTATTTGTTGCCTTGGGGTTAGGTGTTTTATCATCATTGTTTATTTAGCTAGCTGTTAGCAAAGATAAGTTTTGTTTTAGCTGTGATTAGACTTTCCTGCTTCCTGAGAACATCTATTTGTAAAACCAAAATGTACAAAATAGCTGTTTGGAAACATTAGAAAACAATCAAGGCAAGGCTGCAAATCTTTTTTTTTTTTTTGTACCAGAAATAGAACTCAGGACCTTGTGCTTGCCAGGCAGGCACTTGTGCCGCTGAGCTATATCCCCTGCCCCAGGGCTGCAAATCTTGATAAAACAGTTGTACTTGAGTTAGTTCCATTTTCATCCAAATTTCCTCCATGGGGGTGACATAAGACCTTCATCCATGCAAGCAGAGCCAACACAACAGTAAGAAATTATAGTTAAGGATGACCAAGGCAGCTGGGCCGAGAAGGAACGTGTAGAGAGGACGGTCACAGAGAGGCCACTCTGGATATTTGCATGGAAGTGGCCCTGGGAGCTTGGACAATTCCTGGGCAGCACATTGTGTGGGGCCTGGAGACACCTAGAAAGACAGCAGCTGCCTGGAGTCTGAAAGCCAGATGGCGGTGGAGATGTCTGAGAGCTAGGACAACATCAGAGCTCAGAAACTTCCATGAACGTACTGGGCGCTTGACTGACACTTCCAGAATTGCTTCAGAAAGTGGCAAGAATGACAGGGCACATGTGGTTAAAGAGAGGGGGAGTGTTTTGAGGGAGATTAATGACAATGTGTCTTTTACTAATTTTTTTTAAATGTAGACACACATGGTAATTTTTAATCAGCTCTTATATGTGCCTCTTATAAGTTTCTAATTGAGCAGATCTTTGAGCCATAATTCCTACATCAAATTTAGCTATTAGGGTTCTATCTCTATTTTAACTATTTTTTCCAGATCACTGAAAATTAGATTTTATTAATATAATGAGGTTTCTTATTGAATTCTTATTGCTTTTACTAATTTTTCCTTTTGAGACAGGGTCTTGCTATATAGTTCAGGTTGACCTTGAACTCACTATAGAGTGGAACTTGAAGGCTTGAACTTTCAGTGATCCTCCTGTACCAGCCTCCCAGATGCTGGGATTATGGGCCTGTAACATCATGATCATCCCAGGTTCTACTAATTTTTAAGTGTGCAGTAGGACAGTTTTAAAATTTCCTGTGTGTGTATACACATGTGTGTACGTATGTGAGCAGTATACAAGAAAAAGATAGAGTAACAAGCAAATTCAGTTCCAGAACCACAATAATTATATGAACATTATGGCTATATAATCTGGAATCTTGAAAAAATTATTTCAAATAAAATTTTAAAACATTTTATTGGAGCATAATACTGCTTAGATAATATTGGATGATCTTCACATAATAAGCTAGCAAGAAACCAGGAATGCAATCGCAAAGATTTGACAATTCACAGGACTTGAAATACTGTATTAAAAATAAAGCTCATCTTACCACAGGGTCAATGTGAAAAGCTGGATTTACTTATATAGGGAAGTCTGTGTGCTTTTCCAGGTCCTCAATATATACGCCTTAATTATATGTGAAAAAAAATTCCAAAATGGAACATTTTTAAAAATTTACGAAATCTGACATTATCTGTGCTTTAAAAAGGTTAAGAAATCCTATGAATCAGGATAATTTTCTAGCTATCCTGTTTCCTATTCAGGATTGAAAGAAGCAGGTTTCTTTTGCCAATGAAATGATTTAACAATTCCAGCTGATATGGTTGTGCAATGGGAAAATAGCGAAGTAAGAGAATGTCTGGGTAGGGACCAAAGGCTTAAAGCTATTTTCCAGCAAACAGAGTTTTTAAAATTTAATAATGGCCGCCAACTGATGCTTGTCAGCAACAAACTTAGGGAAAAACAGAAAAAGCATAAGTTATTACAGTTTTGTTCATAATTTTTTGTCACAGTGCCTGGCGCAGAGCTGGAGATCAGCTGGATGTCAGTATTGCTGAATGAGATACAGTAAAAATATGTGTAACCTGTGGATAATTAAACATCAATAAACACATAGTAACTTCTAGTTTAATAGTTCATCTGCCTAGCTGCTTTTGGTTAAGTTTCCCCAAAATGTAACTGAAATATACAAAAGTTCAAAATGTAATTGAAGTACATAAAAATGCAAACTCAAACCAACAGCAAAATGTAGAGCTGATATTAAAATAAAGCCAAACACTGTAACAGTGTAGATAATTTTCCACCTTTGTCTGTGTGTTCACACACATAAAAACTCATAAACATACTTTGAAAATTGTTTCATATATTGGATGATAATCTACAAATTGTTCTTTTTCTCACTCTATTATGTTCTAGAGATCTTTTTCTGTCACTATTTTTAGATGGAACTCATTCATTCATTTATGTCATGGTACTGAGGTATGTATCAAGCACAACTTATTTAATTTTTTAACCATCCAAAGAATAATATATTTTAGAACTAGAAATATTTCCATCATTTAAATGCAGTAAATCCATATACATTTACATGAAAATATTTCAACATAAAAATAGATGTAATACATAAAATTGATATGATTTATGTGAAAAAAATCTATATAATTTCTATGTGAAGATACATATGACTTCCTCATAAATGTTTAAAGATACAAAGCAAAGGTTTTCAAAGTAGGTATTAATGATCTTTTGAATTTCTGTAGGAGCTGTAGTGATTTCATCCTTTTCATTCCTTATTGTATGAATTTGAGTTTTTTCCTTTTTTTGAAAAGGTTGGCTAGGGTTTATCAATTTTATGTATTCTTTCAAAGAATCAACTCTTTGATTCATTTATTTTTTGTAGTGTTTTCTTTGTTTCAGTTGCATTAATTTCTGCCCTGATCTTTATAATCTCCTCCCTTCTTTGGGCTTTGGGCTTGACTTGTTCTTTTTCTAAAAGTTTGAGGAGCAGCATTAGGCTATTTATTTGTTCTCTTTCTGTTTTCCTTATATGTGAGTTCACTGCTATAAATTTCCCTCTGAAGACTGCTTTCATTGCATCCCACAGATTCCAGTAAGTTGTATTTACATTTTTGTTTGTTTGTAGGTATTTGTTAATTTCTTCTTTAATTTCCTCTGTGACCCATTGGTTGTTCGGGGGGGGTTGTTGTTTAATTTCCAAGTGTTTATGGAGTTTTTGGAGTTCCTTTTGCCATTAATTTCCAATTTCATTGCACTGTGGTCAGACAATATGCATGGGATAATTAGGAGGTGTGGTAAACATTGTGAAACAAAAGGAAACTGGTCAAAAGTAAAGAGCAACTGGGATGAGGGGAAAAAAAAGAAAGGGGAAATTATGTATGTATGTATGTATATACAGGATAGATAACATAGTTGTACTACTGTCTTATATTGCTTTATTGAAGGAACAGTTAATGATTAATTATTTGATCAATCTTGCATGTCTATATTTGTCTTCCTGAGTAACCACTTTGAAGTTATCAATATTAATGCAACAGTCATTGTTAATTCCCTGTCACTTTGTCTGTAATTCAGCATTGGCTGTACTATTCTTGTGCTACTTTGTAAATGGTTGTCTATTTGTTAATATGTTTTCATACTTTTACTTTTAAAATAAAATAAAGTAAGATGCAAAGCAAAGAAACGACGTCTGGGGTTGGTATTAACAGGTATGAAGAGTGCTGGACTTATCTGTAATGTGCTAGCCAGTGTCACTTAGTTTTTCTAGTGATGAATACAACATTGTGCTCATTAGAAAAAAATATTACCCTTTAGAAAATTAAAAAATAAACTGTGGAGTTAATATACGTATTTTGGAAATGATTGGAAAAGCTTGTCCAAGAGCACTGATCCATCCATAGCAACATTATCAGTGCAAAATTGTAAACTGCTTGATTCCACAATTACATCTCTTAAGTGAACAATGCCAAGATATACATCCATTTTTCTCTGGTGGTTATGAATCATATTTTTGCCAGCTTGCTCATGAAGGGTGATGATGGGAAGGCATGAAAGAAAACTAAAAGATGCTGTCACTCATGTCACACTGTGAGACCGAGAATGGAGCCACGCTGCTGTCAATTAATCTGGTTCATGGCGTATTGGTGGCATCGCAGGGCTGACTGTACAAATGGCTTGTTCCCTGGAAGCCACATTCCAGTGTCGTCACTGTTGGGCTGTCTTCCTGTCAGTATTCTTTCCTACATTTCACATAGAGCTTATCTTTATGTGTATTTTCCCTTTACTTTTATTGTTTTCCCTTTACTTATAGCTAGATGATAAAAACCAGGAAATAGTGCTGGTAGAGTTTACTTAAAAACAAACACAAAGATTTACAGTTAACTTTTAAAATTTCAAGTGGACAAAACAAACAAAAAGCTATTGGTAGGTTTGTACCAACACTGTTGAAAGAAATCAGTTTTCCCTTAGCTTAAATATGTCTCATTGAAGTGAACCTCTAACCAATACAAAAATTGAGAATTCTTTAATTCTGATATCCACAGAGATTGTCACAGCTGAAAATGGAACAAGCATAACCTTGGGCTAGTGGAAGAGCACCAACAGAACTCGGGCTGTATAAGAACGGAAATCTGGAGCCAAGGAACAGAGAACTCACTCCCCTTGCCAAGCTTTCACTAATTTTTACTGATTCTCTTGCAGGATTGAAGTAGAAAGGATTATCAAAAGACCATCATGCAGTATATGCAAGTTTTTTGAATGATTCCTGACTTCACAACATATACAGATGATATTTTTTTTAATATAAAATTTCAAGTTAAAGAATCTCCTTAAAAGATATGGATTAAACTCCACCTGACCCTAATGTTAAGATTCTGCAATTCAAGTCAACAGATCCCTTATTGAAACTATTTTTAAAATGTGGAATTGCTGAGCATCATATCATCTGATGATGACACTGAAAAACACAACAAACAAAGCAAACAAACAAAAAACTTTGAGGTTTTCAGTGTGCTGATAGTGGCTTGCAGAAGACAAGAAGTAATTCCTGGGGCCGGGGATTTAGCTTAGCGGCATAGCGCCTGCCAGGCAAGCACGAGCTCATAAGTTCGATTCCTGGTACCAGAAAAAAAAAAAAAAAAGTAATTCCTGTTGCATTCTTACTGTATACTACAAAAATCTATAGAAATACCTGCCTTGTATGAACTGTCCACTCCAACCAGCAAACCTTAGGAAGGACTGGGATTACACAGACCTGCTGGGACCAGCCATGTTGAAAATATGCAGATATTAAATCCTAGAAAGTGTCCAAGTTGCAAAAGTGCAATGATGTAGATTTGTTAAAAGTCAAAATACAGAAGCAAGAATCTGGAATCGGGAGGCAAGCCGGAGAAAGACTAGAAGGGGATTAAGTAAGCAATCAGTGTGACAATGATTTACTCTCGGAATTCCATCTTCTTCTCTACCTCCTTTTAGGTGCCCAAATGTACCGTGCTCTCGGCTGCAGTATGTAAAGCCTGTTTCTTCTGCATCGCAAGCCTTCTCACACATTTCCTTTTCCCTCCTTCCCTGCCTAGACCTCTGCCAAATATGCCGGTCTGATATCTCCTCCTTTTAGATCATGTTCGAGTGACAGAAGCAGTTAAATTAATTTCTAGGCTTTAATCAGGGCAATAGCAACATAAGATCAGGATCCTTGTTTTGCCCCTTAATAGTGCTGTGTCACTGATATAGTTACTTAGACCTATAAATGGAGATAATTATACTTGTTATATAAAATGACTGTGAAGATTATATTAGAGAAGTTACTAAATGAGATTCTGGGTGGTGATACAAATTCAGGTTTTCTTTTTTCCTTTGGAGAGGTAGAAAATGGAGATAACATTTAAAGTTACTCATTGTTTTGTTTTTAGAGGTAGAAACATCAGTGGATAAATCCCTTCCATTCTAGAAAAAAAACTAGTGAAGAGTCCTTGTGAATTAGTTCAAAAGGAAGGCCTGTTTCAGGTAAAGACCAGAAGGAGATGAGCTTGTTGTATGTCTGTTTGGTTTTGTCTGCCAAGAGCCCAGGATTTAATTACTGTCCTTTGGGAACAGGATTCTTTCCTTTATATGGGTTTCTGCACCTATGAATAGTGGGGACTGGGACCTTTAGGGAGGAACAGCAGGATGAACCAGGTCTCAGCCTTCCTGAAATGCAGCAATTGAGTCTAGCTGATGGGTTGGGGTAATCTCACAGGGACCACCAGGTGCAAAGATGAGGAGGGGTCCTGGGCTCTTGGGAAGACACTGTAAAGAGTGAGAATAATCAAGTCTAATCCTTGAACTCAAAACCAGCATTTCAGAAACAAAATGAGAAAGTGCTTTAGGGCACAGCATGTGTTCCATTCCAAGAGACTGAGAACTGAGGAAGAGTGAAGTCTAGGACCTTGAGACCTGTTTTCCTAATGTTGGGAACCAGGCAGGCAAAGCAGTGGGACTAGGTAAGCATGAATATGGCTAGCTTTATGGTATCCAATATTTCCTGGGCAGATTTTGAATATAAATTAAGGTTATTTCTTGTTCTTTAGATTTTTATGTACTTCAGGAAAGTTGAGAATATTTCCCAAATAGAATTCCACAGAATCGACCAGTAGTCCCAGCTCAATGGCATGAAGTATGTATGGACACGGCACCCATGCATGAGGCAGTCAGTACGGTGATAGAGGACAAACAACACCAGCATCTTTATGGAGATATAGAAAAGGGGGCAGAGAGGTTAAAATGTTTTAAGAGCTCTTGTTACTACCTAGGAAGAGACTTCACAAGGCAGCTCTGTCTTTTTTTTTTATTTTAAAGAGTAAAAGAAGGACAACATAGTAATGGGGGGGGTTTACCAAGTTACAGACAAAGTGGTAGGAAATTATCAATGGTTGTTGTTTTACATATTGTTATCTATAAGTAGACAATAGTGAGTTACAGATAAAAGTGGTAGGAGATTATCAATGGTTGATGTACTATACTTTGGTATCTTCAAAGTGGTTTCTAAGGAAAACAAATAGAGCTATACATGAGTGACCAATTGAATAATCATTGACGATTCTCATTGGTTGCTGTAGGAAACACATAATAATAAACATACATCCATTTACAAAATAGCATAGGAACAATACAAACATTACAGAGTTATGGGTAGATTAGTAGGAAAATATCAATGGCTGCTGTAATACATGGTGGTATCTTCAAAATGGTTCCTCAGGAAGACAGAGATATGCAAGAAAGAGCTAAGAAGTAGTTACAGCTTAATGGTTGTGAAAAATAGCATATTACCTCCTCACCAGTGACTCCTTTTACTGAGGTGTGACAGCTGGAAGGCCAGGATTGAAAAGAAGGACCAAGAGACTTTCACCTGTGTCTAGCAACAGTCTATTTTCTTTTTCCTCTATAGTCATGATTACCTGGGGCTCCTCCATGGAGATGACAGTCTGGCCAGAGGGAGAAGGCAGAGTATGCCCTGGGCCCCCTCATTCCTGTTGGACTTACTGGTAGGATGGGTCTGAGCTCTGGGGTCTCCACTTCAGAGGGCAGACTGATCTCCAGTGGTCACCTTTGCATTCAGGGCATGGCCCACGGGGCTTCTTAGGGCAATTCCTCTTGAGGTGGCCTGGCTTTTAACAGTGGTAGCAGATGAATGCAGTCATCAAGTTCTTCTTGGGGCCCCAAGAATCAGACTCAGGGTCTGTTTCTCTTAGTGCTGCAGCAAAAGCAGCTGCTTTTTCTCCGGTCTCTTTGTTTTCTCTCCTTGGCCTCCTCTTCATCACGGCTACAGAATATTGAGGAGGCAATTCTTACTAACATCTCATGTGAGCCATGTAGGGCGAAAGCCATTTTTTGTAGCTTTTTCTCTCCAGCCTCCCAGGGCACTGGGCCCCCACAACCACTTAGTGTCCTCTCCCAGCACTGTCTTTTGACTTTGCAGTAAAACCACAGTGTAGCTTTCAGGCATCAGTTCTCCAAATTGTCTGGGCTCAGCTGACCTGTGTGACTCAAACTTACAAGAGCTTGATGGACAAACAAGATCATTAAGTTTTCACAGTGTGCACCAATTTTTGTGACCAAAATGTTTGTGTTTGCCATACAGGTCATTCTTTCTCTTGTATATCTAGAGTAATAGAATAGCATTTGTTAGGACTCTAAAGAATAAGTGGGCACAGAAGAGCATTTCATCTGAAGTAGACAGTGGCGGGTTGTATTTCAGGTTACAAAATTTCAGCTGTTTTCTGCCTGTTGTCCTTAATAAACTGAGAAAAGTATGCCAGTTGTGCATATGCACAGGAGGGGTTTCTGTGAATATTTAAAATCCATTAAATATCCAGAAAAGAGGAGCCAGCTTTCTCTTTTTATCTTCTTCTGCTTTTTTTCCTTGGGGAAAATACAATAAATTTGTGTTGAGTTATTTGGGTTAAATTGCAACCAAATTTACATCCAGTTTGGAGTTAAAACATTTCTCAAAATCCTTTCATCAGCTGGATGTGGTGGCACATGACTAATGTTCTGGGAGGCTGAGGCAGCAAGATCTGAGGTTTGAGCACAGACTGAACCACTTACTGATTTAGTGAGACCTGTCTCAATATAAAATTTTTTAAAGGACATGGAATCTAGCTTGGTGCAAAGGCCCTGTGTTCAATCTCCAGTCCCAGAAAAAAATCCTTTTATCATTAAATTACATATAGTCTTTGGTTTCTCCTTATGCTCCATTATTTCACTGGTACAAATTTCACTGGTTTAATTTCCAAGTGGCAAAATTGTTTTCCTCATTCCCAATTTTTCATGACACACATCAGTGCTGAATACAGATGCAAGGAACCCTGCTCAGATCACTCCAATGGTTCCTTTCCCGTTACACACTTCAGTAAGTGCATCTCTGTTAGAAAAAGGCACAGTTAGAATAAGATTCATGACTTGTTGGAGAAAATATTCACACCTGTAATCACCAGATCTATGGTCACTATGAGAACTGTGGATCCTGGATGTAGCTCAGTGGCTGAAATGTCCCTTCTTGTTCTCTCTGTTAGAGTCAGGGGTTCTTCTTGTCTTCAGTGGCCCCATCCAGAGCCTCAGCTTAGCTTGCTATCTCCAGCCATCACATAACTATGCCTCTGCATCACCAGCCTTTAACTGACATATTGAAGGGTTTAGTTTTAAAGCCTTTTCCATTGCTTTGAAGTATTCCATAAGGAATAATCTTCAGAGACCAGCATATTCTTGTCTGCAATCCTTTCACTGTGATGGAGAGGGAAGTTTTCCATCAGGGCTTTGGCTGTTACACTGAGGAAGGCTGCTGCCCGGTATAAGGCTTTCTAATAACCTTTGTAGGTTAAGAGTCCACAGTATGAGGGCTCCCTGGAACACAAATGACCATTACTGATCTAAACCTCCACTTTGCAGTGATAGGACCCTTACTTTGTAGGTACTTATTTGGCTAGAAGTTATCCTCAGGTCTGCCCTGCCTCAATAACAACCATTGCCTGGTGATTTATGAGGCTTTTGTGACAACATACATATGTTACTTTTGTTTCAAGGAATAATTTATTTAAGGTTTCATAGAAAGTATAGATTAACAGAGAAAACAGATTATAAAATGTTTAAATTTTGATTTCATGTTTCACTAGATAAATTCCATAAAGTTAACAGTATGTTGGGCCTGGGATATAGCTCGGTGGCATAAGCACATGCCTGGCAAGTGCAAGGTCCTGAGTTCAATTCCTAGTACCAAACACACACACACACACACACACACACACACACACACACAAAAAGTTTTTTCTACATTTTGATGTAAAACAGTAGTCTTAAAAGTATGAAAAGTGATTGAAATCAGTGTAAAACAATTGTGATTTTTGCCTAACAGTCTCTTTCTCCATGGGCAAGAAAAATTTTAGGATGGATGGCATGATACACTGTAAAATAAAAGCACTTGTATTGATATATACAACCTCACTGGCATTTGACATATGTTATTCTCATTTTTTATTTTAAAGAGTAAAGGAAAACAATAAAAATAACAAGAATGAAGACAAAAAAACCAAAACAATACAAAAACAATAAAAACAATACAGGATTTCAAAACAAGATGATAGGAATTAACAATGGTTGTTGTAATACATCTTGTTATCTTCAATGTAGTTGCTCAGATTACCAGATGCAAGAATGCAAGATTGATCAAACAATTAAAGACAAAGATAAGTAATAAAAAAAAACACACATTAGAAACAGTGCAAAGCTTCATCAAACAACATAGTAGGAATTCAGCAATGGCTGTTATAGTCTATGTTGCTGTCTCCAAACAAGTTCCATTATTGTCATTTTAAAGGGAAAGAAAATGAATATATGATTTCTCAGCAATTCAGAAGCAGCAAGCCAGGGGATAAGCTCCTATAAAGTTATCAATGAGACACATCATTTCTCATATAACTCAAGTATGCATTAATACAGGTGACCAATGTCCCAGATCATAACAGAGTAGTGACCTTACATTGCCAGCATGAAAACAAACAATGATCTCCAGCTTTGGGATAATACGTTGCAGTGTTCTAATCTCCTTTACTATTTGCTTCATTTTAGAAGTAGAAAAACTAATTCTTAAAGGATATCTTTTCTAAATTTATAAAGGTAATAATTATTGGCTGTTAGTTATATTTTCTCAAATATAGAAAGTTGACTTTGTTTTGGAAATACACATATTAACCCATTTAATGTTTTACTTTCCAGTTATTTATATTGTTTATTTATTTAACAATCATCATGGAGCCTCTAATATACCCAAGCTGCTATGCTGGATTCTGAGGATACTTCAGGGAGTAATTTAGTCATAGTTTATTCTAAATATAAAAAGACTGTTATTAAACAAGTGATGAGTGTTATTGAAAAAATTCAAGTTTTCTCTACACTTGCTCTGTGGCTGGCTGGTTAGTCACAGATATAGTGTGATACAATTCTACAGCCTTTCATGTTCTACCACATCCTGGAAGACATAGATCCATTACTCATTAGCTGGGTGATAACTTCTTCAAAAGAACCAAGACCCAGCTGAGCATGGTGGTGGATACCTGTAATCCCAAAGCTATGGGAGACTGAGGCAGGAGGACTGCAAGCATGAGCCTAGGCAACATAACTGACCCTATGTCAAAATAAAAACATAAAAAATACATCAGTGTTAGTGCCCCAGATTCAATCTCTAGGATTAAAAAAATAGAGACTAGACTCATGTTGTTCACATAATGAACATTGGTGTTTTGATATATTCAGGGAATAGGAATAAAAATCAAGTATTATAGGGACTCAGTAAAATGGATAGCTCCTGAGGTTGATGCCAAAGAAAAGGCTTAGATAGATGAATATGAACAAATATACAAGCCCTGAAATATTCCAGTGCAGAAAAGGGAGGAGTACGTTTCTGGGGTCAAACTCACTTGTTGGAACGGAGTGCATACATTACATTCTACTGATGAGGACAAAGGATGGCCAAGTCAGAAGCAAATACTACAGTGAATCTCGAAGGATAGTTGTGTGTAAAGGTTAGTAAGCTGGCAGGTGCTACCTTTAAGTGATAACTGAAGATTTCCCCCAAGAGCCTTCTTCAGAGACCTATATTCTAGTTGGAGAGAGTAGTGCCTGTCAGAATTCATCTCCTTAAGGCAAGAAGGAATCAGGTGACAAACATTTCAAAATTCCATGAATTGTATCATTGAAATGGCAGAGATTTTTTTTTTTTTATAGTGAAAAATCACTTTCTAGGTATAAACTCTACTTTTGTTAGGTGAATGTTTTGCTGATGTAACTGAACAAGAACTGAGACCTTCAAAAGGCAGGTTAAACAACAATTGATTGTTGATTAGTTGTCCTTCAAGGATGGTAGTTTCAATTAACCTGAGTAGCTCTTCAAATGGTATCATTTAAGTTTTGGATGAATCTGAATTTGTTTTGGACAATAGAAAATAATTAAGAGATTTATGGCCAAAGAAGATCAAGAAAGTTGTCCTAGTTTGGGGTTTTTCAAGGGGAACAACATAATACAGGACACATTTTTTTATAAGATTATTTGTAATAGTCACCCAGAGAATCATATACAAAAAAATAGTGCAGGAAATCTGTCCACACACTAAAGACCAAAGAATCCAGATGAGGATCTGGATCCCACAATAATGTCCTGTATGAGTCCAGCTGAAGATCTATAGCCCACAACAATGCCTCCTACGAGTCCAACTGGGGGTTTGGAGCCCACGATGATGTCTCATGCAAGCCTGTTTCATAGATCTGCACTGGGAATGCCCACAGGTCAATGGTGGAAGCTAGAAAGTCTGTGCCAGTGAGGTGAAGGATCTGTGCTGGCAGGCTGAGGGATCTGCACTGGAAATAGGAAGCAATGCTCAAAGTAAGAACCAGAGCTCCCCTGAAAAGTACCACAGCCATCCTCAGCAACAGTGAGGTCCTGAGCTCTTCTGACAATGAGGAAAGCCAAGTTCCCTCCAGGAAAACCAACATGACAAACTTCTCCAGGAGACTGAGCAGTGCACCATTTTCCCCTCCAGAGCCAGGAAGTGATGCTCAAAGTGAGGACCAGAGCTCCCCCAAAGTGAACCGTAGCCATTCTCAGTGACAACGATGTCCCGAGCTCCTCCTCTGACAAGAACAGCCGAGTTCATCAGGAAAGCCAGCATGACAAGCTCCTCCAGTAGAATAGCCCAAGAGAACCAGCAACTCCATAACAGCTTCCCAACAGCTTCCCAACAGCATGTACAAAGCTCCCAACAGCCTCTAAACTTCTTCTCCAATTCAGCCTCTTATGCTGCTGGCAACAAACCTCAAGTGGGCCTCCCACACCCAACACCATGCTGACTCAGTTCAGCTGGGTGTTACAAGTTGACCACTAGTTGACAATCCACCACAAAAGTAAAACATCTACTGGGTGGTAGGTAAAGTCATGGAAGAAAGAAAGTACAATGGAGAATATTACTAATTTTTTGTCATGAAGTGTACAATGCAAATTCACACTTTTATTCTCTGACTAAAACCTACATTTTCCTTAGTGCTTCTGTGACTTACATTTGACTTTGGAGTCAAATGAGTTACAGTGAGTTCTCAGTATAAGAAAAACCGTGGTTATTTACATGTAGAGCCATATATGGGTTACAATATTAATGACGACAGATTCAACTTGCTATTACTATGTCCAGCTGTAGTGAAGGAAACCCATCTCTAAGTGCACACCCCGCCCCCAGGTGCTGTACCAGACTACAGCATAACAAGGTCATTTGTCATTTTGACTGGACAGTGTTTACTGAGACTAGTGGAGTTTCCTGATAAGGATGAGCTGGGAGTAATGTACACACAAGCTTTCCCAAGGACCTTTCTTGCTTTTGATCCCGCTTTTACTGTTTTACTCAGCGTCCTCTAAAACCAGCAGCCTAACTCAGGGGATTGGCCGGCAACTTCAATGGTGCTGCAGCCTGCCAGTCCTCCACTGCTCTGTAAAGAAGCACTAATAAACTTAGTTATTCGCCAAGCTGGATTTATCCAAGTCATTCTTTGTTCTGTTGGCCTCCTCGCAGTTCAGAGGCAAACATTTCTTTTATGAGTCTCTGGAAAATGAATGCAACATATGGAACCTGAATAGGGACCCACAGATCCAATGATGAATCAGGCAAGGGTATCTGCAGCAGAAATCCTGGAGTGACTCTCCTCTGGAGGGTGTGGGGTAACACTTCCAAAGTGATTATGGTCCCTCACTTGAGTAGCAAGAATTCCTCAAAAATGCCTAACAGACCAAAGAACGTTCTGCAATCCCTAAAGATTGTTTCTGTGGGTTGGGGTTGAACGAAAGCTGTCACCCTTTGCCACTGCCCCTGTTGTGGGTGGTAAGATACACAGCCTCTGTGACTTGTCTGCCCGCTGTGACTCCTGGGATGCCCATCTACCCCCGTGTTGAGAGAGATGATAACGATTAGGGATGTCTGGAGACCACCATTTGAATACAGGAACGCCTTAAAGGAGTCCCAAAGGTTGGAGGATCTATTGTCCTTTGTTAAGGAACAGTATGATTCAAGGGGAAGAGAAGAGCTGTATAAGATCACAGCCACAATGAGGCAGCCCCTCTTCATGGCAGCAGTGGCAGAGCCTGAGCTGGTGCCAAGCAAGTATCAAAAAAAGAACTGGAATAAACCTTTTTAGGTGCCAGTGATAGCACCTGCCACCAAAAAAAGTGAAGGTGACAGAAGACCCGGGCTACCTGAATCAGCTCAAGCTGGAGTCCAAATCCAAGCAGGGATGGAGAACAGGTCAAGCCATGAAGCCAGGTATCAAAAGATAAGAATGCCTCTTGGACAGCATGCAGCCTGCACCGAGTCTCGGTGAGCAGCATACCTAGGGTTGGCTCCTCACTATGATAACGGTATAGGAATGAACCTTCCTGGCAACCTGTGAGGAGTTAACAAAAGCCTAGTGGGGAACATGTTAGCTGATTGGTAAATTTACTTTTGAATTCCAGTTTAAAATGATATTTTGAGCTAATTGGGCTTTTAACATTTCTTGTAGACAGCTTTGGGATAGTTATCAAATGATAATTACAAGTAAAAAGACTTTGCTTATATTAGGGGTAAGCAACTATCCCCTCACAACCACCCCAAAAGAGAATGTACTAGGGTAAATGTATTATGGGGCCCACCTTGCACACCACCATCAGAAAGTTCCACTTGAAGATACAGACTATAAAGGCAGTGATGCATGGCTGAGGAGAATGACAACCACTAAACTCTGCTCTATGCTGGGTGGTTAATACCAGACTGGGTATAAAAATACTGTCTGCCCAACCCTTAGTCCTTGTAACAGTTCAATCTAGCAAGTGACAAAGCAAGGTGGCTCATGAAGAAGAATCTTGGACTACACAGTGCTAACTAAGGGGGTGTCCCCTCCCTCGGTCTGTGCTGCTGGGCCCACTATTGCTCTCTTGACTAAATAGCTGAAGCAGGCTGTGGACTCTTATCGTGTTGTTCTGGATCTTTCTAATGCTTTATGATTTCCTAGCTTCTGAGTCCCAGGACCAGCTTACGTTCATCTGGAATGGACAACAACAGACTTTCTGCGTGCTTTCTCAGGGCTACTTGCTCTGTCCCGCGATTTGCCACAGGAAGAGGGCCCAGACCTTTACCTGTTACCTCATCCACCCACCATATGTATCTTTCATTATTTAGATGGTAGCATACTAACCTCTGAGAGTCTTACAGATTTAAAAAATGATCCAGAGTATATTTATAAAAAAACACCTACAGGAGTAGGGATAAGAAATCGATATCTGCAACGTACAAGTGCTTGAAATGCTGTCCAGTTTTTGGCGTCTTACAGTTGAATATAACACACTTGATACCCAAAAAGTTAATTTAAAAATTTTACATCAGCCTGTACCAGTAAATGCAAGCAATTGCAGGTGTTCTTAGTACTGTTGGAGTATTGGCATATTTACATACTTCACTTCTAATAGGCTCTGACCTCAGTCATATGGAGGGGCAGAAGCCCGGTATACAGCACTGGAGCAGCAGTTACTGGCTGTATATAAAGCCCTGCTGCAGGTGAATCACCAATGGATCTGCTGCAGTGGCAACAAAAACAGTACACTGTCTCCAACAAGGGCTGGGTTGAAGGCCTTTTAGCAAAGCCCCTTTCTGAGGTGGTACAAAACTAGACTTTACAAAACTTGGGGACACACATGTAGCAGCTTGGGGTCCTCTCTGCTGATCCTGTGACAAATGCCATAGAAGCCCTACTGGGGCCAATATCTTTCAAAGCTACTAAACCACCCCAAATGAAGTAACTGAACCAACAGCTTAACCAGATAAGGCACTGAAGGGCACACCTCTGATTCCTGGGGATGTTTGTTACACTGATCACATTAGTCTGGGCACAAATGGACTGCTGTAACAAGTCAGGTAAGTGCAGATACCATCTGGCAAAAAAAGAAAAAATCTGGAAACATAAGTAGACTAAGCTAAGAGCAATAAGGATGGTGATTACTCATAAAAAAACCACTATATACACAGATACTTGAGTGGTATTCAGAGTTCTAATCTATGAATGACTTAACACAAAAGGAGCACTTAGGTGCTTAGCAGACACTATTCAAACAACAGCTATGAAAGGAGATATATAAAAAATACAAAATAAGTCAGAGCCACTAACAGTCTTCTGTGTAGCTGTCCACAGCCCACGAAGTCCTCCAGATAATCAAGAGGCTAATGTCTTCACAAGGGTGCAAACAATTTGTCACAGATGCCTGGAAAAGCCACCAACTGGGTTCACGTTAAGTTTAGATGCAGAGTGACCAACACCGGGTAGACAATTACAAAGCGCAGGCATTCCTGTAAAGTATTCTGACCATCTTATATGCTATATAGACATGTGAGGCTTGCTCCGTTATGACCTCGAAGGATGAATCTCCAACCTCCAAGCATAAAGTTAACACGCCCGATACTAGGTTGTCAGGTGGGTTATATAGGGTGACGGCTGTGACTGAAAGTTATAAATAGGCACTGATCTGTGTAGATGCCGCCCTGGACCTCTTGTAAACTTTCCCTATAACAGTCCACTGAGGAAGCAACTAGTGAGGGTCTTTTCAGCTCAGTAATATGTATGGGCACCCACAAAACTTTGACAGTGATGATGCACTTATTCCATCAACACTGAGGTGTAAAATCAGCTGAGGATAATCAAGTACAACTTGATAATTTTACCTACCTTGCAACTCCACATGGGCTAGCTTAATTTTTTTAAAAAAGGATTGTTGCAGCAGTAGTTAGGAGATTTAAATAAAGTCAAGTTACTCCAAAAGTCAAAACGTTGTTAAATGAAAACCCCAGTGCCTGTGCTGAGCTACCTCCCTATGAGGTGTTGACCAGACAGGCCCTTGAGGCCTCCCATACCACACAGGCATTTGCCACTGCAGTTGGTTACATGTCAATACTAGTATGAAGTAATACTGGTATACAGTAAATCCCTATTATTAAATATACCACATGCTTTGGCTACAGGACATAGAAAATCAACTTGGAACTAAGATAGAAACTTCCTCCCTACTGGCCAGCATTCATAGTACCAGAGGGCACTGTGTGAGCTGCTAGAGGAGAACCATCACTAAAGGTTGTGCTTGGTTATAGGCCTCTCTGTTACATTACCACCACACTAGGCAAGATGTGCTTGCCAGTGCAGTGGTGACACAACTGGTCTGGGTGCAACCGACCCCTTTCTGATTGGACCTTAAGCTTGCTCCAAGGGAAAGAACACACACTTGGTACCACAAACCAAGATAAAAGCCTGTAGCTGAGGAACTCATAGGCTTCAGAAATCACTGCTGCTCTTTTGCTACATGGATGTCGTGTGCCAGTAAAACTGCCATCTAAACATTTGTGTCTACAGCCATTGATTACTGCTGCTGTGGACAATCACCAAGGGGAACTTCTTGCAGTAGGCAGCAACAGTAGCGACCCACAGTAAGTCCAGCTGTTGGGTCTGTGGTAAGCTCTCCTTCTCTGATTACTTCCCTCAAAACTGGATCACTTCATCACAACCCCAGAACCAAGAATGTGCACTCTTTTAAGTAACATAGATAAAAGGTAATGCATGCCTTGGAGGTCCTAGTCCAGGGATGAAGCTTCTGTCTTAGTTACTTTCTCAATGCTGTGATAAAATATCCAACACCAAAAGTTAAAGGAGCAAACATTTATTTTGGTCCACAGTTTATAGAGGTTTCTGTCCATAGTCAGCTGGTTCTAAGGCAGGGTGGCATGGCAGAGGGACATCATGGAGGAGAAACAGTTCATGCCAGGGCAGGCAGAAGGCAGAAAGCAGCAGGCAGCAGCCTGCCTTTCCCTTCTATCCAATCCAGGCTAGATGTCTTAGTTCACATGCAAGCTTTTGCCAGCTTTACTCCCAAAGCACTGAACTATACACTTGCAGACAACTTCCTGCTCACCCAGAACTCAGCACAAATACCAAGAGTAGTACTGTAAAACAAAATGGCCTTGGACATTAACTAAAATACCAGTGCTCTCAATGGCACAACTTACTGTGCTTCTATCTCAAATAATGGGGCCGATAAAACAAATGCTTTAAAGCAGATGAGGATAGGTGTTCATGATTTAAATCACTTAAATAAATATCTATAATGCCTTTCCACATCAGCTAGACTGTCCATCTGGCTATTCGGAACATGTACTTGTAGTTGTTGTTTTTGTTATTCTAGGAGTGAGCACCCGCTGATACCCGTGCTGTTGCTTTGGCATAACAGCCCAGTGCTCAGCTCTTCATCAGAGAGGTAATACCCCATCCATGGCTCAGAAAACATCACAAAGGGGGAACAAACAGAGTATAAGAGAAAAGAAAGGGAGGGTGGTATGCGTAGTGAAAATTGTCCTCCGAAACCTAGACAAAGTAGCTCCATCTTTCAGGCACCCTCTCCTTTCCCCACCACTGCCAGGTGCTGAAGCTGCAGCCATAACCAGGTGGACTGGATGACGTCGAGATCGTCCAGGGGTCAGTAGGGTTTCCTGATGTGCTGGGAATGGAGTTCACTCAACTATTCCCAGAGAACTTTGCTGCTTTTGCTGTTTTAGTCAGCATCCTATAAAACAATAGCCTTGCACTGGGGGTGGATGGCAAATTCCGTAGGGCTGCAGCCCACAAAGTCACCCACTTCCTTGTAAGTAGGGCCTAAGAAACTCATTTCCTTACCAAGCTGGACGTATCTGAGCTGTTATTAGGTTTGTTGGTCCTCTCGTGGTCTAAAGACAGACGTTTCTTGGATGTCTCTAGGAAATTTATGCAACACTGATCTTTTCTTATATTGTCTTATTTAATTTGGCCTTCAATCTAATTCTATGGTTTAGTATATAGTTTGGGTTTTAATTGCCTTGGCTTTGAATTGATCCATGTTTCTACTGTGTTTTCCTTGGTAAAATTTAGTCAGTTGGAAACACTAAGTGTAAAGGGACCTGGTAAATGCAGTCTAGCTGGACAGTCTCCTCCTGTAAATAACTCTACAGAGACAGTCAGCATGCTGGCTCGATCAGTTAGAACGATCATTGATCCCATTATATAGATAAGAAAACCAAGGCTTCAGGAAATTAACTTCCTCAATGCCACACATAGAAGTGGAAGATTCTACTTTGTGATATTTTCTACATGTTTAATGAATATAATCTAATTTAAATGTCAGACAATTTTTCGTAAGTGAATGGAATTAGATGAAATAAGAGTTAAGCTTGCAGCTCCAACTACCAGGATGAAGAGTCAATAGAAGCCATTTAAAAGATTCTACATAGTCTTTCTGTTCTGGTAAGGAATGAACCCAAAGATATATTGCTGAATAGCAAAGAAGGGGAAACCTGGCATGGTATAGTTTGCATATTTCAAAATTGCACTGGCAAACATGCATACACACGTAGAGCACTTGTGGAAGAAAGGTACACAGCTGCTGGCCCAGTGAATTCTGAAGTTTGGAGAGGGACTTCTTTTTCATCAGAGATACATCTATTTATATCTTTTGAATATTTCATTATGTGCATGTAACTACTTATGCAAGCTTTAATATTTAAAACTGTAAAAGGTGACTAGAGGACATCATAACTCCTTAAGAACTACCATTCTTACTCCCGTCTGGAGGGAATTTTTACTGCTGACTTCCCACCCACTTTTGTAGCTGCTGTGGATCATTCAAAGATGATCCTGATTCTCTTTGGATGAAACTCCTGAAAACTTTAGGCAGCACTGACCCTGGTCCCATTCTCAGTAAGCAACTGGTCTGGCCTCCTCAGTTCCTGGCAACTGAATCCTTTAGGTTGATTAAGCAATAACCGAGCCCCCTTCAAACTTAACGTGTATGCTTGGATCTACTCTCCCAAGACTGAAAGTCTAGCCAGGTTTTCTGGGTGACTGGTCCCAATGCAGCGTACATGTAGGAAATCAGCAAAAATAATCCAAGATGCATGGTTGGCAAATGAGAACAAAGAATAATAAAATTTTGAATGTGAATTTCCTATGATTAAGGCTTTGAAAGAAAAAAGGAACCCTTTTTTTAAAAATCTGTTCATGTTTATTGAAGCAAATCACTCATGATTTTTATATCAGCTATCTAGTTAGGTCAAGCTTTACCATAGCCAGAAGTGATTTTCAACAAACATGAAAGCAGGTGGAAACGACTTAAAAATAACGTTGCATGGAAATAATTACTACATTTTCTGATCAAGAAAGCAACTCTTGGTGCCAGAAAGCCCCTTTCTTACTTGGCAAAGTCTACTTACCATTTCTCACAAAAAGAGAGTGGATGTTTTAGTTGAAATTCCTAGGTGCCAATGTTTTAATTATTTACTAAAGTTTAGAAAATTCTAGAAATTATGTTTTGAGACCTAAATAGCTTTACTTCACATACAGTCACAGTGGTTTCAATGATGCATAAAATATTAAGGATTTTTTTCCTTCTTTTTTTCTTACATTGGAGCCTTTGAAGGAATAAAATTCAACTAAACAAATGTGGAAATTAATCCTCAATAAAGGATAAATTCAACTAAACAAATGGGGAAATTAGTCCTTAATCTTAAGAGCTAAATTTCTCTTTAAAATTATGTATACAGTCATTGTACCCACTAGAACTTAAAACAAATTGAATACTACAAAGTCCAATTAAAGTTTATCATTAAAACATAATTTTAGTTCTAGGATATGTTAAGCTAAGTTATATCACACTTCATAACTAGAATATAGCCCCCTGCCTGGGATGCAGGTGGAAAATTTACATTCTTAAACTGTGTTGTTTAGGATATGGGTATATTGTAAACATTCCTTAATTTATTTATATATTCACTGATACCAAACAAACATTTCTACAATTATTCATCTTAAACTTCCTTGGATGGTGAAAATGTCAGTATACAATATGCTCATTCTACTTCAGCCTAGAAATGGATGTTTCAGCTCAAATGTCAACTTTTAAACCAAATAAAAGAGCCAGCAATGTTCTAACATTTAGATATGAGAGTGAAAATGAATACTGGCTATTCTCCTAGTAGTTTTGTTTTCATTTTACTTTCAGTTTTTCATTGCAGTTCTTTCCTCTGCTCTGAAAATTTTTAAAAGCGAAATGTGGCAATTTCCATTTGTAACTCTTTGTTACTCATTAACTGATATAAAACAATTTACTTGTATTCAAAAGGTCAGCTCATGGTATTGTGGATCACCAATGTTTTCAATCTCATTGTAAAATTGTAGTGCACTCCAACCCTAACTAATGCATTTACATCTGCGAACAAACAATAGTAACTGAAGCAAACCTCTTCTCTGGTAGAGAAGACTATAACACAATATTGCTCTACCTTTCACTCTTCAAATGCATAGTACCAACCATGCATTTTGCTTCTCTGTGATTATCGTTTCTTAAATTCCTTTGCAAAGTTTCTCTTGTATTTCGCTTCAAATATTGGAACTCCTTGGAGCCATGGGATGGGATAATCTTTTTTCCTCTCTCTTCCTGCGTAATATTTTCAGTAAGTCCTATGAGTCAAATGCTATCTCTGTGTGGGACTCCTACATCTATATTAGACTATGATAACTAGAAACTTTCTTGTGCCTGGTGGGAGGAGGTTCTACGGGCTGGGCTCAACACAATAATATGCTAATCTTGTGCTTTGGATCTTAAATGTCTCCCAAAGGCCCCTGTGTTAAAGATTTGGTCACGAACTTACAGTATTATTGGGAGGTGCTGGGGCCTAATGAGAGAAAGATAGGTCATTGGGGCATGCCATTGAAGAAAGTATTGGAACTCTGGCTCTTTTCCCCTCTCTTGTTTTCTGTCTGTCATGAAGTGAAGAGCTTTTGTCTGTCACATTTGAGAGAAAAGTGACCATGGACTGAAATCTCTAAAACCGTGAACAGAATTAAGTTGATTTTCTCAGGCATTTCTTTCACAGTGATGGGGAACTGACTAAGACAGCCAGTCCTTCTGCATGCTAGAGAAGATGCTAACCTACACGGATGGGTGGTCACACTAAGGGACCATGAAACCAGCTCTATCAGCATTAGCCATCTCCTGCCTTCACAATCTATAAAGGAAGCAGCAGATTCATTGGTAGTTGAAATTGTCATTATAGTAAGGATTTCTTAGAAGAAATTTTCAGTGTACCTGTTCTCTCCCAGGCATGGTGGGGGAAAGTAAGTATTCCCTTCTCACTTCAGCCATACAAGTAAGAACTTGTGAAAATCATTTATACTTCAGCACACAAATTTAAAAGCACAAAATCACTCTATAGGCCCAAAAAAGCAAGAATCACTAAAGCATTAGAAACAAAGCAAAGGAGGCTATGTTGGGGTGAGTTGCAAAATTACACTCTGAGGCTAAAGTTGTATGTTGTACAGGATCTAAATGTAGACTGAAAGAGCTACCATGAAAAAGGTCTTTTTGAGACTTCATTCTCAGCAAGTCTTCCAGCCAGTGAGGAATGGTCTCTTTAGAAATTGGTTAGGAGCATACAAGCTGCTCACGTTTTTCCTGATCACAGGCCATTGATCCCACATTTCAACTGTATCAATTACTTCTCTGTTCTTTGCATCCCTTGGGAGCCTCCAGAGACTCAGAACACCCCTAAGCTTCTGGAAGAGTGAAGAATGCCCTCACTATGGACTCAGAGTCAAACACAGCACAGCTGAAGGAGAGGAGAGACTCCCCAGTGGATGAGCACCTAAAATTTTAATAGTTGGGAATTATAGTAGATTTTAACTTGCTTCATACTGATTTCAAAATCCACAAAATGTCCCTATTCAAGGGGAGAGAGAGAACAATTCAATGGAACGAAATTAAAAGGACAAGTTGGATAAAGTATCAAGCCATTTTCTTCTTTTTATTTTAAAGAGTAAAAGAAAATAATAACAAAAAAAATGAATACAAAAAAAACACAAAACAATATAAAATAATAAAAGCAGTATGGGTTGGTTTGTTGAAAGGAACAGTTAATGCTTAAATTGTTTTTTTTTTCTTTGCTTTTAACCAGTTTTGCACGCTTGTATCTGGTAATCGGAACAGCTGGTTTGGAGGCAACAATATGCAACATAACAGCCATTGCTGAATTCCTACCATCTTGTTTGATGAAGCTCTATATCGCTTCTAATGTGTTTTTTATTACTTGTCGTTGTCTTTGTTTGATCAAGCTATTTTCTAATTACAATTTCCTAGATGCAAGTCCTTCCAGATAATGGCTGCAGAGTCTTTGTCTCTGAACTCTAAAATGAAAGTGACCATCTAACACTGAACACTTACTTTTAATGCTTTTAGGCATCTCTCAATCCAACACTGTATTCCAGCTCCTCTCAATGCTGATCTGATTCTTCCTCCAGCCTTGCAAATCTTTCTCGTCCTCCCACTCTCTCTGAAAGGCCACGACCAGCTCCTTGCTTGCTTGGAAACTGCTGTTCAGCCTATAATGTAGGACCTGTCAAGGCCGGGTGGCAGGAGTCCACTGGGTGCTGGTGGTGCCTTGAATCATTCAGCCACATCTTCAAGCTGAGGCCCTGCCGCAGGAGTCTCATGCTGCATCCTGATACCACACACACTTCCTGTTCCACACCACAGCCCTGACAGGCCTCCCACTCACCCTTGAAAATCTCTGCAGGGCTGGGAATAAAGCCCAGTGGCATAAGCGCCTGCCTGGCAAGTGCAAGGTTGTGAGTTTGATCCTCGGATACCACACAAAAAAAGAGAAAACCTCTTCAAAGGGAAGCAAGATCCTGCTATTCACACCCAGAAGTTGTGGTTGTGAGGTCCCTGGAGGCCTCAACATACTTTTTTCTCTAGGTCTCTCTTTCCTGAGTAGCACAGAGGCAGGGTAAGTGCTGGCCAAATCCTCACCTAACCAAGGGCTGATTGGTAAATTCCCCCTCTTGTGCTTGCTTTCCTTTCCTGAATAAGCTCAAAGGCTTGTTTAGAAAGGATGAGGAAAAGAAAGTGGAGATTGTGCAATAACCACATTGTCAGAATCTCTGAAATCTGTTTTCCGTAGGATTTATGTAAACTAATACATTTCCAACTTAAGTCAGTTTGGTTAGGTTCCTATCACTTACAAGGCAGTAAATATGACTCCTACTGTACATAAATACAGGGTTCTTTGCACATCCACACAAAGTCAAGGACCAAGAACAAGAGCAATTTCAATAGGAACACTTTGTATTTTACTATGTGGCTTTTCGGGTTTGCTGCTTATATTCTATTGTTTAGTTGCTGTATTTTGTTTTCATGCACGTTTGAATGGTGGACTGCTATGAAAAGCATAGTGCCTGACAGAATAAATATAGAAAGTCTATAGAACTGAGAGCAATTTGGCATTGCCATGGCATCCAACCATGTAATCGGCGAGCTCGCCTCACTAGGGAAGGAATAGACTGGTTTGTTTCCTTTTTATGCTCTTTTGTTAATAATACATTCTTCTTGAGTTTTCTCAGAAGAATCCCTCTATGCTAGAGTGGGAAAATTAGAAAAAATAAAGAGTAAGAAAGAAAAGGAAAAGAAAACATGCTGTACTTTTATCACAAATAATTTTAAGAATTACTGCACTGGTACATGTTATATATTCTTTGTGTGCCTCCTGAAAATTTTTATATGAAGTGGTAAAGAATAAAATAAGTACGTAAATGCTCCACTCCACAACGATGTCCCTCTTTGCTGATAATTTACCTTCCCTCCTACTGATGTTCTCTTTCCCGCCCTCACCCCATCCAGCTATGTGCACCTACCTCTTTCCCACCTACCTGACCGATTTTCTCATCATTACCCTGCCAACCACTACAGCTTTCCTTCAATTATCATGCTTGAAATGCTGTTGGAACTAAAATGAACATATAATAATGCCTACATGAAAATGCTTCGGTGATCCACAATGGATAACGATTCTCGATGACTTCTTAATGTCTTCTTAATTTTTCTCCAAAGTTTATAATAAAATTGCATTCCAATCTTTCCATATGATATATTTCATGGTTTATATAAGAATTGCCTTCAAAAACTTATTCAGAAAGATTACAGAATCTGTATAAGAAAGAACACATTAAAATGAACAGGAATAAAATATTTTTGTAATGCTGATGCATATTTTGCTAAGTGCAATCTGATGTAAATTCTCTTGCTAATTAAAAGATAAAGATGAACAAATTAAAATTGGTTGAGAGTATCTCTGATTGTTGTGACTCAGTATATAATAAGAAAATGCTTGTTAAAGATCAATTGAGGGGTTGTTTCCCTCACTCACATTTCGCTTTACGTCCGTGTTAGGGTTATTCTTCTCTTCAAAATGGAGAAAATGGGCCCATCTATATATCTACAAGACAGTAAAACAAAAGTCAGACATGTTGGGTCCTTATACTTATTCCAATTGGTTAAATAGTTTGTTATAACAAGATCATAGAGTGTAAAAAATGTATTTGGGATTCTACAAGCTTAAGAAAATATGTACTTTATTTAATGTAAATATATGACAATAAAAGCATAAATACCTAATCCAGTTGAAAAACACCAGAAATCAGGGAAGATAGAGGCAGCTAACAGTGCAAAAATGGTGCATAAGGAAAAGGGAAATTGTGTGTGTCTTTGTGTGTGTGACTGTGTGTGTGTGTTTGTGTGTGTGTCTTTGTATGTATGTGTTTGTGTGTGTGTGTGTGTGTCTGTCTGTCTGTCTGTCTGTCCATGTAGGAGACCAAAAAAGGAAGAGAAAAAAAGAGAGAAGAAAAGTGGGAGGTGGAAGAGACAGCTTCTCATTTTTGAAGTAAGATTTAGAGTTCAAAATGTTATCTCTTAGTGTCCTAATTGTACCTTTGCCATTTTCTCCGTGTCTTGCTTGGTTCATACCGCTTATCGCCTGAAAAGGTAATATGAAAGCAGAAATGCAAGTAAGCTTTTAATCTCACTGCCACGGCGGCAGAATATTGAGATTTTGGTAGCAAAATATTTAATCTGCACTGTTTGTATTCCTTCTTCCAAGCTCATTTATAACCTTGCAGACCTTCCTTCCTGTCTCTCTGCATACTTACTACTTCAACAAACACACAAACAAACAAAACAAAGAAGACAGTTAAAGGGCCAGCTGTAATGAATGTTATTATGAAGGGATTGATAAAAATGAACAAACTTAAAGTCGTCGGGTGCAGACCAGACTGGGATTTTTTTTATTTCTTTATTCTCACCAAAACTTTCTGGGACATCAGATATACTGGACATGAAATATTCTCCTCTTTTCTACCTTGAAACTGTGGCAACTAATTTCCTCCACCCCTAAATTGGCAGTTTGTAATTGAGCTGATGGGTGAACTGAGACTAATCATTCTTGTAATTAAAAAAAGCTTAAGCTCATGGAAAAGAATCCACGCATGCTTCTAGGATGTGGTCCAGGATGACAGAAAGGGAGAGAACCCAGCATCTCCCCGGCATGGGAAGAGGATGGAGCACAGCAGGCAAGAGCCAGGAAACTCACTCTGCTTTCCAGCAGTGCCCAGAGTGGGGGAGAGAGAAGGCTTCAGCCACACGCATTTCATTACCAACAAAGACTAATCTACAAAGGACCACCGAGCTCCAGAACGCTTGAACTTCAAAGGGCTATGAACACTTATAAACAACCAGTATCTGAGCAGAGACGAGTGGATTCCATATTCAATGAGTCTCCTCAAATATTTGCTTTTCATAAAACTGCAGGACCTTTGCACAGTCCTGGAGGAATGTTAGGGATTTAGTGTGACAGCGAAGCTTAGAGCTGGACTTAAGTTATGTGCAGGTAATGGAAAAATGTGACATTTCGTGTACATGCGACTCACACTATACATATTGCTAATATAAAATATGCACCCAAAAATATAATCATGATAATGTTTACATATGACTATGCAATCATCAGAAACGTTGAATCTGAATACTGCATGTGAAAATTAAGAACCTTTTAAACAAATACCTGTTTCCCCTTCAAGTGTCATGTGCGATGCATATGGGCAGAACGTCTTCCTGCATTGCTTCCCCTGCTTCATAGTTCCTCCTGATGTGCTTGCAGAATTCCAGGACCAATGCTCCTAATCTCCAGTTAATCAGAAATAGAAGAGAGGTTTTTTTACTTTCATCTTTATGTATATAATGCAATCCCATCTAAGAGAGTTGCTGTCTTGATTTTCTGAGGTAGACTACAAGCCTATGACAAATCAACCAACATTTTAAGATCTAATTATTCACATCGCAGCAACTGGAACCTAGAACTCAGGTCCTCGATACGCATTTCTCTCTAACTCAATTCTTTATTCCCTTTATTTAGTGCAAGTGGTGTGTATGTGTGTGCATGCATGTATGTGTGTCAGATGGGAGAATAGTATCCTTATTTTTCTATAGCCTTATCACTTATCATTTTTAAATATTCCTTCTTGTTACTGACCCCTCTGTTCCAAAAATGCATGGCCTGCTGCCTCTGTACTGCAGACACTTAGCCAGAAATTTCACTTGGTGATCTGATAACCCTCATAAATATCTTGTTTATAACCTAGGAACATAAATGCACATTTATGTATATCTCTGACAACATATCCTTTCAATATCTAATGGCCATTAATTTAGACTTAAGTAGTTTCCTGCGAAAATACATCACAGGGAACCAAGGAAGAATATTATGTGTTTGAGAAATGTCCTCTGCCTGCTATAAACATTAAATTAAATTTATATGCTAATCATGGCAATAATAGCCTTTTGGATGATTCTACACCACAAGCATCAAGGGAAATGAGGTCCCCAGTTGTCACTGCGAACATCAAAAGGATCTTAGCTTCAGGAGCAAATATGTGATTATAGTGATTATGTGTGAGTTGTGATTATATTCTTCAATGAAGACAACATGCTGGGATATATAGCTTTCCTCTGAGAATCAATCAATGAATTAACACATACTGCACACCCACAGAGTTCCTGGAGCTGAACAAACACATTACTGCATCAGCTTGGAAAACATCAGTTGCTGGGCTGAGCGGCAGAGACAGCCTGGCCGAGCATGGCCCCAAGCAGAATCTTCAAGCAGGGGAATTAATTTGTAGTGTAGATCGTGTCTCCGTGGCACATTCCCATGCACTGAACAGTTTAGACTAGAAATGTAAATGAGATTCTGTTCCCAGCTTTGTCACCTGATAGCTGCCTAATAGCAACTAAGACACTTCATCCTTTCTGAGTTATAAAATATAAAACCATTGCTTTGTTTTAAGGAGAGCTTTAAAGGGAACAAGAAAAAGCAAGTGGGGAAATACTTCTCAGATTGTGAAAAACTTTATAATCAGACAATTCTATTGCTCCTTTTCATTTTTCTCAAAACTTTGTTCTCATGATCTTTCATTCTTTTCCTCTTTTTCCAAGTCTTCTCTCTGGTCCACTTCCTATCGCTAAGTCAAACAACAGCTGATTCTCAATTTCAGTCCTGTTTCTCAGCAGCATTTGACACCATTCACAGATTAGTTGAAATCTTCCTTAAAATACTTTTTTCACTGGGCTTCTGGGACACCAACACTTCCTTTCCTCAAAAAAAAAAAAAAAAATCAAGGGGCACATTTTCTCTGAGGGATACTTCCTTTTGTTCTCAATTTTTACTCTTAGGGTCTGGATTGGTCACTTTCTCATAGCTGGAACAAAATACCCACAGCCTCAGTTTAAAAGAAGAGAGGTCGATTTTGGTTCACCGTTTTCAGAGGATTCAGTCCCTGGTTGGTTGGCTATAAGAGAGAAACGGCATGGCAGAAAGGCGTGGCAGAGAAAAACTGTTCAATCCATTGAAGCCAGCAAGCAGAGAGAGAAAGGAGAAGCAAAGGACAAAAACACACCTTCGGGTCACCCCAGTAACCGACCTATAACCAGACCCCATGTCCTCCCAGCACATCTAGCTGTGAACCCATCAACAGATTGATCCACTGGTGAAATGAGTATACATCCTCCAGAGCCAAGCACCATCCCCAAATCCCATCTGTGAATACATAAGACTTTGGGGAAGCACTGTAGATCTAAGCCACAGCAAAGTCACAGGTTTGAGTTCTCAGACCTTCCTGTGAAAGACCTTCCTCTTTTCACTAACAAAAACCCTTTCTTTTTCTCCTCTCACCACACTTCTCTAGCATTACTATAAACCCTATTTATTTTAATTATTCTCACATCAGTCCAGACCTCCCTTGCAACTCTGGAACCTTAGCTCATAAGATTTAATAAAAATGTGTTAGATATCCACCTTCTCATTTCTCCCCCACATCTTCACCTCCGCCCACAATCTTCCTTTCTTTATTAGATGATATCCTTCCATGTGCAGCAGTCAAAATTCTAGTCAACCTCGACTCCTCCCTTTCTCTCATATTCCATAGCCAATTCCTTTCTAACAGACCCCACAGCAAATGTTGTTGGCACCAACTCCAGTATCTGTCTACTAATCATCATTGCTTCCCTAACCGTGACCCTGGTTTAAATGCCCTAGGTCAGTGAGGGCAAGCTTTTTGGAGATTTCAACGATATAGCAAACATCTCACTGAGGCACACATGCTATAGGTTCGTCTCCACTGTCCTAGGTTATTATAAGACCTTCCTAACCATGTTCCTGCCAGTCTATACCTTATTCTCAATAAAACAGCAGAGTGGTCCTCTTAAAACATATTGATTATGTCACCCCTTTGCCAAATCCTTCGAAGTCTTCCCATCTAAATATGGGAAAACTCAAGACCCTATAATGAACTACAGTCTTACAAGGTCCAACACACGTACATACGTGCATGAACACATCATCATCTTTGATCTCATCTCTTAGTCATTTTCTTCTCATTCTGCCCCAAGTATGATGGCTTCTGCTCCTACTTAAAGATTCTGGCCTTCTGCCCTGGGGACCGCGCTTTATTCACACCATGCTGGGAGAAGCTCTTTCCCTGAGGGAGACATGACTTGCTCATTCAGCTATTTCAAGTTCTTACTCAAATTTCACTTTCCCATCATTTCCTGACCTCTTCCATTAAGTAATTATTTGCAAATTCAAAACTACCGTAGCCCTGATTCTTCATTGTCATTCTAATATATAGTATGCTGTTAACATATAGTACATTGTCATTCCATGTATATGGTTATTACTGTTTTATTACTAGCTGTACATCAAAATGCTTGCTTCTTGGAAAAATGTATGTTTGTATGAATTGGTACTTTGTTCTCCAAGCAATGAGAACAATACATGTCAGAAAATAAGGAGACAGTAACTTTAAATAAGCAAATAAGTGATGTTGTTATTATTCAGCCTGTTTATAAAATTAGTCCTGAAAACTTCCCATTGTAGAAAAAAAGCATGCTAGAAGAGAGGTAATATGACTCCCACACCAGGTTGTTCTACAGTAATTGAAATGTCAATTTTGGTTGTTTATGCCTACACTTACTTTTGCAGTTGCATATCAGTTGTCAACTTGTATATATTTGGAATAACTGCAAAACCAAGAGGAAAGGGAATTTCTGTACTAGCTCTTTTCCATTACCCTCTGTTGGGTACTCCGAAGGACGATTCACAGAACGAGAGGAAATTGTAAAGAGCCTTTTGCTTAACAGCACATATGTGAAAAGGGGATTGGACACTTTGGAGTTGAGCAAATCATCAGCCTCTTCTCTCCCATGAAACAAACTATCTGAGCCACTGATAAAGGAGTGGAAAATTCTTTTACCTCAAGACACAGGGAGAGACCCTTGTAGACTTATATTGCTTTGATCACATTATTCTTAAGTGAGGAAAAAGCTGCATTCTAAGAATCATTTGTGTTAGTCCATGAATAGTTTTTCCCCTGCTTTCATTTAAACTCCCTCTCAAAGCAGCAGAATGCCATACCATTTTGTTCAGGATTTCAGCAACTTCAAGGAGTAGTTTCCAGGTGTCACCATTTCTAATATTCAGCAGGGATATAGGATCTATGGAAATGAGTCAAATAAGATGGCTGAGAACTTGTGTTAAAAGTCATGATATTAGAGTTAAAGAATTCCTTTGTCAATGGACTTTAAAAAACAGAAGAAATAATCTGTCAATATACAAGTAGACAAATAAAACTTATGAAAAATAAAATACAAACTGACAACAAACATCATAAAGAAGCATTCAAGAACTGTGGGACATTTATCAATCTAACATGTAAAAAATTGGTGTTCTAGAAAAAGAAGGTAGACAGCAAAGAGCAGGAAAATATGAGATGAAATAATGGCAAAGAATATATTAAAAATGAAGAAAGATATCAATCTACAGCTCCAGAAACTCAAAAAATATCAAATGCAATAATTTTTAAAAATACACAAGCATCTGGATATATCAAACTTTTCAAGAAAAAATTTAAAAAGAAAATACTAAATGCACATAGAAAATAAAGAAACATTTCATACAAGAATAAAGAAAAGAATTTAACAGATTCTCATCAGAAATATATCATACTATACCGTACTCCAGTGTACCTTTGTGTATAATATATTTTGCACCAGAAGGAAAAGGAGTAACATTAAAACACTGTTCAACAAAAATTTTATATTCTGATATTGTACAGAAAAGAAGATTAAAATGTTAAAAATGAAATAACTTTCAGAAAAAATATACTTTTGAGAAATGATTAGCAGCAAAACAGTGTGTTAAAAATGCTAACAGTAGGTCTTCAGGCATAAGGAGTATGCAACGAGCTCAAAGATTAGATCTACATCATGAAATGAGGAATACAGGGAAAGCTGAACTGCAAATAAATGTAAGATGTTTTTATTTCATTTTAATAACATCAGAAGATAATTATTTAAAATATTAGCAATATATTCTGGGGTATAAAACATACAAAACTAAATTCTCCATCTAAAAATTCTGTTCAGATAATGGAATGGACAAAAATAATAGTACCAAGTATAAGAGGAAGAAACTCAAATCATACTATTGTAAGATTCTTATACAGTGTAAATGAATAGTTATAATATTTAAAGATTATCATGTTAATTATTTTTGGTAATCTACAGAGAAAGAACTAAAAGAAGATATGTAATTAACATATGAATAGTGAAGACAAATTGAAATGATTTAAAAATACTCAATCCAAAAGAATCCATAAAAAGATGAATGAACAGATGGTTTATTTTTTTATTTTTTATTTTTTTTGGTTTTTCTCCGGTACCGGGAACCAAACTCACGACCTTGCGCTTGCCAGGCAGGCGCTTTGCCTCTGAGCTAAATCCCCAGCCCCAGATGGTTTAAATAGAACACAATTTATGAGCTAACAAATGTTAGCATAATAATATTGAAAATCACACCAAATACAAATGATCTAAAGACTGGAACTAAATGGCAGAGATTGATAGATTAATTTTTTAAAAATTCAACTACTGATTCTATAAGAAATTCAGTTTAATTATAGGGACATGTTGAGATTTAAAGGATAGAAAAGAATATGCTATGGAAGCTTTACTGAAACATGGCTAGAATTATTATATTAGATAAAGCAGATTTCAAAACAAGGAACAGTGCTGGGGGGAAAATATGAGAATAAGAGTCAATTCATCAACTAAGCCAGCAAGTCTATGTATATATGCACCAAATCATACAATTTTTAAAGGTGTAGAAGCAAAAACTTATAGACTTGCAAAGAGAAACAGATTAATGTACAATTATATTGGGCATTTCAATACACCTGTGTTAGTACTTGAAAGAATAAGTTGACAAGACACCAGCAATGATATAGAAAGCTTTGACAAAGCTAAAGACAACTTGGCTTAATTAATACAACATGAACTGAAACTTTTCCCAAGATAGACTATGTTATGAGCCATAAAGAAATATCAACAAATTTTTAAAAAATTGAAATCAGGCAATATTTGTTATTTGACCAAGTGGAAGAAAAATAAAAATCAATAACAAAGAAATCTGGAAATGCCCAAATATTTGAAACTAAATAAAATACTTAAGTAGTTCATGGGTCAACAACCAAACAGCAGTAGAAATATTAAAATATTCAAATGAAAATAAAAACAATATATTAATGAAACACACTCAAAGCTGCACTTGCATAGAAATTTGTATAGTATTAAATGCTAATCCCAGAAAATAAGAATTTTTAGACAAGAGTGTAAGCTTTTCAGAGATAAGGAATAAGAAATCAAGGTAAGCCCAAATCAAGCAGACAGAATAAAATAATAAAAATAAG
>NW_004955413.1:11977441-12042287 GCF_000276665.1 Chinchilla lanigera
AAAAAAAAAAAAGCTGACCAAATTCAACAGCACAGTAAGAGGATTCTTCATAATTCAGTGACCGTCACTGCTGGGGTGCCAAGACAGATTGACACATCAATGAATGTAATAAGCCACATTACCGAAAGGAAAGAGGCCATTTATTTGATCGTATTTCAATCAATGTAGAAAGTATTTGGCAAAACTCAGCACCCCTAAATGGTAAAAGCACTAACCAAATCTCTCCTCTTTCTCTTTGCCACTTCCTGGCCATGAAGCGAGGAGCTCCGCCTTGCCACACACACCTCTGCCATGATGTGCTGCCTCTTCGCAGACCCAGAGCAACGGGGCCGGTCATGAACTGGAACTCCCCAGTGAGCCGAAAGACACCTTCCCTCTCTACAAACTGATTGTCCTCAGTATTTCAATATAGTGCCAGAAAGCTAGCCAACGATACGTGTTTGTTTCATGTTTATTCATTAAACCAAGCATGCACATTATATCTTCTCTACTTGATAATTAAATAATTTAACAATAAAAGTTCTATTTTTTTTTTCTATTTGGGGGAAGATCCACCCAGGGACTTCAGTCTTTGTTATGAATGAGTCACTTGGCCACCCCTAAGTGTATAGAATCTGCAAGTATAAAAACAATAATGACAAGATTGTGTTGAAGACAAAGAAGATAAATATTGGGTTAGGAGTCAGCAGTATCTGCTGCGTTCATTGAGATACTTGAGTATAATTATAATCTCAAAGGTATAACATATGCAATATGAAACAACATATGCAAATGAGAGCTAACTACTTCATCTGGAGGTCAGGGAGGGGAAAAAAGGGAAATCTGCTCTAAAACTTGAAGTGAACCCTTGCTACATTGCACTTATGGAGAATATATATGTCAGCGTGGTGCTTTTCTAAAGGGACTTTTTTTTTTCCTTTTTGAGACAGGGTTTCACTATGCAGTTCAGGCTGGCCTTGAACGCACTCTGTAGCCCAGGTGGGCCTCGAACTCACAGTGATTCTCCTGTCTCAGCCTCCCTAGTGCTGGGATTATAGGTGTGCACAACCATGCCCGGCCTTCTAAAAGACTTTAAAGAAAAAGCGTGCAGGCTTGAGAGCTAAGGAGAGCTAAGGAGAAAGTTGTGGATGTTCCCTCCCGTGCAGATTTGCCTCTTCTTCCACTTGGCATCGTGCTCTAGAGGTTGGGAGGCCCTGAGCCACTTACTGGTCCTGCTGAACCTCTGAGCGTATAAGCGTGAATGCTTTTCAGGATTCATCACTGCATTTTAATCCCTGGTTTATTCTCCTAGCTGAACGTCAGAGGTTTGGGGTAGCTCAGCTTCCATGGGTTGTCTGAGGCAGTCCTCTCCTTACTGTACAGGCATCCAAGTTTTTGGTCAACCTGGGCAACACAAAGGGAAGAGAAATTGTCTTAGACTGCATATAAAATACATATTCTGTATATGATGAAAACACATCTTTAAAAAGTTATTTTAATAGTTATTTTTGCCAGTGATGTAGCTAAGCGGCACAGCTCCTGCCCAGTAAGCACAAAGTCCTGAGTTCAATTCCTGGTAAAAACAAAAACAAAAAACCTCCAAATTAGTTATTTTTATTATAACCATTAAACTTGAGCTTGTGTAATTTTATAAAATAATTCAATATTTTAACCATTAAAGTTGTTATTTTAATCACTGTGTTTTCTCACCAAGTCACACAGGTGTTAGGGTTAGGGTTAGAGTTAGGGCTAGGGCTAGGGCTAGGGGTTAGGGTTAGGAGTGAGGGGTTAAGGTTAGGGTTAGGCTTAGGGTTAGTGGTTAGGGTTTGGGTTAGGGGTAGTCCTTAGGGTTAGGGTTAGGGTTAGGATTAGGGTTCGGGTTAGGGTTAAAGTTAGGGCTAGAGTTAGTGGTTAGGCTTAGGAGCCAATGGTTGAGGTTAGGGTTAGAGCTTGGGTTTAGAGTTTGTGGCTGTGTTATTTTTAAGATTAGGGTTGGGCTTTGAAAGTATGTTTGGGAGCCACAGGCGGTGGAATTAACACTGCTATGCCCCCCACCACCACCACAGCATTCTGTTTTCAAGTCTGCAGTCTTGGCTTTAGCCCCTGTGAGTAGAATTATGTAAAATACCTCCAAAATCACAAGGTAATTTTATATATTTATCATTTTTGTGTCAACATTTGTGAGTGTACAGTGCTCCTTGCCGTCTGTGGGCCTTGTGTTGGACACATCTGCCCTAGGTGTCTGTCTAAGATGCCAACCCAGGTGAGAAGGAGACACATAGCCGGTGCGCCTTTGTAAAATCTTTTGCTTTCTTGATCCAAAGCAACGTCCTCCTTTTGTGGACAGAGTGTTATCACAATGCACTTCGGTGTGTTCATCCAGGGTAGGCAGCAAGCATGAGAACAGCCGACACACTGCGGATTCTGGAGCAGAGACTTGGACAGCACTTGTCTTCCAATCAGCACTGTGACTATAGCCCACCAGAGATGCCCACCCAGGATTACTTACATCCCATATACTGATCTCAGAGTATGACTTAAGGTAATGTATTTCCAAAAGAATCAGAACAGCATTACCTCTCGCTGCCTACATGTAAATAGATACCATTGTTGTCCCCGCAGGGCCTTTTATATGAGATGCAGGCTTATCACATGGGGGACACTTGTCTTATATAGCTGTGTTAGAAAGAGGAAGATCCCTGGGTTCCAGATCTGGTTCTGCCATAACCCAGGTGGTTGACCATCTTCCAGTCAGCCAAGGATCCACAGATCCTTCTGTCGACAAGTGTGGAGTACAAGCTCTAATATGATTGATGTTAAATGCAAGTCCCTGATACCTATGGTCATGGTGAGCAAAGAGGCAAAATGAACACGAACGTAGAAGTAGGTTCAAAGTCAGAGTAGTTCATTTGGCTGCTATTCCATTCCATGATCAACTACTGAGATGCACAGTTCTGGAACAAGTTTGATCAAAGCCTCAAGCCTGCATGTTTTGATTCTGGTGTCACTTTGAGGTGAAGGTGCTTCTCTTGCTCTAGGATAAAAGGAAGCTTCAGGTTGGTGTTAGTGAGATGCCTATAAAGTGGAGATGGTGAGGCACAAATATAAGAAAAGCGAAGAGGTATAATGCAGCCTGGGAAGAGTTCTGAATTCCATGAAGACACAGGAGGCTTTGATGGAGAGATAATGTAATCACTATTTAAAAAATTGTAAACATGTGTCCCTAAAGGTCATCTTTGAATAAGGGGACTGGTTGCTTAGCAGAAAGGCACTGGGAAGCAACACACAGAAACATAATTAACTATTTAATTTCAGAGGAAAACATTGAGTTTTAGAAAGTCACCACTACCATGGCAGTCAACAACAGTCCAGCCTGTGGGAGGAGCCCACGTCAGCGTGGCCCAGCTGGTCCAGTCAGTAGGGAGTCCCACTGTTGTGCGTGGAGTCTGGGTCCCAATCTGAAATGCTTGTCAGAATTTGACCTACTATCCTTGTAAGTCTGACTTATTTGATTAACAAGATAAGTGCTCAACAAACTGTTATGAAATCTGTATTTGGATATTTAAAATTAAAAGCTGTGTCTTAGGCAATTCAACATTTGAAATAATACAGATCTTCTTAAATTGTCCATGTAGTTTTTAACATTTTGAGTCAGTTTGATTAGATAGATAGTTCCATTCATTGTTTGAAAAAATTTGATCTAAAATAGCCAATTCGAAAAAAAATTTTTCAATTCACTGAATGAATAAAATGAGATCTATTAGTTTGAAATTTTAGTTTTAAAATTCTAACTGCAATCAAAGAAAAACACATTAAGACCTAATTATTAGACAGAATTCCAACTCCAGCAAAAATCCCCACCTATTTTATACCCCTAAGTGTTAACCCTTTCCTAGCTCTGTCCAACCCAGGGAAAGCGTAGCAGAAGAGGTAAAAGAGTCCCCTGGAATGTGGATAGACCCAAATAGCTGACAAAGGTCCGTGCCAAAGCTGCGTTTATGGCGCCACCTAGTGTTAGAGAGGGAGAGTAACATCTTCAGCCGTCTAGCACGGTAGTGGCATAAAACTCATTTCAGATATTACCATCAATGTCAAGGGTTAAAGTATGAAACATGTAGATTTTATAGTGTCTGTAGCCTTGTGACCCCTGCCCTTCTATAGCTTTTTGTATTTGCTTTTTTATATAGGTTATATTCATATTAGCGGGTGTATTTCTTGACTTTGGAATTAGAGAAACCTCTGCCTTCCTAGCATTTGTGTTTCAGGTGGATTTTTGTTTCCGTCATGGCATTTATCACAGATATTTCACATATTCATTAAGCTCGCCTACTGCCTGTGAGCAAAGCGCCTTCAGACTGCCTCACCACCAAAGAGGGTTTTGCATAGTCACTGTTCAATAAATCTCGTGTAATTAAAGGGTGTGCAAAAATAATGTTGACCATAATTTACAAATCAATTAATATTATAGCTTTAATGCTCCTTGTCTCTTCAGATATTTAGTCCACAACTATTCTCTTTGTCTCTTCTATCCTGGAATCTCTAGTGTTATAAACTTTCTGACTACAATAAGATAATGGAATTTTTTATCCTTTGCATAAAGACTAGATGCTCTGTAAAAGAAATTCCAAGTGTATGATTTTTTAAAAAATAATTTAAGTCATCATTTTTATTGCATTCCATTCCTTAAGTTTTAAAGTGTTAAAACTTTCTCATGCTCCATATGAGAAGATGTAGTTGAACACCATGTTTATCAGACATCATTGTGCAAAAACATAACACTGTACTTTTAAATAATTATATCACTTAATAATTTCAATTTTAGCTGGGTGCAGTGGTGCACACCTATAGTCCCAGCACTCAGGCAGCTGAGAACTGGCCTGTGTGACATAATGAAGCTCCATCTCAAAAAGAAAGATTCTCAATAATGTATTCAACTCACCAAAAAGAAATTATACTGCTTTGCAAAGAATAATTGACAGTGGGTGAACTAGAATACAAATTAAAGAAACAACAGAATCTTTTATTCACTCCTACAGACTTGATATCAAATTCACGTTAGTTAAAGTAAGGAATCTCATTTATTGGACTTCTAAAATACAAATAATTTCAACTAGATTCATAATGAATAAGCTGGTTGGTGCAATATTCATGTAGTATAAAATGTAAAGCCTCATGAAAGTATAAAATAAAAACACCCTATAATCCTTTGGCTCTCCAAACCCTAACATCTAGAATCTGTAAATGTGGGCTGGTGATGTAGCTCAGTGGCACAAGCACCTGCCTGGCAAGCGCAAGGTCCTGAGTTCAACTCCCGGTACCAAAAATAAATAAATAAATAAAAATAGAATCTGTAAATGTAATATATTACATAGCAAAGAAAGATTATGGTTGCATATGGCTTAATGAATATATAAATAGTGTTTAATAAATACTAATTTTCCATTCTGTTGCTATTGACATAGCCTCTCATAAGTGGCTATGTTTTACAACTATCTGAAAAAAGACCCATTTTTTACAATAGCAGTGATTCGTATTTTAGGTTATTATCTGTTGTAATGAAAGCTAAAAGTGCTATAGGGTAAAGGCAGTGAGGGAGTAATGTGTTTGAAGCATAATTACCTGATACAGGAGAAACAAGTTTGCCCTTATTCCATATTGTTACCAAATTTGGGACAGAGTAAATACATATGTTGCACCATTCCTTTGATAGAGAATTAACTTACTTTATGCCCTCTCGTTTAAAGAAAACCCTTCTGATAACTTACTTGACGGATGATTAATCATCTGGTAATGGCATTGTGAATCTATGACCTGTTACTGATTTTGCTATAAGCCAGAAGTATACTTTTAGATGTACTTTCATGCCAAGTGGTTAGAAGAACTTAGTGAGCGTTATGGTTTGTGTCTGGATGCCCCCCTCCCACACAAAGCTTCTTGTAGTCACGGGCCGAGCTTCTACAGTTTTTGATTGATTCATGGTCCACTGCTGGGATTATGGGTGTGAGTGCTACACCCACCCTGGGGTGGGTAGTTTGCATACAATAGAAGGGAGGGAAAGAGCCTGCTCTTGACCCCTCCTCTGTTTTTGCTTTTGTGGCTTTTGCTGTTTTCAGCTGCCTTGAACTGTTGCCCTCTGCCATATGCCACCCTGCCTTGGAGCCAGCTGATTATAGACTGAAACCTGCACAGGCTGTGAGCTAAATAAACCTTTCCTTCCTTAATTTTGGGCTTTGGGTATTTTGTCTCAGCAATGAGAGAAAAGTAACCAAGACAGTGAGTTAAAATGGAAAGAAATAAACCTGAATAGGAAGGATCGTAGGACTTCCTCCTTTCAGTTATTTGGAGAGGTGATTCACAAATGAAGTTGTGGAAACCATCTAAAAGACAACACCAACCCTTTGCTTTCTTTTCCCAGTGAATTAGCAGTTATTATAGAGAAAATTATTAGAAAGCAATTATTTGTGTGTAATGGCGCATTGAATTCGTTACTGACGAACTTACCTTTAGGATGATATAAATAGGGGAAATTAAAAATGGAATGTTTAAAACAGTACTCCTTTAAATATACGGTTCACCATTGTAGCTATTTTTAATTTTTTTCTTTAATAACTTTTAACTAAATTATGACTGCTTTTAATTGTGGAAAATTTTTCACTTTCTACTTACTAAATCTTGGTTAAGTACAAAAAAACACTGGATTAGGAAAAAAGAAACAGCTTTAGTTCTGATATTACTTGACTTTGGGACCTTGGCAAGTTTACAAAAACATTTGGGTCTCTGCGCTCATATAAGATGGACAGGATAACACCTGGCTAAACTACTCTGGAAAATTATACCAAGAATGGGTAGCTCTGGGTGCCTTCATGAGTGAGGAGGACCGAGACAACAGTGATTCTGCGCAGCCACAGCCTTCCCATCTTCAGCGACCTTTTCCAGACCACCGTTTCTGTCTTTCTTCCACTTACCTGAGGCCACCGAGGGCAGCAGCCGCTGGAATCAGATCTGTAGTGCTTTCATTCCTTGGCTATCACCGGAAGAGAGCAGTAAGATGTCTTCAACATCAAATCTGTATCTTCTATTCTTCCCTAAGGGACCACCTTTGAAAATTACAAAGCTTTTGCTTGGAATTGTGGCTAGGTATTATGCTAGATGAAATTTATTTACTTTTATTCCAGAAAATTTCACTAGAGTGCCAGTTCTATGAGAGAAAGGACTCATTGTTATTATTTTCTCAAGAACTGGAACATTGCCTGGCACCTGGTAGGCATACTATAAACGATCAGTGACTTTTGTGATAATGAGTTATGTATATAAGAATTGCTTTTAGAAGACAGAAGTTTTAATCATTTGTTATTTATTTTCTGTTCTCTGTCAAAGAAAAAATATAAATATAATGAAAGAAAGTCCACCAAAAATATATATATATATATGTACACTTCAGTAGTTCACCATGCTAATAAATGTCTGGAAGCTAATGGCCATGATTTTGAGCATCTCTTGTAATTGCAGGGGCCAAAGGTTACTTGTATTAATCTTATAATGTCTCAATAAATTTAGTATTAAAATATTTATATGAGTTTTTCTTCTCTTGAAGTATGCATGTGTTATTTTGGCAGAATTTATCTTCTTCCTGTATTGGATCCAATAGGATATGTCAAGGCAGTCTTTTAAAATTCATTCTATTTTTTTCTACAATATCTTTATGGTAACAGCATGATTGCCAATAACTTCATGCTTTGAGAGACTACAGCAGGAAAAAGAGATCAGTCTTTGCAAGAAGCTCCCGTAAAAGTCCCCAGATTAGCTCTATTGGCCCTGATTGAGTCATATGTTCCATTCCTAAGCTGATCACTGTGTCCATGGAAATATGAGGCTCTTATTGGGCAGCCTGATTTCTATCTCCCTGTGATTAGTGGTACACTTAGCTCCATTACAAATCCACTTGGATGTAGCAGGAGTTCCCTGGTGCCATAAGAGTGTTTTGTCATTTCACTTCCTGCAAGGAGAGGATAGATTCCTCACATACCACCACAGGCCCAGTGAGGAGAATTACCAGAGAAAAGAGTAATTGCAACAAGCCTCCAGATGGCCACCTGATGCTCTGTAGAAATCTCGGGCTTGCTTTTGCTCATGCTAGGTTGGGACTCAGTGAGAGTTCTTGGGTGAAATTGGTATGCCTGTCCCTGGTTATCGGTGACAAAAAGTGTGGGCTTTCTTCTTGCCTGGAGAACCTGGAAGTCTGGAAGGTGACAGACTCCCTCGTATGACGGGGTAGCCCAATGGGCACCAACAGATGGTCAGATTGCATTTCAACCTTTTTCCAAGGCTAGGAGGTCATATTTTCCTATGGACCAATGAAATGCTTTGGCAGATTAAATAGAACACCACTCAAAAGAACTTTCTCCTAGAATGAAGGAGTAGCAGAGCCAGGCCGAGGGTGTACTTCTGAGGCATGGGGCTAGGGTCTGAGGACATGCCGAGCATGCATCTGCTCAATCCGCACTCTCAGAGAGTAGTGCGGTTGGAATCATGTATGAAGAATCTTACGACATTTAAAAAATTCACCAAAACTCCACCCCAAAAGGCAGAATGTAGACTTATAAGACACAGAGCGCACCATCAGATCATTACACTGTTGTGGAAATACACCCTCCACTTGCCCAGCTACTCAGAGGAGCCAGAAACAAAAGAGAAAGTGCAAAAGAAGAAACAAAAGATCTAGAAAAAAAGATAAAAATAATTACACTCCAGACCACTGCACTCAGCTGCATATATTCTTCTGGACAAGGTGTACGGGCCTAGGGTCCAAATAGTGGCAGAAATCCAGTCACCCTTTGCTTTTGACCTACCTATCAGGGGCCTCAAACCGTCGGGGGTCTTTGGCTGAGGCGTGGCCCTAATCACACGCCTTTCCCCACTGCATCTCCATCTCCGGCCTAAGCCAGGAGATGACAAACTGACCTGAGGGAGCGAGTGAAGTTTTTCTTTATATCAGACCAGGCATTTTAATGCATTAAGTAATAATAATATTCTTACAATACCTAAAAGCAATTGGAAAACTTGGATCAGTCCAGATGTATTGATGGATGAAGAAAGATAAGACAGAGAAAACCTGAAGTTAGTGGTGGAAAGAAAATATAAGCTGTGTTTAGGTTGGGTCTTTCAGGGTCAGGTCTTTCCTGAAGCTGATTATTTATAAATGTGGTGTCCCTCGAGACCTCGGCTGGCTGTAAACAGTGGTACAAGCAATGTACTTATCACCAAGCACATAGGAGGGGAAAAAGTTTTATTTCTCTTAGAGACTAAAAAGGAAGCTCAGAAAGGAAGTTAATGGTTAGTGACACATGCTACAAATGTAGCACTTTATCTTCCTCAGCCCCTTTATTGCTCCCAAGAGTACTGAGGCCTATTTGTGTTTTGTACTTGAGGAAACTGAAACTCAGAGAAATGCTTTGACTCAAGTCAAAAGAATTACAAATGTCAGATGGGAGCTGCAAATTCAGTCCTATTCTGACTTTGTGACCTCCTAGTTTCTGCTGTACTTTGGATCTAGAATGTTCCCCCAAAGCTCCATGTTAAAGACTTAATCTTCAGTTTGGGACTGCCGGAAGGTCGTTGTAACTTCAGGAGGGCGGGACCTTCTGGGGATCTTCAGGTTCTTAAAAGCATTTGCCTAAAGGCAATAGTAGGACCCTACTCTCTTCCTTTCTTTTCTTCCAGGACAGACGGTAAGCACTTTGCTGTACCATGTGCTCCTAAGGCTCAAAGAAAAGAGGCCAATCAATCAAAAAATGAAACTTCTAAAACTACAAGCTAAAATAAACCTCTTTTCTATATGAACTGGTTATCTCAGATGTTTGTTGGAGTGATGGAAAGCTAGCCCAATTTCCATACCCCATTCTGGGAAAGTGATAGCAGCTGTAACACTGGCCCCATTGAAATCTCCATGCTCACTTAGCATTTGCAGTGGAGTGCACACCTTGGTTCTTCCAATCTTAATCTGCACAGCTTTGACCGAGGTCAAAGTAAGCTAAAACTTCTAGTTTGAAGGGGTTTTGCACAGTCCAGAGTCTAATCCAAACAGCTAAAGAATAGAGAATGTGCTTGCTCACTAAACCATAAGTCCTTGAATTTTACAAGTTTAGTTTTTAATGTGGAAGCAGTAAATTTATTCGTGGAGAAAAATATTTTCAAGCTAAATCAATGTATGCAAATTCCATCTTTGTTTCAGGGGAACAGGTCCCCAGGGTACGCGTTCACCTTTTCTCCTTTATCCACTGGAGTAATTATGACATTTAGAACAGTGATTCTCCAAAGTCTCCTTTTATTTCCCATACCCCTTGACAGTTATGTGGTGTTTCCCAGGAGACAGGAATTACAGTTTTTCAGAGAAAGCTCTATCTTCTCTCCCAAGCATGAGGCTGAAAGTTCTTCTAATATTGGGGCAGTGTGACATTTTTCTCAATTTCTAAAGTAAGAAGCAATATTTTCTCATTTCTAGTGTCAGTGAGTTTGACTTTTTTAATCATTGGTTTCCATTATTTGAAGTAGAATTATGAGACATTAGGAGGGAGGGAAAAGAGGAAGTGTAGAAATCATCTACACTACCTCAATGCAAAAAGAAACAGGAGGGGCTGGGGATTTAGCTCAGCGGCAAAGCGCCTGCCTGGCAAGCACAAGGTCGTGAGTTCAGTTCCCGGTACCGGAGAAAAACTAAAAAAAAAAAAAAAATCTAAAAAAAAAAGAAACAGGAAAGTTAGGGGTCACGCCCACCTTGCAGATGTAATAATCAGTCCTTGTCCTTGGAGTCTTGTGGTAAGAAGTCATTAGTAGACATTGTGGGTAGGATGGCGGGGCTTACTGGAATATCTGTGTGCATGCAGTATACACAGTGTGCGAGGAGAAGCCCATCTTCACTGCAACATGGTTCCTTCCAAAGTAGGGCTTCCCAAATGTTAATGCACACAGATTACAGTCATGATCCAGCAGGCCTGAGCTGGGCCTTAAGAATCTGTCATCTGGTGGACTGAGCAACTTTGTTGAAGATAACAGTATGTACTGTACCAACCATTGTAAATTCCTATCATTTTGTTTTGAGGTCATGTATCATTTTTGTTGCTTTTCTGTTGTTTTGATTTTGTCTTCATTGTTGTTGTTTTGTTAGTTTTTTATCTTTAAAATAAAATATTTTTAAAACAAAAAAGAGAATCTTCATAAGTTGGAGACCAGTATTCTGTGAACTCCAGCCTGCAAGACAAATCAAGTCCACCACTTATTATTGCAAATAATATTTTCTTGGGACCAAGTTCACATTCACTTGTTTGTATATGGGCTATGGCTGCTTTCAAGGTGTAGTGGCAGAGCACTGTTACAAAGCCTTAATTATTTCCTGTCTGGGTCATTGTTGGGAAAAAATAATTCCAATCTTTGTCCTAGAATGTAGGTTGTCAAGTTTAGTTGCACATTATAATCGCCTGGGTGATTTTAAAATTCCAGATGCCCAAGCTACATTTCATATCCAGACCAATTAATTCAGAATCAGAAGTGGCACCAGGTATTGTTTTTAAAAGATTTCTATAGTTGGGAGCAACTTTTCTTGAGCAATGGTTTTCAAGGGTTGGTGAGCACAAGAATCACCTGACCTGATCTAAGAGGGCAAAGAATGTGATCTCATGGGATTGAGAGATCTACATATATGGGCCTCAGGGATCCACATATGGACTCAGGGATCTACATATACACTGGGCTCCTAACACAGAAGCCCTAGGAGCTTGGTTCAAGATAAGAAAACCTACTCATATTAATTTCTTAGAAACTTACTTTCTTTTCTTTTTTGAGATGGGGTCTCACTATGTAATTCGGGCTGGTCTTGAACTCACTATGTAGCTCAGACTGGCCTTGAATTCATGGCGAAGTTCCTACCTAACTCTCCCAAGTGCTGGGCTTACAGGCTGGTGCCACCACGCCTGGCTGAACCTTATTTCTTGAAAGTTCTTTACCAACTCAGGTGTTGACAGAACTGTGATTCTCAAAAATGAATCATTACCCCAAAGCACCACCAGTACCAGGAACTAGATTTCTTCCAATATCAGACAAGATCTGACTCATTTAGGATGACATGGAAGTAGACTAGATTCTTTACCCATAAAAATGATCTTGCACACACAAAATTTCACTCATCCAGGCATGGTGGTGGATCGCTGCAATACCAGCAGTGTGGCAGGCTGAGGCAGGAGGATCACAAATTCAAACCCAGCCTGGGCAACTTAGTGACTTACATTCCTCTTCTTCTTTGGACGATATAAAAGGACAACTGGAATTAAAGCAGTAAATGAGATCGTCATTAAGCCTGGCTTTCACATCTACTGAGATCAAACGATGTATCTTTTGTCTTCCTTCATGCCTGCTAAAGACTCTTTAGGATCCTGGTTGATGTCTGTGCGCTTGGAAATATGTTCAAATTGAGGGTGACCTAGACAGGAAATAATTAAGGCTTTGTAACAAGTGCTCTGCCACTCTACCTTGAAAGCAGCCATAGCCCTTATATAAACAAATGGATGTGGACTTTGTTCCAAGAAAATATAATTTGCAGTAATAAATGGTGGACTTGATTTGTCTTGCAGGCTGGAGTTTGCAGAATACTGGTCTCAGGCTTATGGCAGCAAAGTACATGTAAAATATTCTATTGTTTTGTTTTCTAAAATTCAAGGGAACCCAAATATGTAAAGCATTTTTTAAAAATCATAGCACATAACTTCTGGCAGCAGTCATTTGGCTGCATGAGTTATAACTTAATTTCCACAAGACAAAAGTACTATTCGAAAGCATGAACTTTTTTCAAAATAGGAAGTGCTGAGCACTGGAGAGGACCGGAGAAGACAGATCAGTTATTTGTCCCACTGTGGTGAACAAGACAGATCCCAAATCAACTTGCATTTCCCCACTGAAGTTTTAGAAGAAAAAAAAAAATCAATAGTTGTAATGTCTTCTTCGGCCACTAGATGGCAGGATTTTAGCACATTCCTGCAACTAGAGTAATGGCATTCTCTCCTAGTATCAGGGTTAATGGATAGCAGTAATTTAAGCGTCAAGCTTAATTACTCAATCTCCTCTCAAGAGATTTCAAACTCTCATATATAAAATACAAATATGACTCAGACACGTTTTATCGATTTCAAATATCAAAAGTCAGCCATTTCCATAATATAGTTGGCATCCACAAATGTAAAGTTATGGAAAGGTTTTGGTTTTATTGGCTGAGATCTGGGGACCCACCTTGGCTAAGGGTTTCTGAGAAGGGATAAATATGGACCCAGAGCTTTTGAAACTCCCAAAGGCCCACTTGAGGAGAAAGTGAGGCAGATTTTGACAGTACAACATTTTTCTTAAAAAAAGGTTGTAAGGAAGAGCACTTTAATTTGGTTAATTTGGAGAAAAAGAAAGATAGAAGAAGATATATCAAGTAGAGTACAGTTTATTAGTACACCATAGATAGTGCTACGGCTTTGTCACACTCACTGGTTTTTCTATCCACTCTTTTGAGCAGTGAGTGATGGCCTCTCAAAATGGAGAGATGACCAAAGTATGCTACTTCCCTCAGAGAGCTGGTCTATTCCAATATAGCTAGAGATTATCGATAGAAAGAGAATTTTCACAGGAGATAAACAACAAAACAAAACCACGAGACGACTGGGAACAAAATCATTCAAATCACAAATCCTGTGAAGAACGAAGAGACAGCATGCAGGAACAAAAGAGAAGGGGAAGGGCGGCCATGAGACAAGATGGAGGATTACAAAATGGCGTCATCCTTGGAGGAGAACAACGCATAGCCAGGTTTCAACAGTGATTCAGAAGTGGTGAACTGTACGATTTTGAAAGGTTAGACAACGCTTTGCTGGCTTCGCTGTCTGCATCTGCAAAATGAAGGCTATAGTGACTGACAGGGATGACAAGTGGCTAACAGAGTTAAGAAGTCTCTCACAGGTGAAGACATAAGACAATGCGTCCGGAATATAGCTGCTCATGACATAAGGTTAGTTACTTTTCATTCCTGTTACACTGGTTACAAAAGTGATCAGAAAGTACAGGGAAAGTAGGGGACCTCTCTGCTGAGTACCCAGACCAGACATACTTTCATCCCTGCTCTTGCTCAGGACCTGACACACAGGAGGGCAACTGTCATACCCTGGCTTCAAAATCCTGAGATAGATGTGTAGAGGTCTTGGATAGTGTTTATCAAGGAGGCATAGCAAGGAGGCACAGTTTAAATTGTGAACCCTTTTTACACAAGACGGTCTTTCTTCTCAGGTCACACAGGTCTGGGATGTATTCTTCCAGCTTGAGACTGACGTGTACACATATGTGTGGAGTGTCCATATGCACGTGTGTGAGTGTGAATCCCCCTACGTACACCTCTCTGTGTATCTATACCTATAACTCAGACACGGGCAGTCAGCCGTGAAGATTCCAGCTCCTCTCCTTTCCAATCTGGAAGCTGAAAGTGGTGGTCACATTTTCTGTAGTCTACGCAAAGGAAATTCTCTGTACAAAGCACTAGGGAGCTATGTAGAGCTTACTGAAGGAGAGTTCACCCAAAGCATTTGTTTTCTCATTCAATTCTTCTACCACCATCACCACTACCAACAGGGAAGGGGTTCCTTTCTCGACCCTTCCTCACTGCTGCCCTGGCCCTGCACCTCCAGTCTCCCCACTTTATTGTACTGAGTTCCCGCCCCACCACGGCCTTCAGGCAACCATACTCTTCAAATGCACAAGGATTTCTTCAAGCCTTATTTTCAACAGAGATGGTCCTTTCTCCCGAAGTAATTCTTGTTCCAGTTATCACCAACACTAATGATTGTCTCCACATTATATCAATATACATACAGACATAATTGCACACACAAACCTTTTAAACATGAACTGGACTCCTACAATCATGTTATATGTGTGGTTTGGTGAATTTTCAGTCACTTCTCAATTATGTCTTCTTTCCAAGTCATTAGAAATAAACCAAATTCATTATTTTTACTCCCTGCATTAAATTAGCACTTTAATGTGAGACAAGGTGCATTCCTTTGTGCTGCAGTTTTGTTATTGGAAAGACAGAACATAATATCTCAGGGTTATGATGAGAGCTCATGAGATAAGATAGTGCAGACTTTTCGGTTTCCTAGAAAAAGAGTGCTACATAAATAGTAAAATTTTTATTAGTTGTATAAATAATGGTAATGAAAATCAATAGTAATGCATCAGCAATTTTCTACATACCAGAAACTATTTCCACTTATTTATATATAGGAACTCATTAACACTATGAGCTAGATACTATTATCCCCATTTTACACATGATTGTTCTGAGGCAGGGAAACTGAGTCAGTTCCTCAAAGTAACTCAGCCCACAAGCAACATGGTTCCTGAAATGGCTATGTCGCTGATCACTAGACCATATATCGCCATCTCCAGCATGAGATACTTTGTAGTATTTGGTTTCCCGGGACCCAAACTGGCAGTCATTGGCCAGATTTAATAAACAGTCTCTCTGCAAGGCAAGCTCCAGCTGACCTTGGCGTGGGGCTCACTACACTGCTCTCAATTAGGCACCCAGCCCAGGAGACAATACAGAGAGCACTGACATCCACCAGGAAGACAGCGAGGCAGTCTGCAGAGTCAGGCGGGGTTTGAAGGGAAAAGCAGAGGAGAAAAGCAGCGCCAAGGGAAAGAACGGAATAACAGAGAAAGGAACGCTGCCAGGCACCTGGCCCAGCTGAGGGAGCCTCTGAGGTGAGCATGCCAACCCCCTGCAGCTCCAAGCCCGGTCCCAGAATAGCTGGATGGAGGCCCGGTGCCAGGGAGTCAATTATTATAACCAGCATTGGGAGTGTTTAATCAGCTGCATCCGGTTTGTATTCACAAGATATTAGGCGGAAATCTGTGGTCCACTGCAGTAAATTGGCATGCCCCAAAGTGGGCCAGCCATCCCGGAAGCCAGGCCTTTTGAAAGTTGAAACCTTCTCTCTCTCTCTCTCTCTCTCTCTCTCTCTCTCTCTCTCTTCTCTGAGTGCTTCCTCTTTGCCTTAATTGATCCTGTAGTTTTTATCCCTATTTAATATGCTCTCTAATGAAGAAGAAATATTTCTTTATTGTGATAACCAAATGGAAGTTGAGAGCCCGAAATTATGAGAGCTGAAACCCTTGGATACTTGGGGCAGGTGTCCCTTGTCAAAGCCAACCCTCTACTTAGCACATGTCACTACACTGCTCATGTCGTCTGCTGCATCAGGCCCAGAGAGGCTGGCACAAGCAACACGACACCAGAATAGAGACATGACTCTATGACTTTGAGCATTGATGAGCTTCCTCTTCTGCCCTCAGTTCCCATAAATGATATGCTGTCATGGCCGGCAGTTGGCTTCCAGGTCTTTCTGGATTTAGCTTACCAGTTAGCTATCTCAATGGGCCTGCATTGTTTACTATTGTTTTGAGTATCTGTTTCTTCTAAGCTTGTGTGGCAGATGCCCTTGGTGTCCCATCTAGAGTACCCTCATCGTTCAGTGTGCCAACCTGCCAGTTGCTCTGTGTCCTTCTTCCCCTAGAGAAAATGTTCTGACATGTATGGCCAATGGCACACTGAAGAGAGTTTGTAACAGTCCAGTCTCCTGGCTTCTGGAGAGGGCAAAACTTCTGCAGCACTTATACACCAAAATTTCTGCTGAGATCAATCTGAAGCTAAGATTCATCTAAAAGCAGGATTTGCCTAGATTTTGTCCTACTCTGTTCTGCTTCCCTTCCTCCTTTGTGGGTTCTTCCTGAAAGTACACACCAAATAAGTCACAGAACTTAATAAGGCACAAAAATCCTTGCCTCAGGATCTGCACCTCAAGAACCTGGTCCAAAACAGCATGTGAGATCCTTGTCAGAAAAGATCTCCTGGTAAACACATAACATCATACACAGTGCAATACACTGTTTACCAAGCATTAGATATTCACACACTGCCTATGTAATTTTGCATATTCATATATTATTGTACTTATACAACTATTTACCTAGTGGTTGTTTAAAAATAGTTTTCAAACCAACAGTTTTGTTCTTTCAAAAAAACACTTTACCCTAAATATATTTCTGAAATCATGAGTTTAAAAAGGCCAGTTTTTCAATGCAGTATAAAATCAATACACGTATGTGTACATTTGGACTCACCTCTGCCGACTTCAAACCATTCCACCTACTATCTGTTTCATATTTATATGAGACATAGTTTTCAAAACAGTGCAACAAGACAAGTAGGATTAATAAAATGTTTTATCACTTTATAGTTCCACTCCAGAACTCTGCTCATATTGGATATGAAGTTAATTCTTGTTGATATTTTAAAATCCATTAGCACTTTTTTATTTCCTCTTGTCTCCTAATCTTGCCAGTACTCTTTTTACTTCTGGCATGGAGTAAAAAGAGTACTAATTCTAAAAAATAATTCAGAAGTCCTTTGGCATCTGCCTTCTGTCTTCAATGTTTAGTTTTGGGGGCGATCATCTGTCTACCTGCTCCTGTCCCATAGAAATGTTCGCTTAATGCTTCAATTGAGGTTTGCTTGTGAGGAAAAATGAGCTTCTCCAAACCTAAACCTCTTATTGCTAAGATGGCTGCCTGACAGCATGAAGCTCAGACTTGCTGCTCAGAGGAGGAAGAGACACTGGTGCCCATCTGCTCAGATTTCTGGGCAGCCCAGGAACTCCTGTCATTGTATGCTTTCTCCACCACACTGCAGCAGTGAGGTTACAGCACATGTTGGTTACCAGGATCCTCACACATAAAAGCTGTTGTCAAGGATACAGTGTTCAAAGAAAGATGGGTATGGACCACTGTATCACAACTGTGGAGTGAGCAAAACCATACAGGTAACACTGAGGTTAAAGTGTAGAGGTCTTTATCTCTGCTGATGTAGCCCATCTTAACTTTCTTGGTTTTAGTCTTTCTAATGTCTCCTGTGAAGAAACAAACAGGTTTTCAATGTGGAAGGTGGCAAGCCAGTTGTCAACAAAATACACCAGGGTCAAGATTTTATATCTCACTTCTGGTATAACAGTCTTTTTGACTTATTCCATACAAACTTTTTCCTGGACTTTTCTAGTATTGAGGAGATAGAAGTTTGAGGACCACTGTATCTTGAAAATAAAGCCTGGTGCCCTTGTAAAAATTGCCAAAATGCATTTTGAGCTCATGGAACAAGTTTGTAGTAAGAGACTGAGAAAAGCTAGTACATACAAGTCAGAGAAATGAGTGCAGGCTTGAAAAAAAGTCCCTACCTTCCTACCTACTGTAGTTCAGTGTTAAAATTCTTCCCCAAACTAAAACTTACATTGCAAAAGTAATTCTTGGTGTTTTAGGTATCTATGCATGATTTATTGAATTTGGCTGATGTACTTTAACTCCATTAATGTAATAATTAGTAGCTTTAGTTCATACAGTCGTTCTATTTATACCTTTAGTTCATACAGTAGTTTTTATTTTTTAAAGAAGTATCATGCTGTTTTGATATGGCGGTACTAATTTACATTTCTACCAGCAGTGTATAGAAGTTTCCCTTCCTCTGCATTCTCAGCAGTATTTGCTAATTTTTCCCTTTTGCCTGCACTCTAGGGTTTATTGGAGTGCTATTCACAATTGGCGGGATACAGAGTGAAGCTAAATGCCGGACAATGGATAAAGAGATAAATAAAGCATGATATATACACACATAAAAGGATGAAAACTGTCATTTGTCACAGTATGGATGGACCAGAAGGGTGTTAAGTGAAACACAGGCACAGAAACACCACGCGATTTCCCTCATACATGGACCTCATGGAAGTTGAAAGTAGAACGGTAATTACCAGAGAGATACGGAAAGATCGATCAACAGATACAACGTCACACTACAGTAAGAAGCAGTAAGTGCTGTTGTTATACAGTTAACACGAATGCATAGTTTATCTCAAAGCAACCAGAAGAGAGATTTCTGAATTTGTACATCATTGTAAAAGTTTAAGGGTTTTTTTGGATGCTACTGTGAAGGCAGTGTGTTTTCCCTAATTTCTCTCAGCTGTTTGTGTAAAAGAGTGCTATTGATTTTTGAGTACTGATTTTTGTATCCAGCTACACAACTGAATTTGATTATTGACTCTAGGAGTCTTTTGGTGGAGTTTTTGGGGTCTTACATGTACAGTATCATGTCATCTGTGAATAATGATAGTTTGACTTCTTCCTTTCTTATCCTTCTTCCTTTTATTTCTCTCTCTTGTCTAATTGCTCTGGCTAATGTTTCCAGAACAATGAATGCAATTTGAGACCATAATCATAAGTGAAATAAATCAGACTACATGAGTAAACATCATACTGTCTCCTCAATGTAAGAAACTGAAAGAGTAAATAAGACACAAAATGTACAATAGATACTGTAAAATGGGAAGAAACTGCTCTAGAGGAAAAAGAAACTGGAATGGGGGAAAGGAAGAAAGAACAAGGGAAAAGGGAAAAAAAGACACACACGAAAGACAGTAAGATAGTGATACTACTAACTGCTATCATTTCATTGAAAAGAAAGCTTTATGCCTATATTGTTTGATCAGTTTTTCATGCCTATATTTTGTAATCTGAGCAACTACTTTGAAGATAACAATACACAGTGTACTAACCATCATTTCTCTCCTACAATCTTGTTTTGAAATTTTATGCCATTGTTTTCATTGTGTTATTTGCTTACAATAAAATTTAAAAAATAAAATTTTACAAAAATTTTGTAAAAAGTGTAATGTGAGGTATATGCTAACTACCCCAATTTGATTATTACTCCATATGAATCAAAGCATACATTCTACTTTATAAGTGCATAAGTCAGTATATGTCGATAAAAATAGAGTGAAATTAAGCATACCTGTAGCTGTGTATAGGATTTCCCTGCTGCAGGACAGTACATCATCTTGGTCTTACTTGAAAATGTCAAGGAGCCTTCACTTATAAGAGGTTTGTTTTTATTTTCCAGTAGTTACACAGGCTTAGTTTTTAGCATTGTCTGCTTATCTCCTTTCACTTTCAGAAGTGTCCTCAGGATTAAGCTTTCAGTTCTGGGAAGATTTTTTTTATTCTCTTGCAGGCGCTTATATCGTTGCCGTTGGTTACTGGAGAGGTATGTCTTTGCTCTAGGGTATCGCTCAGTGGTTTCGGCCTTGCGAACCAGATTCTTTCCTTTCTTGTGACCTCCCAATTTGGTTGAACATGCCAGTAACAGGCACTGTGCCCTAGACAAGCCAGTCCTCTCTAGGTCATGCACTGTGGACTAAAACTCAAGAACTTTTAATTATATATGTTAAATTTTTGAGAAGGAAATTAATTTTTACTAACATATCACATATGGACTAACAGGTGTTCTACTCCTGTCTAAGTCAAGTTATGTGTTACATTAGATAACTGAGTTATCTCGGGTGAAGGCAGAGGTGCCAAGAACAGAAGAAGTGACAGTGATGGAAGTCACACCACAGACTTTAAGCTATCTTTTGAAAGAAAAAGCAAAGCAAAACTAAAAATATGTAGACTAAATACAAATACCAATTCACAGGCAAACCACAGAAATGGTGCGTGAAGAATCTGGTAGTAGTTTGAGCCTTTTGTCAAGCACAAGGCGAGACTAAAAACAATGAAAGTGTAATTGGGTTTGGAAGAAGCAAGGCAAAGGAATGGAAAATTATCTAGGCTTTGGAGTCCTGTGCTAGGTGTCTTTTGTGTTCTGAAATGTTAGTCATGTGGAATCATCACTGTTAGTAAGTTGTTTACAGTCTGAACTTCCAGAAAGTGCAGACAAATCTTTATTATTTTTTCTCAATGAAATTTCAACACAAGTGCAACCCAGTTCACTAAACTTTTTGGTGAGAATAAGAAACTCCAGTCATCTGCTACCCAGAAAATATATCAAACTAAGCATCCTTCGCCCATGTCATCAGATTTTAGTGAAGAGTAAGAACCAAGCCACTTTAAAATCGAACTCGTCATGCAGAACACATTTTGAAAATTGCTATTAGCCAATAGTTGCATTGCCATATAATTTTGTTGCTGAAAATAATGCACATATGTCACGTTTTTAAGCTGTCATATTTGCATATTTAAAAATATAGACAGAGATTTGTTTAACTTGTACAAAAAAATTAAAGAAAAATTGTGATGGATTTTGAATCTTATTTTTAAAAGTAAGAATAAAATGTTTCCATTTTGAAGAACAATGATTGACATTTGGGAAGATAGAAACAGAAGAGCTGCATTTTGTTAAAAACCTTTGCATAAGTGGTAGATAAGATAAAAATCAGGATCATAATAAGCATGGATATCTATGCATTTAATCATTAAAATCTCTGTATATATTTGAAGGTATCTTTTCAGATATGACAAGCACTCAAATAAATATGCAAATTAAACTGAATTTAGAAGCTTCCATTTTTTGCCAAGATGAAGTAATAGGAACCACATTTACTCTCTAGTCTGAAACAGCAAAAATAAAGATTATAAAGGAAGATGCGATAAATAAACCATGATTTTTATGACTTGGAACATCAGACAACAGAAAACAGTGATCTATGACAAGTCGGAACAAATAAAACAAGCGTGAGATTATCCTGGCCTACTGCCTTGTTTGTGGGCAGCATCTCAAGGAGGGGAAGTCTAGGTGGAGACAAGTGAACAACCCGAGTTGAAGGAAGAAGCTGATTCTAGGGATTGGATGTACAGGACAGCCTGAGATTAGAGCGCTGCAAAGCAGACAACATGAGAGATCCGCAGAGGATGCAACCTCTATTGATCAACAAAACTGCTAATTTATACATACATGTGAAGAACCTCCCACTGCCAGGAAAGAACCACTTGAAAGGAATAGAAGGAACAATAGCCAACGCTCACAGAGGGTTGGGAATACGGCTACTTCCCACCAAACAGACTGAAATACCTCCTAATGACCTTGGTAACTGAATACCTTGGGTGGAGTATTCATGAAAGTCTTGACTCTGTAATGGGGAAAAATTAGCCTACTCAGGACCTACTTATGAAAAATCAAAACAGTCTTAACAGGATGAAATATTTCCAAGTAACTTAACCACTTCCTAGAACTAAACTCAAGAATACCTGGAGGGACCTTGCTTCTAAGATGGCAAGAGAAGAGGGAACAATTGTGTCAAAAAGAGCAATGGCTAGGTACAGCCTACTTGCTACATATATGGTGCTCTGTGCAGGCCCAAGGACAAAGCTATCAAGAAGTTCATCACTGGAAAGACAATCAAGCCTGCAGCCATCAGAGACATTTCCAAAGCCAGGGTTCTCAAAGCCTGTGTGCATCATGCTATGTGCGTCATGAGCTCTACCTGAAGCCGCATTGCAGTGTGAGTTGTGCCATTCATAGGAAGGTGGTTAGCAGTCAGTCGTCTGACTCCCAGAAGGAATGGAAACTTCTCCCCTTATCTAGTACTGCTGTTGCTGACTCATGACCTCTACCAAAGCCCACAAAGCTGGCTCCTTAAGGACTGAGGAAAAACTGTCCTCTGTGGAAGAAAAAAATAAAATGGAAATTATAATTATGAAAGGAATATCTTTAGAAATATAAAATACAGAGCACTCAGCAATGTAAAATTCACAATTTCTGCTGTGTAATAAAAAATTTTCCAGCACAAAAAAGAAGCAGGAGGCAAACCATAAAAGAGAGAAAAATAAGATTTACTGAAACTGACCCAAAAGCATGAGAGATGTTAGAGTTAGCAGACAATACCTGTTACCGTAACTGTGTTTCATTCTTTAAAAAATTAAGAAGAAGCATGGGAGATTTTTTAAAAAGCCAAGTTAAAGCTTTGAAGATGGAAACTGTAATATCTGTAATGGAAAATAAAGTATATTGTAGAAACAGTACATTAGAAATTGAAGAAAAAATTGATTTTAAAGACAGCAACATTAATAAAGCATTTCCCTAGCATACATAAAGCCCTAGGTTCAATCCACAGTACCACAAAAGTAAATGAGTATACAAATAAATAAATAAATAAGTACATAAGGTACTTAGCAATAGAAATTACTCAAAATAAAAGACAGTGAGGGGAAAATAGCATTCAGATCATTGGATAACTTCAGATAACCTAGCACACATCTAGTCCCCAAAGGAGACGGGGGAGGAAAAGAAATAAATATTGCAAAATATTTCTTTCAAATTTGAAAAAAGTAGATATTTGCTCATACAATCATTATAATAAATAATTTCAATTATTTGTTCAAAAATGTGAAGAAAATCACATCAAAGTATCGCATAGTCAGATTGCTCAAAATCAGTGATAAAGTCCTAAAAACAGCTGGAGAAATGAGCCGTGTTAGGTACAGAGGATGACAGTGGCCATGCCGTCATTGAAGACAGGCTAAGAAGAGAGTGCAGCACAAGATTTGAAATATGGAAGGGCATTATTATTAGTATGTAATTCTATACTCAGTTCAGATATGTTTTGAAAGTGAAGGGAAGCTAATTCTTAAGTTATAAAAATAAAAATAAAAATTACAGCTTCCTGAGATTTAATACAATGTTTATGCAAGACCAAAGTTATACCAGATGAAAAAGAGGATCTATACAAGGTATAAAGAACATGTAGGGGCCGGGGACATAGCTCAGTGGCACAAGTGCCTGCTTGGCAAGCACAAGGTCCTGAGTTCGATTCCCAGTACCTAAACAAACAAAAGAAAAAATTTCTAAAAAAAGAACATGTAAATGCTATTTATGAAAGTAAATATGTATGTTTTTAAATTTAAATGTCTTTTAAAGGTAACAGTCTGTTAAAACAAAAATAATAAGAATATAATATTAAGTTTATAATAAACGGACAGATAAAATGTATGACAATAATAGTAAAAACAATAGGAGAGGCAAAAGGAAACATACTTTAATAAATTTTTAAAGCTAAATGTGAAATTTGCAATATGGAAATAAGATCATATTACCATAAAAATATATATTATACACTCTAAATCAATTCTCCAAGCAACACAAAAGAGTTACATGCTAAAAAGTCAAACAGTAAATAAACTAAAACTAAATACCTATGTATGGGCCAGAGATGTAGCTCAGCGGCACAAGCACCTGCCTGGCAAGCTCAAGGTCCTGAGTTTGATTCCTGGCACCAAAAATAAATAAATAAATAAATACCTATGTATGATTTATCCAAAAGCAGGTAGGAAAAGAAAATAACTAATATGCTAAAAAGAAAATAATTATAAATAAAAATAAGTATATTAAACCAATCAAATGAATAATCTTACTAAGAATTCTATAAATATACAATTAAAATGCAGAGGTTGGCAAGTTAATTAAGTAAGGAAAACCTATTTCATTGCTATGGGAAAATTACTTTTAAAAATAAAGACACCAATAAGTTCAAAGTAAAGAGATGGAGAAAATATGCTACTCAGTTTCTTTGATCTTCAAAGAAACTGGAATGGCCATCTTAATATCAAATAAATAAACTGTAAGAGCAAAGAATTTTTATCAGGGATAAAGAGCTCAGTTTACTAAGAGAACATGCAAGTCTTAAATTTTTGTCCCTAATAATGGAGCTTTTATATTCATGAAGGCAAAAAAAAAAAAAAAAGAACTGTAAGGAAAAGTAAACAAATCTATAATTGTGGTTGGACCCTTCAGCAACCTTCTTTCTGTAACTTATAGAGCTATACAGCAAGTCAGAAAGGATATGAAGATTTGAAACCACATTAGTCAACTTGACCTATTTCTTCTCTACAGTGCACTCCACCCAGCAACAGAATGTACATTATTTTCAAGTGCACATAGAACAAGTGCACAAAATAGGCCATATTTTGGGCTAAGTCTTTAAAAGGAATTAGGTAATAAAAATATTTTCTTTGACCACAACAGAATTAAATCAGAAATCAATAACAGGAAGATATCTGAAAAAATACCCCCTAAATTATTTATAAACTAAATATACTATGCTAGCCAATTTTCTGTTGTTAATAACAAGTACCTACGATAGTCAATTTATAAGGAGGAAAGGTTTATTTTTTAGCTTAGTTATAGGTGCTAAGCCATGGTTGTGGAGACCCATCTTACACGGTGGTATGAAAACCCAATCATCATGGTCATGAACTGCAAAAGGATTTGCATAGCTTCTTTTAACTGCATGTGGTAAAATGAGAGAAGAGAGAAATGATTTAAACATAGACTTTTATAATTAAAAGGGAAACAATAATAAAAATGTATAATATATCCAGCCTGTCCATGCAAACAATAAAAAGTATGCAAGAATGTGGCCAAGTAACCCTTTGACAAAGAGATTAATATGAACAGAAAGAGCGAGGGTATTATTCATCAAGACATGGGAGAACTATCCCAAAGGCATTTCCGAGATCTTTGAGGAAGACCCAACAGACTGGCTTGGGGTAAAGAAGAGAAGTAAAAGTGTATAGACAGTCAAGATTTGTACATGAATATTCACATCTGCTTTACTTTTAATGGAACACAATGCTAATTTTGTCATAAACGCACACTGTTATGGTTGCACAATACCCATGTTTATTCTTTAAAATATTTCTGCTGATGAATTATTAATTTTAATTTCATGAGTTATATTAAACAGGGAGTGCTTAAGAACAAAATAATAAAATATAAAGTATTGAAATTTTTTTGTGGTGCTGGGAATAATCGAACCCAGGACCTTGTGCATGCAAGGCAAGAAGTCTACCACTGAGTCACATCCCCAGCCCCAGTATTAAATTTTCAATATTTATAGAGTGTTTATTAAAAAAATAAGGGCTGGTTTTTGGTGTAAAAGAAATAACAACAGAAATAAAGTCCTATATGAACTACAATGAAAATATCAAAAGCACTCTACAAAAAATAATCTATTAGTTCAATTGTCAGTCTGCACACATGACAGAACACGTTTGACAGACACACACACATTGCTTACATAGACACCACATGTCTTTTGCTTTCCTGGCTTTTGGCATGGACGTACTTAATATCTCACTAGTCTTGCTGTTTTGACAGGAGGTTCTTAGTATATTATACAGTATGTAGTTAATAGGAACATAAAATATCAACAAAATAAAGTATTAAATTCCTGATATGTATGGTGAGTTTAGAATAAACATCAATATTTTCACATCAGCTATATATTTGCTTACAAAACCTAAAAGATAATATCAGAAATAAATCCCTGTATTAACTACAATGAAAATACCAGTAAAACTCTACAACAGAAATAATCTTTGCCTCAATTGTCACACCAAAGGCAGTCTTCACACAGGAAAACTGCATATTCCATGTCTATGCAATGGAATTCTATCCAGCAATGAATTTTTTATTCCTGGGGATTGAACCCATGGCCTTGTACATGCTAAGTACACATTCTACTGCTGAACTATGCCCACCCCTAGCCATAAATTATTGATAGATCTAACATTATCGATGAATGCTAAATGATTTCTGAATGAAAGAAACTAGACAAAAGCAGCATGCTATGTGACTCCATTTATGTAAGATTTTAGAAGATGCAAAGGTACCATAACCGAAAATAGACAGTAGTTACCATAGATGAGAAGGAAGGGGAGGAGGAAAGACTTAGGAAGGGGAACTTCGTTGTGAATGGGGGCACACTCCTGTAATCCCAGCACTTGGGAGGCTGAGGTAGGAGGATTATTGAGAGTTCAAGACCAGCCTGGGCTACAAAGTGAGCTCAAGGTCAGCCTGAACTGCAGATGGAGACCCTGTCTCAAACAGGCAAAAAAAAAAAAAATGTAAGGGAACATTTGTGTGTGATGCATATCTTCATTATCTTGACAGCAGTGGTGGTTTCATGAATACACACACTTGTCAAAACAGTACATTGTACATTTTAAGTATGTAGAATTTATGTGTATTAATTTAACTCCAATAAACATTAAAATATTTTTAAACTAAATCTTAAATTAGATTTTTAATCTGAAACTAGACTAAGCATAGCAGACTCTCTTGCTTTGGTTTGAATATCCCCACCAAAACTTATGTGGAAATTTAATCCCCATTGTGAGAAATGAATAGAGTAGAAAGTTAACTGCAGTAGGGGTATTTGGAGATAGGGCCCTTGGGAGGTAATTAAGGTTAAATGAGGCCATATGGGTGAACCTCAACCCAATACAACCATGGCCTTGAAAAAGAGACTGGAGTAAAGACTGTCTCAGCATGTGACATCCTGTGTCATCTTGGGACTCTACAAAAAACCCCACCAGCAAGAATGCCCTCACCAGACATGACCACTCCACCCTGAACTTCCCCGCCTTCAGAACTGTGAGCCAAATAAATCTCTGTTCTTCATAAATTACTTCATAAACTGGTATTCAGTTATAGCAAAAGAATGCAAACTATGACACCTCTTTCCCTTTGGGGGTATGTTGCCTGAAACTGCATAGCACCAAACCATGTATATATTATGCTTTTCCTGTCTGTATATACCTATGGTAAAATTTGATAAATTAGGCACAATAGTAGATAACAATGATAATAATAGAACAGAACAATTATTGTAATATACAATACCGAAAGCTATATGTATGTGATCTCTCTCTTTCAAAATATCTTGCAGAAGCCAGATCAATCGTGGTGGAGTCATATCTAGGTTATGAGGCCAGCAATTCCCTCCATCTATGATAGATGCTGTGGGAACTCCTCCATATGTGGTCCACTGCTTGGTTAAAGAGATGTACTGTATCTATCAGCAGAGCAATGCAAAATATGAAGTCTTTGCCTGCCAGCTGTTACCCCAATTAGCCCTCAGTACCATTCTATTGCTTGGCTTTCTAGATGGTGAGATTTACCAAATATCAGTGAATTGTTTTTCTTCCCTAGGCAGTAAATGTTCCCCATGGCCATGATTTGGGGTGGGATACTAGAAAAGTGATTTTCTATAAGTCTAACAAATTATTGGTTAGAAAACCTAGTGTCAAGCACAGCAATTCCATATCCTGAATAGATACATAGTAGCAGCCCATGGCTATAGTTTTCTTTCTAAGCCAGAGATGTGTTTAATATTACCTTCTGGTTAAGTTTGTAATAATTTACTTTCATTCTGTTAGAGTTTATCTGGCTTCTGCACCCGCCAAACAGGCAAATTAAAGGGTACAAATTACCCCCCAGAAACCTTCAGGTCTTTAATTGTAACCCTGATTGCTGCCATGGCCTAGGCGTGTGGCACTGCTTCTGTTTTGGCCAGAAGGCTGGGTACCCATCTGCTCCACTCTCTGTAGAATGAAAGCTTTCTCTAATACCGAAGTGAAGCAGGACAACACGTGTGACTCCCTTTGCTGGAAAGGGTGACTTCTTTGGAGATCAGTCTAAAAGTGGGTCCATTTTAGGTGCGTAGCTTCATGCCACATCTTATGTATTTCATTACCTAGCTTCCTAGCAACAGCAGCTTAGGAATTAGTTTAGCTCATAGCTTGTAGCCGTGAAGCAATTTCAGAATAGTAGGCATAAACATTTTCAGTAAAAAACTAAAGAAGTAAAGGGCTGTATGCAAAACCATTCCTGGCATTAGTGGTCACTGCTATTAATTTGAAACACACATCACCAGAAAGAGATGTTACATGCCATGTTCACATCTGTGAGCATGTAGAGTCTGAAAATCTTTCCAATCCTCAGATATTCAAAAGTATACGGAGAGGAGTTTACTTTAGCAATTTGTTAAAATGAATTTTCTCTCCTGTCAGAAGTTTTTAGATATAGCATATACCAATATAACATACTTTTAAATCTTTTTAAGGGAAATTAAAGAAAATGGAATAAGAATTTTTGTATATTTAGGGCCCAAACAAAACCACACATATAAAATGAATATGTATGAGAGACATCTCATATGTACAGAATATTTCTAATAAAATATAAATTTTAATCAAGCAGCTGGAAGAAAAACTAAATTATGTTTATATGCTAATGAAAATGATATTGCAATATTGCTTTCGAGCAAAGAGCCGTCACAGTACACACCAAAACTTGAAGAGGAAAAAAAGCACAGTAAAGAAACCATCGAAAAAATGTAGGATCTTTTCCTAGATTTTTGTAATGCTGTGGTATTTATTAATTTTTAAAATTCTGTAATTTTTTGTGATTTCTTTTCTCCTTGTAAATAACAACCTGATTTCCCAGTTTATAGTCTAAGCTTTGTATTCTTTTTGTTTAAGAAAGTTTCCAAATTATATAAACTTTAAAATCCTGGGTATACTTCTGCCTGTGAAGTCACTTAATATTTTTTACTATCATTTCTTCCTCACCAATGTACAGTGCCTGGCTGTTAAGGATGGTTCCCCTATTTTTCTCTATTATTATGGTGGCTTACAAATTTGATTAGTTATAGTCCAGAGAATCAGAAATAGAATTATTCAACTCCATGTGTCACAGAAAATACATTGTGTTCAAATATAGGAATATGATACAATACCTTCAAATAAATCTGAGTCCACTTTAACATTCCATCTCAAGTACAGCAGAACATTCAAATAGGTATTTATTTATATTTGTAAAGATATCTACATGTCACTTGTGTCCAAAATGTGTGTGTGTGTGTGTGTGTGTGTGTGTGTGTGTGTGTGTGTGCATTTCTGGTCTTCAGCATCAGTTCTCTGGAATCTTTAATTATTTAGAAACACTTCACATTGCATATGGAGATGCCAGAGTATTCTGAATTATCTCTGATATCATTTGAGAATAGATAAAAATAAACAACACTTTATGTGGTAGAATAATTTTCATGTTCTCAGATTTAGAATATTAGAAAGGACTAATGACAAAAATGCCTTAGAGTAAAAATATGTTGCTTGTTTGAATCAGAAATTTGAAAGGCATTTTATTTCTGTATGTTATACAATCAAAATATGTGTAGCTCTCAGTGGATATATGTATGTGTGTGAAAGGAAAGAACCAAAATATATTTCTTTTTTTTTATCATTGCCAAGACTACTACCGTAAGTTAATGGAGACATCTTACTGGCTCTATTATTTCAATATAGATGTCACTAACTTCTCCCAGACACAGTTTAATTGGCGTTAGTTTCTAATGAAATTCATAATCCTGAGGGAAAGTTAAACTCATTGAAGAATCTTCCTACCTAGCCGTAGACTACTAAGCAGCACAAATGTCTAATGGTAGCATAATTAATAAGCCTGCATGAGAAGAAATTTATTCCAAAGAACTTGGAAAGAATTAAAGGTATTAGGTATCAGACTTTATACTTTTTCTAGACTATCACTAATTGAATGTAATATGCTGTAATGGTAGTGATTTTCTCAAAACATGGACTAAGAATAGCTTATTTGAAGCTCAAAAATTCATAATCATCCCTGCAGTTGTATTCTGTCACAGACACCAAAGTAAAATTTTGCCAACCAAGATGCTGGCGTTATTCCTGGTTAGATAAAACTAGTTTGGGGGACTTTTCCAGCAGTTATTTATTCTAATAATATAGAAGCTTAATCTTTTTATTCTGTTCCAAATATATTCATGGTGCTCCCAGTTATACCACCAATATTTCCATAGTAAGCATTTCATCCGTCAATTTTTAGGTTATTCCATAATATTCTAAATCTTTTAGTTGGTGCACTTTCTATCGGTTACAATTTTGTGCAAATTCTTTATATACACTAAAGCTAATGGGCTCATTGAACACATTCGCAATGTAACTATATATAACATAAGATGCAAAAACTTTCTTTATTCTCAGGATTATATTGCCCTCTTCAGAAAGCAATACTCTCAGCAATTTTTTCAGTCCATTTACATAGTCAATTTGCAACAAAGATGCTCAGAACATACAGTGCGAAAGGACACTGGTGTGGGGAAATGTGGACACCCACAAGTAGACAAGTGAATGGGACCCTTACCTCATACCATGTATAAAAACAAACTCAAAATGGTTTAAAAACTTAAAGATCGATACCCCAAACTGTCAAACTACTACAATAAAATAAATGGAAAAGCTCAGTGATAATGTTCTAGGCCAGTGAGGGCAAACCTTTTAGAGTGTTCAACACTATAACAGCCAGTGGTGGCGCATGTGCCATAAGTTTGCCACCATATTATCTAGGCAGTGGATGATGTTTGTATGATGTTTGTATGATGCTGAAAGGACCAACAACAGAAGCAAATAGACAAATGAGATTATGTTAAACTGCTAAACCTCTGCACAGCTAAGGAAACAGTTAACATGGTGAACTGACAACCTATGGGATGGGAGAAAACATTTTCAAATGATATATCGGATTGGGGAATGGAGAAAAGAAGGAAGAGAAAACATATTATATATGATAGTTAAGATAGTTATACTACTAATTTCTCTTAGGTCATTGAAAAGAAGGGTTTGTGCTAATGTTGTTTGGACAATTATATGCCGATATCTTGTGCCCCAAGTAACTAATTTAAAGATAATAATACCCAATGTATTAACCATTGTTACCCTCCTATTATCTTGTTTTGCAATTTTGTTTTTTTCTCTTTAAAATAAAAAAGGAAATTAATATTTAAAATATGTAAGGACCACAACTCAATAGCGAGAAAATAAATAATCCACTTAAAAGATAAGCAAATGACCTCAATAGACATTTCTCCAAAGAAGACATGCAAGGGGGTAGCGGGTATACAGAAAGAGTTCAACATGGTTAATCATAAGGGAAATACAAATTAAAATATAGATGAGATACTACTTCACACCTGTCAGAATGGCTGTTATCAAAAAGCAGAGAGATTACAAGTATTGGGAAGGACGTAGGGAGAAAGAATCTTTGCATACTAACAGTAGGAGTGGAAAATAGTACAGCTACTCCAGAAAGCAGTAAAAAGCTTACTGAAAAAAATTAAAAGAACTGCGATATGATTGGCCAATCCCACGGTGAGGTAAAGCCCACCAAAATGAAATCAGTATGTCAGAGAAACATCTTCACTTCCATGTTCATAGCAGCAATATGATGTGGGATCAACTTGCATGCTCATTAATGGACAAATGGATTCAGGAAATGCGGTGTACACCCAATGGCATACTACAGAGCCATAAAGATGAATGGCATCCTGTCATCTGCAGATTACAGACAAACACTGAAAGCATTATGTTAAATGAAAAGAAGGTAGATACAAAAAGACAAAAACTACTTGATCTCCATTCTATGTGAAATGTAAACACATGATCTTATAGAAACAGAGGGTAGGGGTAGGAGTCAAAGTGGGATGAAGGGGATTTTGGTCAAGGGATATGGGATTTCAATTGGACAGAAAGAACATGTTCAAGAAAGAACATGTTCAAGAGCTCTACTGTATACCACAGTGACTATACTGAGGAATAAAGCAAGGTAGACTTGCAAATTAGTGAAAGTAGATTTTAAATGTTGTCACCATACCACACGTAAGAAAATGATAAATAAGTGAGGTAATACATATGTACCTTAGCTCTATGTAGTCCTGCTTTTGCAAAGCAGACATATTTGAAAACATCAGGTTCTGCATAATAAATATGTTCTGTTTTGTCAACTAAATAATAAAATAAATTGGTGGGTATGGTGGTGCATACCTATAATCCCCACCCTCTAGGACACAGAAGCAGGAAGCTTATACATTCAAGCCCAGTCTGGGGCACTTAACAACTTAGCAAGACCCTGTATCCAAAAAAAAAAAAAAAAGTTTAGGATGTAGTTCTGTGTGAAGGCCCTCTGTGTTCAATCTCCAGTGCCAAAAATAATAACCAAACATAAATAAGTAGATTATACATACATTAAAAAAATAGTCCACACCAATTCCAAGGTCTAAAAGTCATCAAGAAAATTAGTAATCATTTTGAATTTAATGTTATAACAACTAATGAAGAATTTTTAAATTAGTGAGAAATTTAAAATAAATATAAAAAATATATCATAAAATTAAAAGGATGATAATTAGTATTGTATTTAAGTTTTTAAATGGACCATATCTTTATTCTATCCTCTGCATTTTAAAAAATCTGGACATTAAGAACCTTGTCACATTTTTAAATTTTTTTATATTTTTGTCTCCATTTTATTTTAGTACAATTTACAAAAACTTGATCCTTTTATTAGTCTTTTAGAACCTCAACATGCATCTTATTAACTCATACTATTACTGTATGATTTTATGCATAATTTCAGAAACATTACAGTATATATTTGCTCCTGGTTTGCTTATTACTGTCTTCTTTGGTTTTAATTTATTGTTTTATTTTGTTTTATGTTTGCTGATCTTTAAAGTCACATATGTTAGTCATTTATTTCCTAAGTTTGTGGAAAAATTCAGATCAAGAAATTGCAGGGTAGCCTTGGTTTCAACAGTGCAGTGGACAGTTGCAAATTTCATGAACAATTCATGGGGAGCTTGACCTTTAGTTACTGATCCCTCGGCATGCCTAAGTATGTCTTTCTTATTGATTGAAAGTAATGACATTTAATTTTTTTTTTTTTGGTTTGAGGTTTATTTGCATTCTCTATAGCAGAAATTTCCTATCTGAATAGTTTCTGACTTCATTGCTCATAAGTATGGGGCTTCCAGGTCTTAGCAGAGCTGCCCTGGTTTTTCTCCCAGGGCCTGGCTTATGTTGGAGCTTTTCTCTGCATAACTGTAAACAGACCAGTGCTCTCGTTCACGTTGATATGGATTTTTTGTTGTTGTTTTTTTCCGGTACCGGGAATCGAACTCATGAGGTCAGACTTGCCAGGCAGGCGCTGTGCCGCTGAGCTAGATCCCCAGCCCCTGATAGGGAGTTTTAACTTTGTTCTCTAGTGCCATTTCATGACTCAGTAACAAGATACAATTTCATGCTTTTTGAAAAACTTTGGCTTGGGACGCACTGTTTTAAAAAATGAAAATGTAAATTAATTAGTTGTTATTGTTACAAATTTACAGAACATGGTAATTCAAGGTCAACGTAACTTTTCTATCACTTACAGTTAAAAGGTGATGAGGGACATTTAAATGGGGCTCACATTACCACAGCAAATGAATCACTTTCCGTCAGGTTATCATTAATATGTATTCCCTTGTAGAAACCTAAAGTTGAGGGTTCAATCTTCTACACATTTTCTTTCGAAGTAATTAGCTCATCCTGCTATGATCTGGAAAATTATTCTAACACTAAGGTTTTATATTTACGCAAATGAAAATAATCAGGACCTTAGTATCAAAGGCAGCATATTTAATTGAGTACCAAAAGCCCAACAGTAGTTGATATGAATCAGTGGAGACCTACAAGAATTGGTAACTTTGAGTGTAAGCAGTGAGATTCCCAGGACACCCTTCCGTGATTCAAGGTCAGTTGCTGAACGACCTCCAGGTTCCAGTATTTAACTGGCTTCTTAAACTCCAAGTACCTTCATTCACTTTGCTTTCTAAAATCATTCAAAGTTCCATTAGTGAAAATTTATTAAAAGCAATTTTCTCAGAACAGTTTCTCAACATGAACTTTTGCTGATATTACTGAGGTTATAGAAAAGTAGATGATGTATGTATATTTGATTTTTTTTCTAATGTTCACTCTAAAATATCAATATTCACCTGTACTTTCTACGAAAATAAATCCAAAGGAGAAATAGAAAAATAACAAAATCTGCAATGTTTATAGCCACTGGAGTCCCAAAAAACACTTGTGACATGCTAATCACTTAAACACTTATTAAGTAAAAGAATAAATTAGTGAGAGATTTTGCCAGAGACTTAAGTAATGTTAAAAGAAACACTAACACAATGACTGAAATATTGTTGACAAAATGTTTAATGAATCATTTATACATAGAAAGTTGTATTTTTGGTACTTAGATATATTTAGATAGGTTGCTGCACTAAATTAGATTATGATGTTAATCTTTTAAGCATATTATACTATCATGGATATTGAAAAGAAGCCTTAGAGAGACTTCTGTGTAAGAGGACTATTTGTACCATTTAAGAGTCACTAGAGGAAAAGATTTAATATTATGTGTAAGAGATATAAGGATTTATAAGGTAAACTTACAACGGTCAGCTGCAGAGCCAGGAGTGGAAGAATGCAAAAAGCCCATCTGTGTGCTGGAGAGTCAGAGGATCTAATCAAAAGGCAAAGGCCTGGAGCTCACTGCAGAGTCCTGTGCAAATCCCTATCAGAAAGCCAAAGGGTCTGCATTGGAAGGCTAAGGAGGCTGTGATGAATGACCAAAGAATCCATACTGGGAGACCAGAGATGGACATTCAAGGGTGGATGGCAAAGACCAGAGCCCTTCCAAAGAAGCAGAAGCAAGACTTCCTTCTTCTTTCTCTTTTCATTCCATCCAGAATACAAGCCTGTTGGTTGGCCCCACCTATACCCAGGGCGGGTCTTCCCTCTTCACTAAGTCCATCATCCAGACACACCCAGAATTACCCTAAACTAACCCACTAGGTGTTTCTGTTCAAGCTGGCATCACAATTAACTATCACAGTCTTCACTCTGGTGGAGGAAGGGGAGGAGGGCTTTTCAATCTATCTGCTTTTAAAGAAAAAAAGGAAGGATCAAGGATAATGCCTAGGTGGTTTTCTTGGATATAAAGGATGGATTTACAGTTATTTGAAAAAGGACAAAAGAAATGCTGCATTCTGCAAAGCCAGAAGATAATCAGAATAGTCAGAGCTGAACCACAAAAACTGACTCTAATTGGCTAATTCAGTATTAAGTGAACACACGTTTTGTTTTTTTGTTTTTTTTTTTTTTTCTTGTCTTTTTGAGACAGGGTCTTGCTATGCAGTTCAGGCTGGTCTTGAGCTCACTTTGTAGCCCAGACTGGCCTTGAATTTGCAACAATCCTCCTGCCTCAGCCTCCCAAGTACTGGGATTACAGGAGTGTGCCACCACGCCCAGCCAACATTTTCATTCTATACCAGGGCAACAAGATTTGCAATTAGGAAGGCATACCAATGATTCAGGCATGGGTTCATGATAATTTGAACTATGATGACACTAGTTAGAACAGTGCCATTGCTAAGTGTCATGCAACAGAAAGACAGGTTGTAAAGACATTGCAGTGTATCCACATCCCTCTTATTCACCTGGCTTGGTACTGTTTGACTTCTGGCTCTTACCCAAAGTCAAAATGACCATAAAAGATACATGTTTTGAATGAACTCAGGTCATGAAGGCAGCCACTAGAACACAACTGAAGACTTTTATGAAAGGATTTCTAGAATTGCTTCAGAAAGTGGCAAGAACGCCATGATAAGTTGATAAGTTGGAAGTGAGTATTTCAAGAAGAATTAATGGCAATGCATCTTTTATTGTAATAAATTTTTTAAAAGTTTAAATATGCCCCGTATTTTCTCATCACACCTCTTATGATAACTGCTTACCCTGTCATTTCGGCACATTATCAAATACAAAACAAAAATGAGAGGATAGTTGACTCCTCCTAAACTGCCACACTTACAGATATTCACAATATACAAGCACACCTAGAAATGTGCACCTAAGCTGCTTTTCCTTCTCTTTTTTACATTTTTTATTATAAGGCTCTTTCAGTCCTCCTCTAAGGTATGGTAATTTCTGTAGATTATTCATGCCTTCCTTAAAAATTTTCTTCTCGATCCTCTGCTAAGATAGATTATAACACCAGTGTTTTAGTAGCGACCTTCACCTCCCTCTCAAAACTACAGTCATCTTCACCCTTTTGGTCACAATTAGATTTAGAAATATTATTAGCTTTATAATTATAGCATAAAAATTGATTTGGTATGATTGCTTTGAAATATAAATGTCAGTGCAATATTATTATTCCAATTGATAAAATTCTTCCCATCAAGGAAGTGCATTTTCAAAATATGGGATTAATGGTTTTATAGATTTTACACTGCATCTGAAATAACTGTCTCCATATTTTTCATAATTATAACTTGCAGTCACTCTTTAAGGTATCCTTACATGGACCCTATATGTGACTCAGAGTAGACTATAAATTTTGCTTTGCATTTTTAATTTGAAAGGAAGTAAAGAAGGAAGGAAGGGAAGGACTAGCAGAAAGCGTCTCCATTTAGCAAACGATATGTCTTGCTTTAGCTATAAATCACATTGGAGTTGCATTCTTAGTTTTTGCTGAACTAAAATGGATCCTCCATGCAAGATGCTTCTTCTTTAAATTATAATTATTCAAGAACTTAGTCATGAAGACAAGCTAAGTGAATAGATGATAGTGTGCCTGGAATGCTCAGGAAAAAATAGAGATTCATGTAAAAATTACTTTAGAGGGCATTACATATAAGCAAAATATAGGATAAAGTAACATAGCAATGCTGCTTAGTGTTTTTTAGTAACAGTTCAAGGCAATTTAAGGAAATGTTAACAAACAGTAATCTTTATATTACTGAAAGGATTACTACCTAAAAAATGACAATCTGCCTTCTTAATTTCAGATTTACTCTGTAACCTCTAGTTGGTGTCCAATAATAAATATCCACTCAAGCAGATAATTTTGTGATGTAAAAAGTGTACCTCTTAACAGTTAATGCTTATTTTTTTTACCCATTTTGCATGCTTATATCTGGTATTCTGGAACAACTACTTTGAAGATAACAATATGCAATATAACAACCATTATTGATTTCCTATCATCTTGTTTTGAAATACTGTACTGTTTTCAATGCTTTTTAAAATTTTTTATTCTCTTTGAAAGAAAAAAAACTGTACCTCCTAATATAATATTCTTACTTGGCTCTCTTTAAAACTATGTAAGAGTAAAAGGTTTTCATAAAATAGATGTCTTAGGAGTTATCTGGGGAAAATAGATAGTAATAGGAAAAGAGTCTCCATGTGAAAGCACAGCTGACCTGTAGTGTGTTTCACTGCTTTTCAAGTGTGCCAGGTGATGCACTTTGACAGTTGGACCATGCTATTCACCTGAGAGTTGTCAATCATTCTCGTTTGGAAAGACACAGAATTTATAAATTGTCAACACATCTTTCAGGTGAGAAACCAGTGTTTATTAAGAAGAGAAACTAAAACAAATGCTCAAATAAACTGGAAATCAAAATGCTGCCTGGGTAGGATATGTTCCTATCCTAACATATTCCATACAATGTACAATTCCTATGCTGTAAAAATTGGAATATGTGAGACATAGGGGTGAACTGAGTGACTCTTACTGTGCTTTTCAAGTGGACTTCAGTCTAGAGATTAATGATTTGAAGGGATTTTTCCTTTGCAATCCATATAAAGTAAATTATTTGTCATTGAGAAGCCCCCATAAATATAGCTATGTAACACCAAAACTGCTGACAGCCTTGTAGGCTGTTTCAGTAGTGGAAGCTGGGATTCAACACAGTGCACTACATTAGTGTAGGTCCCTGGAGGACAGAGTTAGATTCATTGGCAAGGGCACCTTAAGAGCTCTTTGACTCCTCATTAAGCCTTTCATAGGGATTCTACTTCTCCGAGCCTCCCATTACTTCTCTTTCTAGAGAAGTTCTATATGATGTGAACCTATGCTAGGTAAGGATACATTTTTACATATTTAGGAATACATTGTTGTTCTTCATTGAAAACAAAGCAAGTCTCTTACAGGCTTAACAAAAATCTTCCAGTTTTTCTATCAGTAACCACCTATTATTATTCTCGTAAGAAATAAAGAACTTTGTTGGTTTTTTTTTTTTTTTTTTTTGGTTTTTTTCCGGTACCAGGAATTGAACTCATGACATCGTGCTTGCCAGGCAGGCACTGTGCCGCTGAGCTAAATCCCCAGCCCCAGAAATAAAGAACTCTGATTTACAAAGATTCATTTTTAAATGCTTGTGTTAGAGCACGTAAGAGGGTCTATTCTGTCTATGTTTATCTTTTCACTGTGCAAAGCAACTTTAGGGGAAAGTACTTGTTGATAATAATCTCAGTTTCCTTTATCAAACAGTATAGTTGTGATAATGACACCAGAAAAAATATGTTAAAGCAATTGTTGACAAATAAATAGCTATATGCACTATCGTTACCTATGGCCGTTTTTGTTGATTAAGGATCTTAATAGCAAAAAGTGATTTACCATCTGTTGGAAATACTGCACTGGAAAAACCAGTCCTAGGAAGCACACAATATGCTGTATGGGAGATAACCCCACACTGCTGATGATATGGCACTAGAATTCTTCAGAGAAGTCTCCAGTAGGAGAATTCACAAGACTGCTATTAAATGCAATAAAAACAAATGAAACTACTTTATCCTGCAATAAATGTATTGAATATTTCACTCTGGAGAGGAAATTTTTGGTTATTAGGAAATAATACTTTTAGTTCGTAGGTCACCTCAGCTCAGTGTTGCTAATAGAATATTAAGAGTGCTCATTGCTAATGCTTTACTGGGCAGTGCTTTACTTGCTGTTTAATGTTTCTGTTCCCCCAAAGTGGTCCGTGTATGCATCTTTCTAAGAGCACAAAGAGCTGAGGAAATTGTGGTAGAAGGGATAAGAATATTTTTTAAAACATCACAAAATATGGCTATTTAAAAGTATGTATTATTGTGAAAGTTCTTCCTGCATTTACAAGATGAATGTATCACCAAATTATTCCTATCTGGTATGATTGATACATTGTGTCAACTTGAGAAGTCTAGAAGCTTAACGATTTCAGCAGCTCTACACCCTAGGGTGTAAAGGACATGTCCTTACCTTTAGAATGTTGTTTATTGTGTCAGCTTGAGCAGTTTAGAAGTTTAACTAAGTGATTCAGCAGAGGCCCAGGGTCCTTACTTTGTAAACATCCTGAACTTCTGCAAGAGGAGGGCATGGAGATCATGTGAGTGCTACGCCCACCACAGGGCAGGTAACCTGCATACAAGGGAGGAAAAGAGGCTTGTCCTCTCCCTTTTTGCTCTTGCTGCTTTTGCTGTCTTACACTGCCATGAACAATGGCCCCTCTGCTATGTGCTACTCTGCCTTGGAGACAGCTGATTATGGACTAAAACCTCCACAAACTGTGAGCGAAACAAACCTTTCCTTCCTTAATTTTGAGGTTGGGTATTTTGTCCCAGCAATGAAAAAAAAAAAAGTAACTAAGACACTACCTGATGCTGGAGGTACAGCAGGCAACCCTAATGTCATGTGTATATCTCTCTCTCTCTCACAGCATCATGTAAGTCCATAATTCACATATAGCCACTCATTTCAAAGCCAAACTGCTTATAACAGGAGGCACTGTTGTCATCTTGTGTGCATAATTATGCCACTGGCTTAAACATTTCTGTAGTTCTAGAAATTAGGTCTACTTTAGATCAACTCTGAGAATAAATGAGACTAGAATGCTTCCTTGAGAAGCTTTCAAAATAAAACTGAAAGTATATCCAGCTAAAGGCTCTATACAACCAGTCCTAAGCATAAAATGTTCAGAAAGTCCACAAGTCTAAAACCCCCCAGAGAGAGAAGCAGCCAACATTTGCCAAGAGGAAGGAAAGGTCCAGGCCAACCGAGGGCTGACATAGGGCCCCTAATGTGAGATTTGGGGGAAGAACAAGGTGGAACGGAGGAAGCTTCTGAAAGAAGTCACTGAAGTGAATCTTCTCGCACAAATTCCAGCCATCATTCTATATTTTATGTGTATGGACATTAGTACGTAAATGCTCATGTAAATAAGCTCAGTCTAAAACTTTCTTAGTGGATTAGTTTTTGGCAAAAGACTGAGTAAACACTGCCTTGTTTGTTTGTTTGTTTTCAGGCCACGATCCCTTAGCTGTGTCCCTGAGACAAAGCTCGTGCCTGAACTCCTCCTACATGGATGACCAAGATGACCTTTCCTGTCTCCTGGTACCAAACATGCCTTAAGGATAAACAGGAAGTTGGTTACTTGAAGTCTGCAGTAAGGCTACTTATATACTAATAAGAAATTGCTTATATCCCAATTGTGCTCGCTTCACTTTGTTTTGACAGACTCATCTTTCAAAACTACACGTAACAAAAAGGGCAGTAAGAAGTGTGAGATCACACAGCACGGAAGTCTTTGCTTGTGACTCTACAGTATCTTGCTTTAATTATTCACGGATGCTTTTTAGAAAATATGTACCTTTTTATAAATGTATATAAAATATTGTGACTTTTTCCCCCTCTATACTCAGCTTTAGGTAAGGACAGACTTTGGTAAAGGGCAGTCTTAAACTTACATGAATTCTTACTTTCAAGTGAAAATGTATGTAAATGTTATTTATTTCTAGACTAGTATGGGAAGGAGACAATTAAAGAGGGTTGTCTGGGATGAGGGGGAATGACTTGTTCATTACACACACACACACACACACACACACACACACACACACAGGCACACCACTCCATCGCTACTACCACAAGTACCCAAGTGTTACTGTTCCTTTATAATAGGGCACAGGTGGAATGGTTACGTGGGGGCCAGGATGTGACCCCCAGACTGAGCAAGAGGAATCGTTGGCGAACCCCACAGAACTCCTGACTGCGGGAAGGTGGAAGTGAGCCTGGGCTGCGGGCTGTCCAGCAATAAAAGGCTAGGCGCGGACCCTGGTGGGAGGGCTGGGAGGCTGCAGTCACTTTGTGACTCCGCAGCCCGGCATGAACGCCCCGGTTGCTAGAGGACCACGGCCGGCTGGAGGCAGGGCCCCCGCCTTTCGCTCACCACGCGGACCTCGCGCCTCCCCTGGCAGCGGGTGGCTGAGGCAGCAGAGCCTCGCCCACTCCAATCCCCACCCTCTCCATCCTTAGCAGTTAAAGAACAGCCGTGCCTGGCACGTTCTAGGAGGACTCGGGACGCAGAAGAGGAAAGGAAGCGGGCACAGGCGGACTGGGAGGGCAGCATGCGCCCGCCGGGAGCCGCCTCGGCTGCGCCCACCGTCTGAGCTGCTGCCCCAGCTCGCCATTGTGAGGACCCCGGCCGCGCAGCGGAGCCTCCGGGTCCCGTCCGCGCCGCGATGGGGCACCTGCCCACGAGGACGCGCGGTGGCCGTCTCCTGCCTCTGCTCTGGCTCTTTGTGCTGCTCAAGGTAGGGGATCCCCCCGCGCTCGTGCCCCGGCGGTCCCGCGGACGGCCGCTCTCTGGCGCCCGGGAAGCCTGCGGTGCAGCGGGGCGCACGCTTTGTTGTCCTGGGAGTGCGCGTTCCGGTTCGTGCTGAGGGATGCGGCCGAGCAGAAGGGAAGTTTGCTTCCTCTGCTTTCTCTCTTTGTGCTCCGTTACCGCCGTGATACCCATATGAAAGGTGGGCTTGCTGGACGGTGCTTTCTTAAACGAAATGAGGTCACTTTCCTTCTGGTCTTCGCAGCGCCCCAGCGCCGTAACCTTTCTATCGCCCTCCCCCGAAAGAGTGCGAGGCTGCTTTGTCTTAATTTACCTTCCGCTGGAAATGCCCTCGAGGGGCTGAGATCCCGGGTCACTCATGGACGGCAGGATGGGTCCAGGCGATGATTTCCCTTGAATGGGGAAGGAGCTTGAGCCCGGCGGTCCCCACCCCCGCACCCCACCGCCGCCGTCTTACCTCCACCCTGGGAATTCCTTGTAAAAAGTGTGCAGACTTTCTTCACGCTATTTACAGTGGCTACTACTTCTAATTTTATTAATGGTAGAAACAAATGTGTAATTTACTTTTTCCCGGTCTTCTTTGGAAGGCAGGGTTTTACTTTGGGGAAGCAGGGAAAAGAATAGCGTGCTTTGAATAAATAAATCGTAGCTTGACACATTTATCATGTGTAATTTGGCGGGGGGGGGACCCAGCTAAATGTTTGCTTGAACGTGGTGTGAAGTTACGAAGCCATTAACTGTCATTCAGGACTTCAGTGGGTCTGCCTAAGCTCTGTCGTTTGTCCTTTCTTTCTCTCCTTTTGGAAACTCCAGATTGTCGACAGGTGACCAGGAGCTAGCCTTTCAGCACCATTGCGCGATCTCCTCCAAAAATGGATGAAACATTAATGGTTGCAAATGCTTTCATATTAAGGAGTCACTTTTTGCTTGCATGCACCATTAATTATGAATGCCTGACAAGGATGTAGTGGAACAGCACCAAAGAATTAAGAACAGCATTAATTTTCTATACTCTATAGCTTCATTTATCTTCATGGAATGTAGGGAAGAGTATTTCAAGGCACAATACCAAGAAAATCCAAATAAAATTGCAAATTCCATTTAATATGTTTTAAGGATTTTGTTAAGTTGTAGATAATCATTTTATCTTAAAACCTTACAAATAGCAAGTTCAGTCGTGTTTTCCCTCTAGGGGTTGTTCTTTAGTACACATCACAAATGTATTAGGATTGCTAAGTTTTTTTTAAAAAAATTTTTCTATATATCAAACTGCTACCAATGTTCAATCTATACATGAAATTATTAATTATTATTAATTAACTATTAATTGGTATTCATTATGAAATTAAATGAGAAAGTGAGCCACTATAGCTTACTGAGTAACTAGTGAGCCACTACAGCTTACTTACATATCCACTGTATAACGCTGGATCCAGACCTAACCTCTGGAACAGCGGCAGGTTTTTGTTTGAGTTCTGCAGAATGGATAAGAACTCCAGAAATAAGTACAATTGGTTTTGGAGTAGAGCTTGTGTGCTGCAAATAAAATGTAAAAAAAATACACCTAAACTTTGAAATCAAGATGCAATAATGGAATGAGAAAACCCAGGCAGCTATGGCATAATGAACATCTTAGCAACTGTAATAAAAGTTAACCCTGATTCACATTGCAACAGCAAGCAGCAACAGCCAGGATTTGGAGCAGATTTCTTTTATGTCCACAAGCACTGATTGGGCTCATTCCCAGAATATCAGGGCCTGATCTCTGGTGGTCTAGAACTTATATTGGATAAGCAGGAAGTACAGAGTCAGAATGGTCTGTCAATTGGGGATTGGTTGATACAATATGCATCACTGTGACCAGCTATGTAACGGTGACCAGCCATTTCTAAGAGACAGGAGAAATCAGATCTGGAAGAGGAACTGTTACCTGGGCAGCTAACAAACTGAAGTATACTGGCTTGGGGGGGGTATTTTCTGCTACAACATGAGTATATTTCCTGAAGTTTTAAGGTAGATATCAATTATGGTAAACTGCATAATATACTAAGTCTATCAACAGAGCTTGACATCTAAAGAAGTTACTGTAACAAGACAATTTTGTAAGGAAAGCTATTACTCTATGTAAGTGCAATATTGCTATCATCTTAATATAAAATATACAGGAATGATACATTTACATATAAATATACCAAATACCCACTATGTGCCGTCTTTAAGGTATTTCATGTTATTTAATTTAGTCTTATTTTGTTACACTTGCCAAGTGGTGTTCAAAGTGGTAAATTTCACACATAGTATAACATCTTACATTTTAGAAGGTATTATATTACATGATGCATTGAACGTATAGTATAATCTTTTCATAATTTAGAAATACTTTGGATTACAAATCTCCTGAAAAAGTGCTAGTCAAACAGACCTAACTATCCAGGTGGTGACATGCACATGAAAAATTTACAGTATTAAACACCATATTCTCAACTGAATCTCAGTGCTAAAACCTAAAGAAGTGCACATGTGCTGAGTTAGAAACAAGCTATTTCTCAAACTCCTGCTCAGAAATATCCATAGTTTTCATTATGGCCCACAATGTTTTCATATGGATATCCCACACTGGATTCCTAAGGACTGTCAGTCAAAGAAATCCTATTCTGGGCTTGATTTATAGTTTTACATTTTCCATGACTCAGAAATGAGCAGCTGGATATAAGAAGTGAGAAAGTGGGAATGTTTAAGTCTGTGAATGTGAATAGAGCTAGTTTTACTGAGGGAACCTACATGTCATTGACATGGAAGTCTTGGTGCATCATTGCTCATTCATGGTTTAGTTATAGCATATTTAATCATCTGAGATGATCTAATATTATCCACTGCACATTATGAGGCTAATAATCAAAGTTGTACAAACACCATCATGGTGAAGAAAAATATTTAATTTCATTTCAATATTGATGGTGTATATATAAAATAAGAAACCAAAATGGAACCCTATGAAATGGGAGCCTAGCGATCTCAAAGTCTTCCATCTGGGAATGCAAGTGGAGTACCTATCTAGTGAGTCTTTCTCTTGTGCATTTTCCCATAATTCCCAGTGAAAACAGTGTAACCTCCTTCACCTGTCCCATCCTTACTGACCTCTTCCTGAAAATGGCTTCCTGCCTCAATTTACTCAATACCAATACTTTTCAACCAAGGTGGGAGTTGTAAATTATGACATCATTGAAATATGAAGTCTGCCTTTTCTGAAATGTTAACTACTAATGATTAACTGGAATGTTCACCAAATTGATAAGTTTGGATGGCATTTCTTTCTTTCTTTCCTTCTTTCTTTCTTTCTTTCTTTCTTTCTTTCTTTCTTTCTTTCTTTTTTTCCCTTTCTTTCTTTCTTGATCTTCTCTCTGTATTTCCTTATTTCAAATCTTACTGAGAGGAGCTGGGGATTTAGCTCAGCGGCAAAGCACCTGCCTGGCAAGCGCAAGGTCATGAGTTTGGTTCCCGGTACCGGAGAAAAACCAAAAACAAACAAACAAAAAAAACTTGCTGAGATGTCATCCAAGAACATTAACTTTGAAAAGGGTCTTAACATTGTATTTTTGAAAGAGGCTCATGTTCAATTCTATAAAGCATCAATGTTACGATCTGGTCATATTGCTCTTTTCCTGGGTGAAATATGCACTTTTATGGTCTGTCTTTTTTCCACTTCCCTGGGTTTCTTTCTTCTGTGTGTATGTTGGGGTGGGGGAGGAGGAAGGTCTCTCTGTCCTTTACAACATTACAATTCTAGACTCAACAGCACTGGCAGATAACCATCATCATCCTCTCCCTTTTCTGGAGGAACTGAGACCATCTTCCTCCCAGTGAAGTTTGCTGTCCTTAACTCCAGGTCAACTCACTCCTTTCATAACTGACATTTATCAAACTTTTAGAGGAACCCTTTTACCTGTGACAATCCCAGGGATTTGAAGAAGTTTCACTGACTGTGCTTTTACTACTGATTTGGTGATGATACTTTCCATTGTGAGCACGTGTCTGCTTTAGTGTTTTGCTGTGTGAAAGACCGTTGTCTTGTGAAAAAAGAAATCACATGTCTGCCATGCTTTTGCCCCAAAGAACATGCTGGTCCATCTGGATAAGTGATTAAAGACAACATAAAATTTGCACTTCAAAACGTATTACTGTTTCTAGTGTCTCAATATACAACTTAAAAGTATTTCAATGTGCAATATATTGACTCCCAAGTCTTGGGTATAAAATTCCAACTTGAGTTTTGAGGGTTTGCAAAGGATCTGTAGTGTTGGATAAAGTTGGTGCACCTGAATAAAGCATTGTGATTAGCAGCAGAATGGAACAATAAAAGACTTGACAATAATGACCACAAATATGTTTTTTAATTTTCTGCCAGTTTACTGGATTCAGGTACAATGTTTGAGTGATGTCACATTCTCAGAAACATAGCCCAGTGCAATGATGAGCATTACCGTAAAGCACTTAGTGTTTTCATTTAATTACTCCAACTATGTCATAAGTATTTTTGAAGTAAAGAAATGTCTATTGTAATTTTATGTCTTCTATTGTACCTAGTGTCTGGCGTCAGAAATACATTAAAAATTTAACAAATACAATGAAAATGTTCTGTATTATATAAAGAGCTGTTGACTGTGAAATATTGTAATATTGACTTGTGAACATATCTTTAAGGAAAACATGACAGAACTCATTATGTGAGTGAAATAATCATAATGACGATGTACCCATTATACTATAAATAGTAAAAAATTTGCCAGTTAATCATCATTTGCATCTTTTTAAGACCACATATGAAAATACTAACGTGCTTTGCCCCACAAAATGTAATGCTTCTAATTGCTCATTTATTCATCGATGATGCATTGCCAGCCATTTGATGTCACCAAGTAAAAAGTAGCCATTGACATCTTAGGGGAAATGATTCCCTTACTAGGTATGTAACCTACAACTTCAGTCAGTATCCAAATATGCAGCAATATTGTTGGTGTCTCTTTCACATCACCACTCTAAGTCCACTGTCTCCCAGAACTGAACATGACTTCTGCATTCCTAGTGGTAGAAGACCTTCTAATTTTTCCCAGAAATTTTCCTCAAGACACAACTATTTTCTGTAATCCAGTGTCGGCTATACCTAGGCAGATGTTTAATCTAGAATCATAATCTGGATGTGGCTATACCCAGGCTGATGTTTAATCCAGAGTCATAATCCTGTGGCTTGAAGAACTTTCTGTAGTACCCTAAGAAACCCATTGATTTCAACATTTTCTGCTGAAACAAGTGAGAACGTCTTTGTGCAAAACTGTCATTGATTTCAAGAGCCAAAACGAGGTGAATGTGGCTCACGTAATTAAACAAGAGCGCAGATGGGGTCAAATGAGGCATGGCAGGACATAACTCAACTTGTTACCTCCTGCGTAACCCCTCCAGAGGGTTCCACATGGCTTCCCCTAGCCACTAAGAAGAGAGTGTGCAAAAACTTTAAACACCTCTTATGTAATCTGTGGTCACTAATTCCTCCCAGGACTTTTCTTTCCTATGCTTATCCAAGAGCTCCAGAAGACCGATCTTAACATTTTCCCTCATGGCCTGTGGTAATTTCAAGTTCATTTCTGTAAGTTGAACCACATCTTTCTTATTCCTAGTCAAACAATCATCCTCAACACGTTTAGAATCTAGTTCTCCACCAAAGATTTTTTCTTTCATTCGACACTGCAGTTCCTTAAAAATCAGCTCCTTTTTCTTCTATATTCTAAAACCAAACAAACAGAGGATGTTTAAGACAAGGTTAAAGAGACTTCTTGATAAAAGTTTTGCCTCTCCTTTGTATCGTGACAGAAAAGGGAACGATTCACCATTTGAATCTTACATACACTATTACGAACTGATTTTCGACTCCTACATTGTAGATAAGTAACATTCCTACATCCTAAATTTGTTAGTTAAGAAACTTACAAATTTAAAGACAGGTTCACTTAGGTTTAATTGACTTTTAGGTAGGACTATTTTGTTAGAAACCTCTCATAAAATCAAGATGAAAGAGAAAAGTGATACATGGAAAATAATCCAGAAGCAGAAAAACAAAATTGGAACTAGGACTTCAAGCTTGAGAGTTGTATTATAAATTATACATATATGATAATTTCTGTAAGAAAATGAATACAAGGAAATTTAAGAAAATAAAATTTTGATGAAAACCAATATGCTGCCATATTTCTATTGGTTTCCAAAGAATTGTGTTTCTTATCAAATTTGGTTTTTCATTCTTCCTAAAGAGAAATGCTGTGCAGTTGATTTTTTTCTGACAAAACCATTCCTTATCTAAATCTAAATTAAAACCAAATGAACCTATCTTGGGGCTGGGGATTTAGCTCAGCGGCAAAGTGCCTGCCTGGCAAGCGCAAGGTCGTGAGTTCAGTTCCCGGTACCGGAGAAAAACCAAAAAAAAAAAAAAAAACACCAAATGAACCTATCTTTAAATTTCATGCCTTTATTAGTAAATTTAGATATAAGACCGCTATTTATCTAAAATATGGGGTCCAAAATCAGTTCATAATAATATCTATATAAGATTCAAATAATGAATCTTTTCTTTTATGCATTGTCTCATTTAGCTGTTTTCAGATAATTCACATTTGCTTTGTTTTGTTCTACTTTTGTCCTTCTGACCACTGATTTGTTTTAAAGTTAGTGATTTGTGCATGGGTAAGAAAATATTACCATGAATCTACCATGCCTTTCATACTGTTCCTTCGTTATTACCCCATATCAACCAAATTAAGTGCAGAGAAATTTCTGTCCTTGGTTCTCTTTACCCTGAACCATACCAGAGGCCAAATATGGGATGGTGTCCTGACCCACCTTGTCATTGCCTCTTGATTGTATGCCCAGGAGTTAATGACCGGCATGTAAATTAATTGTTGGAAAATTCCAAATTCCAGATTCTAGAAAATTCCAAAGTATCCTTTGAATTTTGGTCCTATCTGAAGCTTAGTCCCTAACTCCTTGTACTTAATTTCTAAATTTGGGTTATTATTCTGATTAACTGTAGCATTTCTGCCTTTGGAACCTGGCCTTAATTTCTATCTAATTTCTCCTTATTTAGTTTACTTGAAAGAGCATCCTATAAAAAAATTGGGGCTGACTAATCTTTTCTCAAAACCCAAGATAGCAACATTGAGAAATTACTATTTTTCCTCAATATGGAGTCTGTCTTTTGGATTCTAGGATAATGATTAATTGCCTACTACAAGTTAGTCGATCAAACATTTATTGAGCATCTGTTATACACCAGGAATTAAACTAAATGTTGCAGGCACAGGAATGGATAACATTCAGTTGAATCCTGGTGATAACAAAGTGGGAACATAGTCACAGGAAAAGAAAAGTATTACAGTGTAGTTAAGAGGCCGGGTGTGGTGGTGCACGCCTATAATCCCAGCACTTGGGAGCTGAGGCAGGAGGATTGCTGTGAGTTCAAGGCCAACCTGGGCTACAAAGTGAGCTGGAAGCCAGCCTGAACTGCATAGCGAGACCTGTCTCAAATAAATAAATAAATAAATGTGTTTAGATTTTTAAGTACAGGAAAATATATAAGGATTTTAGAAGAAAGACACTTAACTATCTAGTGGTTTAGGGTGACACATGAATTCTACTCTAAAGCATAAGTATTTTATTTTGTAGCATGGACAGCAAGTTCAACCAGCTGATTAACTTTAATGCCATCACTAATATGTTAGTATATATGCCCCAGGAGCCTGGATTATCAAGATTTTTAAGTGACTAAAATACAGAAAAAAAAGTTTTAAAAATACCATCACTAAATAATTTGGTATTTCATCAATGAGTTGAAAATTATTACATGATCTTATAATATACCAATCTAGTACCATAGTCTGTTATAGTAATGATAAAATACTCAAGTTTAAGTCAACTGTAATTTTTTCTACAGCTTTATTTCTAAGTCGGAGCCAGAAATACAGAGAAATTGGCATGAAATTACTTATTCTTTCACATACATGACTGAAAGAAAATTTTCTCACTACTTCATGAGTTTATGATAAGGAGAATTCAATCTGGAGAGTATATGAGTAATAGTAATAATTCATTGATGAGTGATTATTTTATTAAATTTATTAATTTTCTTTAACATGAAACCAACATTTCCAGAAATGCCAGAGAATATATTTACATAAGTCTCTTTCTGTCCCTGGAGTGCCTTCATTAGGATTAATCTAATTATCATATACCATTTTTTCTCTAAGATAAACTAGAAATTTCTACCTTAAATCAAGTTGTTGATTAATAAAGTAGCTTCTAGTAACATTGCTATGGTGTTTCAATTTACTTGGACGTTTATGGAGAACTAAATTTTAATCATAAAAACTAGAGTGTTCTTACGAAGTACCACAAAGTTGTATTTATCAGTGCCAATATCAACAACAGAAAAAAAATACATTTTATTTGAATATATGTAAAATTCTTAGACTTTCTTTAGCAGCAAAAACTGGTTTCTAAAGTTTCTGAATCTTAAATTGATTAATCAGGTGAATAATGAGAGGCTAAGGGAATTGTACATTGCCTGTAATGAATTAAACATTGAGTCATGAGATTCTCCTTCAAAGGATTATAGGAAAAACAGGTTACTACGCATTGAAATGCACTGGTATAATAGTGTTATTTACATATAAATATATGATGAAATATGGCCAAGTTTATTTTGAATTATCATAGGGAATTTTCTGTGCAATTTTCTCTAACCACATTATACTTTTTAATTACTGTCTCAGAAGTGACTATAGGCCTCAGTCAGAATGGTTAGATTCTTGGGATTTGTAATATGGAAATTCTCATATGGTCATAGCCTTGGTAAAATGATTGCAAGGGCTGAGAATTAAATACTTTGGATTCATTCTGAAAACCACACTTAGGAGGTTTTGTTTTGCTTTATTTTGTTTTGTTTTTAATTAGCAAAATCTGCTCAAACTCAGCCACCCTTTGGGGACCCAAGGTTGCATCTTTAGATTCTGTTTTTATATATTTTCTACTAATAAGAAACAGCTGTGTTTTAAAACCTTGTTTTTTCACTTGTATACAATTACCCTGCTAGTTTCAATTGCTTGATTGATGCAGCGTCTTTCTTTCTGAAGGTTAATTGAGCGCCCAATAGGAATCTTTCTATTGAAATTCTTGTTGCTATGCTTGAGGCCTTCAATTAGCCTTTCTGGTCTGTGGCTTCTTGTGGTTCTGAAGAAGGAAACTCTTAGTTGAAATCTAATAAGTCTGAGTCAGATGTGCTTCTTCTTATACAATAATTTCATAATAACATATTAAGATTTGGGAAACTAATGTATGTTGACCATGTTAAAAGTATACAATGCAACAGACAGAAAAAGAAGAAAGTAGTCATTCCTAAAGACTCCACTGCAAAAGAAATTATCTTCCGGAGACAAATATCCCCAAACGCTTTTCTGGATCTGTCCATCTGAGTCTGCAAATTTTTAAAAACTATCAAACTGCCCTACTAGACATGCTCTTTTCACATAAGGGTACTATTTTTTTCAAGATCTGAGCATTTTCAATTTTCTATATTTTATGACATTGTATAAGTCTTTAAGTCAGTTGAATGCATTTCCAACATGAATTTTTATCAATTAAGGACATAGATAATTGTCAATATTGATAATAACCATGAATGATATACAGGAAGTGGTTGAACAAGATGATCTTCACCTACACGTGTACCATCCATTAGTGTGAATAGTTACGAATGAGTCACATAGAAAAACTTTAAGATACTGCCTTGACCTGCAGTTATTTATTTTCACAGCCAAATACTATGCATAAGAAAAGAGAGAATATAGGTTTTCTAACTTTAAGAAAATAACATAGGACTGAATTCCAGCTGTGCTCCTGGCTAGCTGTGAGCTACCTGGCATTATACTGAGCTCCTCGTGAAAGATGTTTACAGTGGCTGCCTCCGGGGGCCAAGTCAACCTTCTCTCCATCCTCAGTCTGCTTTCCTGCTATCCAGGGAAGAAAATTCCTTTCACTTTTTGACCCAGATGGTTTGAAGGAGAAATAGTGTCCTTCCACTCAACCTCAATGTCCTAATCAGAGTAATCAGCCAAGGGATGACAACCTAAGTTAAGCTCATTTGTGGACCTCACCCCTTTGAGCACCGTCTTGGAGACTAGCATGTGATCTAAGCCAGAACAATTAGCTTCTAGCCTTACAATTCTTTTCAAACTGCCAGTGGTTGTGGAGCTATGACATGAACTCAGACATACTGATCTTGGAAGTTGTCCTCAACTGTCATACTAACAGGAACAAACATTATAGTAGAAAAAAAGGAGGCAAGCACAGTAGAGACATCAGCTGCATTACCCTTCCTTGAAAGAAGACAACCTCATTTCTCAGAGGCACTCAACAGGTATGGAGAACAATTACAAAGCAGCAATCTACTAAAATTCAATCCCATAAGAGCTCAACTGACATAACCGTGATGTTTGAGGTCATTAAGTAATCTGAATCTGATATAATTCATCATTCCAACTGGGATCGTTATGCCAGGACAGCAGACACAAATCGACCTGTTCTGGGACAACCAGGACAGATGGCTCCCTTTCCTGAATATACTAACAAACATGTTTTATGCAGTAGGTAGTCATGAGCCCTTCACCCACTTCACTCATCTCTGAATATCTTTGCCTTAAACAAGAACTATCTGTGTATGAGAAATTGTATTTATCTTTCTCTAAAACTAAAATCTGTGCACAAATGTTCACAAACACTTTGCTTCAACTAGCCAAACCCTGAAATCAACCAACATGTTCTTTGTGTGTGAATGGGTAAAAAGCTGTGGTCTATCAGTAATATGTAATACTAGCTGGCAATAAGGAAAAATGAACTCCTGATATGCATTACTGAACCTTAAGAAAATTATGCTGAGTGGAAAATGCCAATCTCAAAAGGCTGCATATTATGAGCTTTCACTTACATAATATTTTAAAAATAGTTAAGTTATATGGCTGGAGAACAAATTCAGGTTTGCCTAGGATTGGGGATTGGGGAATGTTTTTTTTTTAATTTTTCCGGTTTTTTTTCCAGTACCGGGAATCAAACTCACGACCCTGTGCTTGCTAGGCAGGCACTGTGCCACTGAGCTAAATCCCCAGCCCCTGGGATTGGGGAATGTGGAGGAGGTATATGTGGCTATAAAGGGATAGGATAGAAGTGTTATAATAATAATGGGATAGCTATGTATCTTGGTCATAGTGGAAGTTACCTTAAGTTACACATGTGATAAAATTGTAAGATCTTTATATGTACACACACACAAACAAGCATATATAATTGGCAAAATCTGAATGAATTCCATGGATTTTACTAATAGCAGTTTCCTAGGTTGGATAGTTCCTTGTTTTTATAGGCGAGATATTAACTTTGAGAGAAGCAAGTTGAAGGATGCATGAATCTTCCTATACAATTTTTGAAAATTCCTATCATTTTCAAAGTCTATAATTATTTCATAGAAAAAGCTTTAAAACTATTAAGTTTATTCTATTTTCTTCTCTCTCTCTCTCTCTCTCCATATGTGTGTCTGGCACTCTGTAAAATTTTTAATTTATAGCTTTTAGCCTATAAGGACTGTCTCAGAAAGATACTAATTACACTTGCAGTGAAAGTAGAGATAGCTAAGCAAATGTGAAATAATTTCAGAAATAAACAAGATATGGAAAGAACTTAATAAACCACTAGTAGCCACAAACTCTATTATGAGGCAGGTTGTATATTGAGCTCTATTGTTAAGAAATTTATCTCATACATTCTTAAAAGGACCAAGTTTTGGGCATTCTTATTCATAATCCCCACAACACTAACAATTAAAGACACATTCTAATGATTTTTGGAAGAATCAGATAAACATGGAGTCATGGAAATTGCCATTTATATTGCAAAGGACAATATAAATTATTGATTGATGAAGCAATATTCTTCCATCCTTTCAGCAGTTTTTAAGCAGCATACCTGGAAATAATATGAAATAAATTGGAACAAAAGAGCACAAGCTTATAAGGTTTGAGTAAAATGAATAGCATGGGCAGAGGATTTATGAGGATGAGTATATGCTTAAATATTTCAGTCAACCATCAAATATGTGTGAAACTGTACATATAAGAAGAACAATGTGTTCATCCATCTTATAGTGTAACACAAAGTTATGTTTCTCAGAGGTTCATCATGCAAGTGAAAATACCATGAACATGGCCATATGTGACCTAATATTGTAAGAGAATCCCTGAAGTGGTAACCTATTAATTTGCAGATGAGTGAGAGACCTACCTATAGTCAAACAAATGCCTTTGTATTTAGATAAAGAACAGAGGACTTGGACTTCAAGGAGTATTGGTTTCATGAAGGCAGAAAAATTCACCTAACTTTTATCCAGTAGTTTATAAGGTCGATAGAATGAATTAAGGGTGACCTTTTAGATTGGAGGAACCAAGGAACAGAAGCAAGAACAGGAAAAAATAAAGGTCAGTTTGATGAACCTGAGTGACATACGGTGGATGAAGTCGAGTCCTGAGGAGTAGTTAGAAGTGAAATTGGAAGGGTAGCTTTGCCTAACCATGAGCTTCTGTTCATAACTTTCTCTTCAATGGTGCAGCACAGGCAAACATTAAAATGTACTTTAGCTCAGCAATAGTGTGCAGAAAAAAACTTATCATACCTCATTATAGCTTTAATTGCTTTTATAATTCTGAATTTGCTGTTCAATGCAAACGCTTAATTCTAAAGACGCGTGCTCTGTTTTAATTAGATAAAATAATCCTCTGTTGCTTGGGTAGTTCAATAAATTAGTCCCTAGGCCTAAACTCCCCTGGATCCTGTTGTTTATGCATTAATCTGAATGTACTCTAAGAACTAAATGGAAAATAAATGGATTTTTTAAGAGACAAACAGTAACTGTCGGCATACTTTCAAATTTGTAACCTTTGTATGTGACTAAAAATTCCCCATGGTTATTATAATAATTATGATTCATGTATATGTGCTCTTATATGTTCAGAATTTCTTCGATAGGCCATACTTTATTTAAAACTACATGTTAAAATTACTTTTTACTACTCAAAACTAAATAGATAATCTAAATCTCACTATTATACAGTCAATCTTCCATATCTGTGGATTCCAATCTATGGATTCAACCAACCAAGAGTCAAAAACATTCAGATAAAAATTTGTGTCCATACTAAACAAGTAAAGACTTTCTGTCCTTATTCCCTCAAACGATTCACTATAACAAATATTTACATGACATTTACACTGTGTTAGGCAGTGGTGTGAATGTCACATGTAGGTACTACTGCATTGCATATAAGAGGTTTCAGCATTCATGAATTTTGGTAGCTCTAGGGATCCTGGAAGCAATTTCACCCATATAAGAAGGGCCAATTGTGTGCGTCAAGGTGCTACCAATTCAACAGTTAAGCTCCTGCCAGTAGCACTGCATTTGTATATAACACACATCCCAAAGGAACCAGTCAATATGAGTAATTTGTGTTTTTTTGTTTTGTTTTGTTTTGTTTTGTTGGTTTTTCTCCGGTACCGGGAACCGAACTCACGACCTTGGGCTTGCCAGGCAGGCGCTTTGCCGCTGAGCTAAATCCCCAGCCCCAATATGAGTAATTTGAAAGGAAGTTCGATGACAAATTCTTCCTAACTATACTGTCTCACTGATAATGATGACAATGACACTGATAACTTCTGTTTCTTGAGTGGCTACTGTTTATCTCTCTACCAGGAACTTTATCTACATCATCATTCCATTCTTATATAGATCCTTATATAGTCTTGAACGTTATTATCATTATTTCAGTAATGTGGAAACTCTGGTTAGAGAAGTACTTAAGGAGTTAGAACGAACTGCTGGACTACTTGACCACAGAACCTATGCACACTGTACCAAACTGACATGGCTTCTATTCCCTCCACCCTCCTCCGTGTCTTGCTCCACATTCTAAATCTTTTTTTAAGTCCTTGGTTGGCACTCTAATTTGGAGAAAAATGAGGTGGCGGTCACTCCTGGCAACAGGTGGTTCCTGCTCAAACAAAAATCCTCTTTGCAGTTTCTTCTTTCTGTCAGTCAATCTGTCAAACACATGTTGCTAGACAAGTGATGGCGAACTTTTTAGAGCTTTCACTGATAATAAACAGCTGCTGTGTGATGCATGCCATAGGTTTGCCAAAGCCTCCTGTCAGATTCCTATCAATGAACAAATATCAGGTTTATATCTTCATTTATTACCTTCTTCAATTTAATGTATCTGATGCCTCTTCCCTTTGTTAGATAGCATGGGGCTGAATGTAAGAGAATGTGTCTATGGGGAGAATGCATGCTTTTAATTCTTGTGTAGTTGGAGTTTTTATGCTCAATATGAATATGAAGACCCAGGCAGTCTTATACTTCAGCTTTAGAGCTTTATATTTCCTAGGTTGTTGTCTTTATGCACCTTTAAGGGAGATACCACCTGGACAACAACAATTTTAACACTAATGTCTTCCTCTTGATTGCATTAGATTTGCAAATTAAACAGGTTAATGGTAACATTCTGTGTTCCTCTCAGCTCTTCTATTTAATACTCTTATCTGACAAAGTGTAAATAGGAGACATAATTAATTACTCATGACTTGCATGTCAAGTTGCATAGAAAAGCTACATCCCCAGGAGGCCCATTATTACATTTCTGACTGTTCTGTGAAATTAGTTTTGCAAAGGACAAACATACCTGAAGATAAGAGTTTGGCTTGTTTTTCTTTTCTTTTTATTTGATTTAGCAGAGTATCTGTAAAAAGATGTGGAAGAATAAAATAACATTAACTCTTAACACAATTGTAAAAAGCTTACTGCATTTGCCCAAGGGTAGTTATTTTTCCTTATTTTTCAGTTTCTGCATGACATACTAAATTCTGTTGATGAAAGTTATAAATTGGTAATGCTTTCACAGAAGAAAGGTCTTGGAATAAGACCACTGCCTCTTTAGAGTATATCCTGCCAGGAAAGCCATTAGCTAAGCATGCTGTACTATACCGTCCCCTCTGTAATCTGTCTCATGTTTGAGCTGGGAAGAGTACTACCATCACTAAAAACTAAGCCAAGTTTTTCAGCCATTTCTTCTGTCTTATCTGTCTAGAGTTGATCTGAATGAAATGAGGTCTCTGCTTAACTGGAGAGTTCCACATTTTATATATATCTCTCAAGCTGTTGCATGATAATTTTTGAAGAAACAAACGGCTTATGACAAAATGTGCTATACTATTATTAAAAGTGCATTGCCTCTGTAGATTTCTATCATTTTGAAGGAAAGAGATGGCTGGGAAGAACTTTTGAATGAACTTGTCTTCTGAGTTTTTAATATACATTTAATACAAGGTAGTATATCCTGCAGGTAAGACAAACCAAATACCTGATTTAAAATGATAGTAGGGTTGTGAGAACAGCAAGGCAATGCAAAGGAAAAACGATTCTGCCACAATCTCTCAGTCATTTCACCTCTCTGGAAAAACAGAACTCACAATCACTTCTTCCTCAAGGGATTACTGTGAGGTCTAAATGAGGTAATTTGTGAAAGCACTTTGTAAACTGTAAAGAATAATGTAAATACATGATATCTTTTTAAAAATGACTGCATAGCTCTTTCATTTACCTTGCTAGAGAGGTGTTGTCTTCCTCACATTTGTAACTGTGCATATGTGTAGTGAGTGCTGTGGAAGGATGTAATTAATGCTATAGTACATTCTTTTCTTAAAAAGTTTGCTATGGTCAAGGTAACTTTGTGTCACCTGCAGTCACAGCTGAATTACATGGGTGAAAGGAATTAATGCACAAAAGCAATAAGATTTCTGTCTAATAGCAAATGTATTCACATTAGCTCCATCGCTTACCTAGTGGCTGGGTCATTGCCCACTAAAAAAATGTTCGCCTTCCTGACGACATGTAATACTGTCAAGAATTCTATTTGTATACTGTTTATATGTACAATGACCAATCATCTTCCATATGTTATGGTCAAACATAATTCATTCATTCTCTCTATGAACATTTAGTTAAATGTCATTTGTATGCCAAATACTACTGTGCTAATTATTCACTGTTTCCTCAAGCTTCACTTGCCTGTGAGTATAGGAGGGTACCTGTTTATATTAACAACCCCAGTTACAGAGCAGTTGGTCCCACTGATACACCTGAGGCATTAACATCTTCCCTATAAAAAGCACCTTTAGGTAGTGGTCAGTATCTGGTGAAGCAGTTGCTATGGAATCCTAATTCCTCTGGGGACCACCTCTGTCTTTCCAAGCCCTATATTTTGCTACTAGACAACACCCCCAGCTCTGCCTTTGTGAATTCAAGCTCCTTTCCTGATGCACTCCAGTTTTACCCTCCCTTTGAAAACAAAAATCTTTCTTTCTAGTCAGACTTGGGTGTTATGTTTTGATTTTTCCAGTGGAGCTTCTAAACCTGCAGTTCAATCAGTTCTGTAATTCCTGTGCCACTGACTATTCAGGAGTCTCTGAATTCCCTGTAAACAAAAGTGAGAATGTATCCCTAGTCTCCCTTGCAGCACCCCTCTCCATTAACAACTGTAAAAAGTCGTTATGTAAAACATTACTTATCTTCTTCTTGTCTCCTTTGTCTACATTCTGGCAGAGTTAAATTAACTACTGGAATTTGGGAGGCTGAGGCAGGAGGATCGTTGTGAGTTCAAGACCAGTAGGGCTACAAAGTGAGCTCAAGGCCAGCCTGAAATGCACAGTGAGACCCTGTCTCAAAAAGATAACAACAACAACAATAAAAATTTAACTACTAGAGAGTGGAATAATAAAATGCCTGACAGCATGTAGATAGAAATATGTGAACATAACTTAAAAACAACAACTTTAGCTTCTGCCAAATATATGTCATTTTGTAGCCTTTGTAAAAGTTTGACATTCCAATGGAATAGATACGAAGTTAGATTTTATCTATGTTTGATACTCTTCCTCAAATATTCAGTCTCACTGTAGTTCAGTTATTACATAGTTTTGAAAGCCTAATTTATCACAAAAGTATTTGTGACAGACAGCTATTTAAGATGAATCAAAAACTAAAATTTTGAAAAATAAGCTTTACTATTCATATGAATATATCCTAAATTGAAGGAGAGTTTCTTTTATGTGAATTTATATAAATAATCATTATCAGGGTCTAAATAAAATAGAAAGCAATTATCAAAGTCAAGATTTCACTCTTGAAAACAGAGGAAATAAGACACATGAATCTTTTCAAAATTCCCATTTTTGAGCATCATTCATACTAAAAGCCCAGAATTACAGAAATGTGTCATATTGTGAGTGTGATGCTTGCTGATCACATCACTTTCAGAATCGATAGTATCGGGGCTGGGGATTTAGCTCAGTGGCAAAAAGTGCCTGCCTGGCATACGCAAGGTTGTGAGTTCGGTTCCCGGTACCAGAGAAAAACTAAAAAAAAAAAAAAAAAAAGAATCGATAGTATCATTCAAATAGTTCCAGAATATATTTATTCAGAGATTTAAACTCAAAGAGTAGTTCATTTTCAAGTAATATGATGCATTCACAAACATAGTAATGACTCTACAGAACGCTTTTTTCCAAAGGCATAATTCTACTAGACCTCCATATACAGAGGTCTGATAAAACTTAAAGAAATGCAAATAAATAAATAAATAAAAAGAATATCATCTTATTCCTCCTAACTGAACAGCTTCAGATTAATAGAATGCTTATCTTAAAAAATGAGAGTAGATTTGTATATTATTAAAACGGGTCTGTATTGCACATGAACACTTTTGGTGTGTGACCTTTCAGATCATATAAAATCCATACAAAGTTGACTTTGCGAAGTTTTCAAAACACTACAGTGGAGAAAAGAGATTTTAACTTTGTGATTCATGGTTCTTTTCATATGCTGATTGCAATTCAATACCAAGTCTTTCTCTTTTCACAAACCATCTGGGAAATTGACAAGCTGCGTCTCACCAGATGGCCTAGCATACCAACCTCTCACTTCTATGGCACCATACCTCCGTGATAAATCCTGGAATGCTTTCATATAATGCTCCTGCTTAGGAAGAATTCCACAGCTCATGGCACTGAAAACCGCTTCATCGCTGTCCACTTCATTTCCCAAGGTTGAAATTAGTTATTGTTTCCACTGAGTGCTAAATTGTTCTAAGGATCAGAGAAATTAAGTGATTCCAGTCAAGCAAACCCACCAAACTCATGTCACCTTATCTTTCTGTAACTCGTTTTCTTTTTCAGTCTTTCCTGCTCTCCTTCCTGGTCTCTACTTTTCCTATTTCCACTTTATCTGTGGAATGCCTTCTTCTTTGCTCCTCTTTCTTTTGCATCTATGTCGTTGGGACTCAGCAGAAGGCAAACACACAATTTTGAGCGCTGCGTGGGAAATCCTTCTTTCCAGAATCTACTGGGCTAATGGTTTACATCATGCAACACAAAATTCCATTTCCTTTGTCAATTATTTTGCAGTGTAACTACATGTGTTGAAGTTACTGCCTGTGAAGAGATTCTTTAAATTCTTGCTTCTCCTTTTGGTCTTTCTAAATGTCAAGAAGGCACTTGAAACCTCAGAAGGATAAAGACACGGAAAAGGCCTTTTTCCCCCAGCCCACAAATAAATCTCAACTCATTTTGTGTCCTCTCATTCTTTCCTTTCCTGCTCCCTTCTCAGCCCCTCTCAGAAGTCTCATACATTCTTCCAGTCATTTCACGTTAAAGAAGAAAGTGAGAGTCAGAAATTTCTCCTTATTTCTCCGGTGCCTCAAGTATTTCTCTTTTAATGATTTGAGGGCTGAGGATATAGCTCAGCGGCATAAGCGCCTGCCTGGCAAGAGCAAGGTCCTGAGTTTGATTCCTGGTACCATAAAAAAAAAAAAGTTTGTAACATCTTCAATTTTGTCAGCTTCTGAGTTTCTACTTTCTTATCTCTTTCTGAATTTGAAACTTTAGTGCCTCTTGACAAACATATAATCCCTGCATTTCCTTAAGGTTGTGCTTTGAATATCAAATTAAAATTCCTGCCAGGTTTTTCTTCTCATTCAACAGTAACTTGCTACCATGAAAAGGTACTGCCGTGGGAAGAACAAGGCATAGCACATAGAACCTTGTTCTAAAGACTTAATTATTTCAAATCGCCTTCTTACTGACATTTTCACAAATGCATCGTTATGTGTGATTTTACTTCTATTATCTCTCCACGTTGGAGCTGAGAACAGGACACCTCTCTGTAGCTGGAAGTCCATTTCCGCTTCCAGTTCACCCTGATTCAGAGCCAGAGGAAAGTGTCCACAGTTTTCCAGGCCCAGAGGAGTGTGAAGCAACAGCCTCTGCTTAGTCCAGCAGACACTGGTTCCGGATAAGTTCAACGCCTCTGTCGGGTGTTATTCTGTAGACTAGAAGAGCATCTACCAGTCTTTCCCAAGAATCTAACATGGTCTGTTTGACGTAGATTAAAAAAAAGAAATTGGATAATCAAAGAAAGATGCATTTCTTGATATGAAAAGTAAAACTTGGTGCTGGTTTAGGGGATGAGGGCCAGCAGATAATTCAGTTAGCTAAAGGGTGATGGAATAGAGTAAGATGAAAACCTGTCATCTCGCTTCCCAGATTAAAATGCATAAAAGGCTTTGCGTGGTTCTTCTGAAAAGGTCCTTTATCAATCTGGTATATGACTATTTCTCAGCATTGCCAGAATCTGTCTTCTCCATCCTCATTATTCATGCTGCAGTCAGTCAGAAGTTTTTTCAGCTCCCCAGTTACTCTTTTTTTTTTCTTTTGTACTGGGAAATGAACCCATTGTACTGGGGGCTGTACATACTAGTAAAGTGCTGTTCCACTGAGCTACATGCTAAACTCATTTTTAAAAGATTATTTTATCTTGAGATGGAGTCTTGTTAAGTTGTGCCAGCTGGCCCTGACTTTGGAATACTGCAGCCTCACTCTCTCAAGTAGCTGAGATTGCAGGTGTGTGCCACCATACCTACCTCTCATTTCTGAAAAGTCTTTCTCCTATTTTGTCCTCTTAATCAAAAAATCTCCTATTCTTCTCCAGCTTTCAGCTAAAAGGGCATTATTCACAAATGCATTCCTGACTTCCTCTCTAAATCTGGAAGCACCTAAGTTTTCCCCCAAATGTCCTTTCATTCCATGAGACACAACTTTAAAATCTCTTCTTAGGAGCTGTCCCACCTTAATTCCATGCTAATAGATACCTTCCTTCTGAATGGATCACTATAACTTGAAGATAGCTCCGTTAGTGGTTCAATTACTCTGTGAAGGCAATGTCTGTGCATGTATTTGGATTCCTGAATAGCCAATAATACTAATTTCTTGAAGAAACAGACTGTCTTAGAGTATAGCATGTCTTTAATTATCTTTCAATCCCAAAACATGCTCTTTCCTCTCAAAAAAAGAATATAGTGTAGTAGGTCCTATGTTGAAAGTACATAAGTTTTACACTTCAAGAAAAAGTGATGGAATTCAGGAAGGACTCAAATCTATTTGCAGTGAGATCAGGAAAAATGTCAGCAAAGAGACAATTTTAAGAAGGTTCTTTAGTGATAAATGGTTTTCCAGAAGGATAAATGGCTTTGCAAAAAGGAGGAAGAGGAGGAGGAGGAGGGTAAGGGGGAAAAGGAGAATGAGGGAGAGAGAGAGAATGACACAGAGAGACAAAGAAAGAGAAATCAAGCAAACAATTTAGTACAATATCGGACTGAGAAGGGGTGATAGATATAAATAGGTGAAAGAAAGGGACTGTTTATTATACAAAATTTATTTGGATGTATAACGTGGAAGGAATTGTATCTAGTGGCAGTAAGTAGAATGGAGAAAAGGCAAGACCAGAAGCAGGGAGACTGTGACAGTCGTCTAAGGAGGCAAGGATGAAGGCACTCCCCAATAAGTACTTGACTATCGGTCAGAAACTATATCAACACTTCCCATACATGATCTCATTTGAGCCCCACTAATCAGTGACTTCAAGTAGCTTCCATTTCCATTCACAGATAAGAAACTGAAGCTTTGACAGATGTACCTCCCCCAAAAGATGCATCCTACAAAAATGTAACAAAAACAGGATTCAAACCCAGGTGTTAATGATATTAAAATCTGCACTCTAATTCTACTTCATCATGGTAAGAGCAGAGGACCAAATTAAGAGGGTAGAATAGAGAAGTTTAATAGGGAAAGTCCATTGGGTGTGTTACTGATTAGATGTGCCAAGAAAAATGAGTTTTGTCTTAGTACTTATTTTCTGTTGTCAAAAGGTTTTGTTAGCTGGGATAGAGACCACGGGAGGACTTTGTGGGTTGGAGGTAGTGTGGGAAAGAAGTCAAGTTTTTGATGAATTTAAGGTGTTTATAGCATATCCAGGCAGAGATATCCCACACCAATTAAATAAGAACCTAGAGTTTGAAACTGGGACATGGGTTGAAGGATTTGAAAACCATCTGCCTGTAGGTAACATTCATAACTTGAAATGTTTCATCTAAAAATCACAAAGACATCTGTTTTTAATGGACAGTGAGCGTCTACTGTAACCGTGCTCTAAAGAAAGTCTTTGGAGGCTACGGGAGAAGATGATTTAGCCTGACACTCATACGCCGAATACCAGACTGAGACTGCTGGCAGAATGGCAGACAGCCAAGGATGCAGAGGACCCTACCTGCATCCTGCTGATGGGGTCAGAGCTCAGAAAGACTCACTATGTCATGTAGCCAGATCAGTGTAAGCTCTTTGCTATAAAAACCTTTGTCAAGCCTGTAATTAACATACATCTTCCAACCCTACTGCCCAGATAGCTGCATATCACTCAGTCAATTATCAGATTGACAGCTTAGCCAAGGGAGCACAGAAAGCTAGTGTTGCCAATTGTTAAATCTGGCTTGAGTTTGCTATGGGACAGAGGGAGAAGTTTAGACAAATCCTGCTCCCTATCCCCCTGGCTGAAACCTTTTAGATGAAATAATTGCCATCAAATGTTCTGAGATAAGATTTCTTGAAACTGTTTGGATACTTTACTAGAGGGAGAAGCAGCCACTAACTGCAAAAGACTACCTCTGTTGTACCAGACGCACAAGAAGAGATTCTCACCATTGCATTGCTATTTATACACAGCCAACTTCTGTCCTCAGTTCACACACACACACACACAACTCCCATTGATGGTGATGCAAGCTGCGGGCATGTGGCTGGGAACAGAACTTGGCCCGCTGAGCTGCAAGGCTTGGCATTCCTTTGCTCACTGACAACTTCAGGACTGGATCCCTGAGCATATGAGGTTTTAGAGGAAGAGTTCTTGCCTTAATTTCTTCTTCCCCCCTTTTTATCTTGGCCTTCAAATACAAAATAGAAACTTGAAACACGACTGGCAGCATTGGGTTGCTTGCATGGAATCAACTGTGTGAGGGCCTTGGAAAAACAGAGAAATTCCACATTTCTGGATTCAAAAACTTGACAAAATACTTTCATGTGAATGCGTTGCAGTCCTTAGGCTGAAGACTAACAGCTTGGCTTTGCAATCATCTAAGAAATAAAAGCAAAAGATGCTTTTAAAACAACTTTTGAACCTATGAAAATGAGCCAGTCCAGCATTTAATTTACCAAGGCCCTATGATGGGAATTTTTGTACCTCGCATTCTTTCTTATGAGTCATCCTTTTTCTTTTTTTCTTTTTTTTTTTTTTTTTGGTTTTTCTC
>NW_004955413.1:12042387-12072041 GCF_000276665.1 Chinchilla lanigera
AACTCACGACCTTGCGCTTGCCAAGCAGGCGCTTTTGCCACTGAGCTAAATCCCCAGCCCCGAGTCATCCTTTTTCTAGTCCAAGAGATTCTAGTGGGTCTGTGAGCAAGACTTCTGCCTCCTTTGTAACGCACATGTCAGCCTAGCCAGTCAGTGTAACTGGGTCCAGCAGCCAGCGCAGGAGCCACGCGAAGCAAATCACCGTGTGCTATTTCAAAGATTATAGGGGAGTGAGAAAGTGGGATGGTTTTACCCGTTGGGGTCATTTTCGCAAAAATTGACAAATAATGGAAGCCAATGAATAAAAAAGATAGCATAAGAAGCAGGGTTTTTAAAATGATATTTAAATACCTAGCTCCAGCCTTTCCTTGTGACAGAAAATAAATCCCTTCCATTCTGAAATTGATTTCAGGTGAATCTCTAATGGCTTAGAGCTTGTAGAGATTTAACAACAACAAAAATCTTGGTTTCTTCATTCACTCTGGAGATTCTCTCCCCCCAAATATATTTTTTAATATCACATGCAAACATTGCTATTTCATCAATTTTGTTGAAACTTTTTTTAGATAAATAACCTTGGGGCATACATGTCACTTGCAAATCACTGTGGATTCTCCACATGCTAAAAAGATAGACGGGAAAATGGTATTAGAGAATGCAAAACGTGTAATGTCTCTAAGTCTACACCACAGGGAAAGAGGAAGCCAGTGATGGGGGGGTGCCTCTTTGGATACGTTTTTATGGAGAATCCAATTATCTTGGCCCTCGGCTCTTGTCCAATGAGGCACCCTGAGGGGTCGAAGCCAGCATGCAGCCCCGGCAGTGTATCTGGGGCCAGGGAGAGCATGCTGTGGTACTTATTCCCTCAGCCAGCTGCCACCACCACGGTGGTTCTCCCTAAGCTTTGTGACTGCCACGTTTAGAGAAGGGAGCTGCTCGTGGTTGGTTGCTATAGAAACTACTATTTTTGGAGAAGTGAGTACCAAGGGTGGAAATGTACCACAAAGGCTTAAGCTAATGCTCAGGCCACCCTAAAGCTACAAGGATGTGATTCAGCGTTGATATCTGTGAATTGGAAGGATGATTTACAAAAACAGGTTTATTGGCTTTATTTAGCCTCCCAGTGACTCCACATAGAACTTGAGTAGTATTGCAGTGCAGTACATATCCATCATTCATCCAGAAAATGTATGTGTGAGGAATAAATATCTGTTATTTACTTGTGAGGAATTTTTTGTTGATGAAATCATTTGCTTTCATCGTGGTCTAGTTTGTGTCATTATTGTCAATGTGTATCCTCCTCACAAGTAATAGATCATTTTGCAGACATTCTACTCAATACTCCTACTCATGCGTAGGTTACAATATCCATTAGAGGTAGAAATCATCTTCCCTACACATGTAAACACACACACACACACACACACACACACACAGCATAAAGATAAAAATTTAAATAGCTTTGCTCATCTAAGAGAATCACTAAGCATTTATGTGACACTAGCAGTATTATAAGGTTGCTTCTCTTGTATACTAAGGTTTTTAGCATCTATTGCTTACCGAGTACTAAAAGAGGGGCCATCTAAAGAGGGGTGCTGTTTGATAATAAGGCACCTTATGCACATTGTCTTGCTGAGAATTCACAGCAGCCCTCTGAGAGAAGGCGGATCCTATTTTACATGTGAGAAAAATGAGGCTCACAGATGCGCGAAGTATCTAAGCAAATGAGTTTGACTACACAGCCTGTTCTCAAACAAGTATGCAAATTTCAAGACCTTGTCACATATTTGACTGAATTTTTTAAGTGTCTCTAAAGACCAAAATCCTCTGTGCATTTCGTGACAAGCACAACCATCCCACCATTCTGCATTTCTCTCCCAATACACTTTTCTTTAGTCTACCATGATCTCAATTTTGTTATATTTGAAATTCTGAGTAGTAAAAGATGAAGAGAGAAAGGAAGGAAAAGCATGTGGATTAAAATGAATTCAGAAACTAAGACAGCAGTGACTCATGTCAGTAACGTTTCCCTCTGCTTCCTTCTAATGCTTTCATCCAAGAGGGGCCCAAGTGGAAACCTGTTCAACAGTTATTGCTGTTTTTTCCCAACTTTTCTACAAAATGTGGAAGAGAGTGACTGGATGTGCTCTTTCCCATCATTAATCACAAGTTGCTTTGGGTTTCTTGTAAGGAAGCATTATGGTAATACTGTAGTATTACGCTGTGCCACTAATTTCCATGTTCACCTCCTGTCCTCTGTCAAACATCTCAGCTGCAAATTTTCTCTGTCCATGAACAACCCAGTATTGAATATGATAACTGCTGAGACCATCCCTGAGAAGTCATTGCTCTTACATAACAAAGGCTACAAAAATTGACTTGTAATCCCTACTCTACTACAAAAGTAAAGCTAAGTCCGGATTACATTTTCTTCTCATCTGAAGTTTAAAAAGTGTTTGAAATTTTGTCACCTCAATAAAGCATTTTTCTCAGAACTTTATAATATGACATTCATATAGCTTCACTGAGTTATCAGATAGTCATAATGTTTATTAGATAGAAGTGCTAGGTTTAAAACTCCTGGTGGTTATAAACGGAAATTCTTCTTATTATACAAAACATAGCAAAAATGCTTTTATTCATTTGAGGAGGTAGCTGGTATTTGCTAGCAAAGGAGAACTGCTGTATAATTAACTGTGTCAAAATGTTTTCTTTGTTCACAGTTAATCTAACTGCAGCTGCTAGGAGGCAGAATGGATAAATATGACTGTGTACTTTTAATTACAGAAAATGACAGGCGTAAGTTGTGACTGGAGCCTTGCCTGAGATTGTTACAGGCAAAAATGTTGCTCAGAGAGTCGTTGAATTAATAAGTAGCCTTTTATTTATTTTTCTTTTGGTGTCAAAATTTTCTAGATGTTAATAGCCACCAAAATAGAATGAAAAACCGGAGTTTTAACCAACCCAAGGAAATGGAAAGCATATAACTTATTTAGAGAAATCATGGCACACAGCACAATTTTATATTGACCATTATAGACACTAATATTTCACATATGTTACTTTATCTTAGCGGGAAAAAAAATGCTCCATACATGAATTTTCTATAGATGTCTTTAATAATTAAACTATTTCTAACTTTTCTCATCATCTGTCTGAGGAACCACTCTCAATTTTAATTACAATTCTAAATGGTCTTTTAATAACGAGGAGAAGGTATTTCATATTTGCTGCCTTTTATGTCCTCAATAGTATGCTGTAATGCCCATACGTGAAGGGATAATAGTCCCGGATCCTGGAGCTGATTCCTTTAAATGTTTATTCCTTTGAGATCATAATAGTTTTAAAGAGAAATGAAGCAACACTTCTTTATTTTGCTTCTTTTGTTGACATCTTCCTTTCTCTTCTGCTTATAAAAACAATGGTATGGCACAATGTTCACCAGATGTTATATAAAACAAGTTTATATTCTTTGTAACCTTGAACAAAGTAGTTAACCCCTCTATGTATGAGCCTACTTTTCTGTGAGGATAAAGTAGGATATTCAATATTTCACTCTTACATATGGTAATTTTTCTTTTTTGTCTGCTGTCTCTATGACTATTTTTAATTACCTATCTTCTTCTTATATATCTTTTTTTCTGTACTATGTTAGACATAGAGCAAGCGGGCTTCAGGTTAGAGGTGTTGAAAGGGTCATGGTCAAAGCTGTGGATAAGTGGTGTTTTCAGCTGCCTGCTTGCTTCATGCTAGTGTTTATCCCTCTGTGCAGTCACCGTGGGGGTGGCTGTCACCTTGGTGACAGCAGTTTTGTGCAGAGCCTGTAGAGTGAAGGCTGGTTTAGTTCAGAGTATAAACAGGTCCTGCTGCTTTGAGTAATTCACGGTGAGCAGACAGGCTACTGCCTTTGTTCTCTTAGCAGCTCTGCGGCTGAAACACACTAATAATAGAACATGTTAGTTGAAATTGTGCCTCTTTCTCTGTAATTACTGCATGCCAAAGTATTCTGACTGCTACTGTCACTCCCCAGCAACTGACGGCTGTGGGTGATTGTTTTAGATTGTGCTCCAGGGATTTATTCTGCTCATCCTACCTTCGTCCCACTACAGAGTGTGTTCAGTATCTTGACTGATTCATTTCAATATGTTGAGTGGTTTAAACTAAATAGAAATGAAAGTTAAGGAAATATTTTTACATCAGCGGATGTGCATTGTGGGTTTGCTTTGGATAAAGGAAGGTGGAACTGTTATAGAAATTGTTAAGATATTTTAGCCCTTCCTGGATCCAGCTTTCCTGATCCTGATAAACACAACTATTCACCCCCACCCCAAATCCTATCTGACTCCCTCAAGCCTCTGTACGAGTCAGTCCATCCTTAACGCACAACCCTGTCTCCCTCCTGTTTCAGACATCGAATTGGTCCATCAGGCTCTGCATTGTAAAGACTCAAATACAGTTTTACATTGTGCAAAATAAAGAAACAACACCAAATGAATTATCTAAGATCTCACAGTAGTTTAAGCAAACATAGAACAAGAATCAAGCTTTCCCATCTGTTGATCCTGTATGCTTTCTACTTCACTTTGATGCCTGCATCTCTTACCTGTTAGTTCGTGTAACAGATGTTACTGATAAAATGTGAACAGAAGTTGTCAGTGGCAGGTACAAATTCAAGGCCAAAATGGAAAGTTTGTCCCTGCCGGAACTTCTGTTCAGTTTTAGTTACATCTGCTAGAGATTCTAAACTCAGTGTACATGAATCATCCAAAAAGCTCTTGGCAGTTGTACAAATTTTTGTTTTCTCTTTCTTGATGCATTTTATGGAGCAAAACAAAAATGACCAAGACATGTACAGTTTATTTATTTGCACACTGAAAATTGAATTTTTAGGCATATCTAGAATTTGATCTAATTCTGTAATATAAAACCTCAATTGGAACTGGGCTATCCCCCAAATAAAGTTGATATAAGTGAGGTGCAGAATCACCAGGTATTTCCCAGACAATCCAGGCTGCTAGTTTTGAGAGAGTACATTACCTCCTGGGACGCTGAAGGCAAATTTATTTTAAGGCATAAATTTGGGGGACAAGGAAAAATTTACACATATAATAATATTGATTCTCACTCCTGTAATAATGTAGAAGTGTCTTTTCATTTATTCGGGTATTCGTTTAGTGTTTCACTGTTATTTTATTGATTTTTAATATCCTTGTGGGATTTATTCTCAGACACAATGCTTTAGTTGTTATTATAAATGAATCTAGTTTTCTATTGTGGTTTTCTAATTAATTTTTGTTGACTTACTGAAATGGAGTTGATTTTTTTATGATGATCTTGTATCCAACACTGGATAGAATAACTTTATTAGTTCAAATAATTTGTCTTTCCACCCTCCTAACTGTACACCCTTTCTAGTTTTGCTTCAAACACATTCACCTTTAGAGAGATCCTAGAATTCTCCAAACATTTTCCTTTCTTCGTTTTTCTTTTCTTTTTCCCTATGCCTCAAATGTTCTTCAGCTCCTTAATAATTTAGTTCTTTTTTTATTTATCTTTCAAGACTTTATTTTAAAAAAAATAGTATGTTTAAGGAAACTGTTCCTAAGTCTACTGTCAAATATGGACTCTCCCTCTATTTCCCTTTACCAAAATCATCAGCACTGTTTGTAGCCCTCATAAACTTTACCAGAGCTAGAAACATTTTTATTTATTCATATTTTACTCTAAAGTGTGAGTTTCATCAGGGAAGGGGCTTGTCAGTGTGGTTGCAAGCTATTTTCTAGGCACCTACAACAGTCTGACAAATAGCAAAGATTAAGAAAATATAGAGATACAAGAAGATTGATCTAAAATTAATAATTGAAGATCTCTGGTATAGAGTAGAAGATACATTTTAAATATTCAATATGTCGTACTTTGTCTCCATTATAAAAGAACACAAATAATACATGACCATGAATATAAATAACAAAAAACTTGAAATTTTCTATTTCAAGTACTATCTCCAAGCACTATGTAGGAACAAAAAAAAAAAAAGAAAGAAAGAAAGAAAAGAAAAAGCAGCATGGAAAGAACCACATGAATGTAAACACATGACAATTTAGGCATGCACATGTCCTTTAACCTATGCCATATATGTTGAAAACATATAACAGTGCAAGAAAGCATGCAACAGATATTCAACAAATAGCTCAGGAATCATTTGCTTCAGAAATTCAGAATGTATGTCCAACATCCAGTGCAATGGAAAAATAGGGCTGATTTGGTCAAGGGTCCCAGTCAGAATGTCAGTTTGATTGGTTTGGGAGCTGCCCAGAGATTAGTAAAGCATGCTTCTCAGTGTGTTCTGGAGAGTCGTGGATGTGTGACCTTATGGTTTATATCCAGTCCCTGGCCTCTTCCTCTCTGCTGCTGTTCCTCCGGTCAACTTCCTGGCCACTCTGAACTAAGGAGCTTTGCACTGCCACATCCTTCCTCCATAAAATTCCTTCCTTGGAGCCAGCTGACTCTGGACTACAACCTCTGAAACTGTTAGCCAAATGAAAGCTGTCCTCCTTTAAGTTGCAGGTACCAAGTACTTTATCCCAGAAACCAGGAACCTGGCCAATACATTCATTCATAGCGCTCTGTTAATGAACCTTTCATCTGATTAAAAAAAAAAAAAAAAAAAAAACCAAAAAAACAGAAAACAAAAAACAAGTTATTCTGGCCTATGAGATAAAAGCTACCAAATACTTAGTATATACAGCAAAACATTTGATTTTACTTAAGAACATGAAAACCAAATGAATGAATGAATGAGTTTTAAAGAAATACTTAAGGTTTTGTCACCACTTGGACATTATGGTATGTTATACTTTGCTATACAGCCTGTATGTTCCCCATCAAATCAAACCAATGTGTACAAGGGCCTTAAATTTCCTTTAATGAGATTTTGATTAATTTTATAAATTATTTGCAGTAGAAGTGGAGAGATGTTTTACAGGTTTATACTGGTCAACTCTTCAAGATAAATTTGCCCAGTATAGTGTAGATGATGTTCATTCTCCAAATCACGAATCAGAGCATTTAATCACAAAAATCAATGAAAAATTAATATATGGAGAACAATAACTACCCTTTTTATACCTCTATTTTCATGTCAAGCTCCCCTGAAACAACATGGCCTATTAATATGGTATCCTGCGGATACCATGGAAGTGAATGATCCATGGTTATTACTACTGAAACACACACCAATGTACATCTGCTGTGTATCCCATTGTCAAACATTCTGAAACATCCTTTCAAATCACTAAGGACTCTGGATTCAACAGCAGCTATGAAAGTCAGTAGGAACAACTGAGAAAATAATGCAAATGGACTGTAATCTTGGCTGGCAAAAAGTAAGGAATTGGGTGTTGAGTTTATATGCATTTTTCTTGGCCAAGGGTATCAGAGTTAGATGTCAGGTTTTATACAATAATTTTCACATTGCTTTTATTGTCACAGATGCAATATTCCAGTATTATATGTTCATCTATTCTTAAATATCTTAAAATATATCCTATATAAATATTATTATATGTTCTATTTACACTGAATATTCCAGAAAATAGGAAATACATTATATTTACAAAGCATTGTTCAAGTTCAGGCATTTTTTATTACTGCTCTTTCTTTTATGGTATAGATTATAAAGTTAAAAAGTGCATTACAAATGAATTGAGAACTATAAACCAGGTCCAGTATAATATAAACCAATACACCCAAAAGAATGATCTCATGTACAAGTGGCTTAAACTATAATATAAATTCTCATTCAAAATATTGTAAATCTGAGTTAAGTGTTCTATTACAGGTTATACCACATAAGACTTTCTAATTCCAAATTGGAAAAGCTAAACCTGTATACTAAAATATGTTCCACTAAAACATCTTTAAGTACATACTTTTTCTATTATAACTTGAGCTTTTTAAAGTTAATGATTGAAACTAATCTTGGAACACTTGCAAAATGTGATTGAAATGAAATATAGAAGAAATAAGCTGTAAATTCAAGATGGCGCAAATTTAATTTCTCATTGACCTTGAGCACATGTAGGGAGGAAAATTGGCACTCTCTTAACAAAACAAATCAGAGCGGAGTTTCTGCATGAAACAAAGTTTGAAATGACTATGGAATGAAAGTAAATATTTAGAAGATTAATTCCTTGAGCTTCCTCAATATCTTAGTTTTGCAAGAATTTGAAACCATCTTCTCCAGGGACAAAAGAAAGTAATTACCTCTCCTCCACATGGTGTTTAATCATGCTCTATTTTTCCAAGAACAGCTGTGCAACACTGGCTGGGCTACAAATTAAACACACCTCCTTTCACTTGCCTAGATTTAAAAGATAATGAATATGTTGGTGACAGAATCTGAATTCAAAAAGATTTTAATACATTGGAGCTACAGGCTGGAAACAAGATGAAAGTAATCAAGGATAAAGGTACAGTCTTATACCTGGGTCCAAAAACTAAGCGAGCACACATAGGACAGAGAAAGATATGGCAAGGGTAACAGAGCAAATAGCACAACAGCAAATGTAGGAGCTTTATTTCACAAGAAGCTAAATATGGATGAGTGACATGATGTAATTGACAAAAAATATTAATATGGCTCATGCTAGGTAAGGGGAAGCATTTATGGTTCAAGACCAAACTTAGATAGATGTATAAAGTAATTGAGAATGACATAGGCTCTTTGTAACCAAATACACTTAAAGTATGTCCAAGCAGAGATTAAAGGAGCTATACCTGGTAATGCTCATTTTGCTAGTTTTACTAAAACTGCAAGGGTTTCTTCTATGACAAGCTTGTAAATGCTTAGATGTGGGGTATTGTCACAATATTGCCTATGTTAATATTATAAGTATATACATGCACCATCCATAACTCAGTGAAAGAAGGTGTAGCCAAATGAGATCACACTTATGAAATCTATATTACTTTCATAATTGTAGCAAATACTAAAAACTGTCTCTTATGCAAAGCAGAGGAGAAAATGTGATCTCCATAAAAATCACAGAGGATCTGGCAATCTGACTCATAAAACATCTTGAGGTTCAGTCCAGAGAATAAAGAGTGCAACATGGCACATTTACAAGAAATAAAATAAATCTTTAAACATATGTAAAAGAGAGAGATCCTTATTACCTTTGTGAATATTCATTATTGCAGAATTGGTATATCTCCCAGGTGGAAAAAAAAGTGTTTTCTTGGCTTTTCTTTCTATAAATAAATCACAGTAGTAAAAACTCTCAGAGGAATGTCAGGTGGATGCTCTGGAAATATTTACCATAATTTATTTCTGTGGGTTTCTAAATGTTATAGTCCAAAACCTCATTTATCGGGGCTGGGGATTTAGCTCAGCGGCAAAAGCGCCTGCCTGGCAAGCGCAAGGTTGTGAGTTCAGTTCCCAGTACCGGAGAAAAACCAAAAAAAAATAAAAATAAAAACAAAACCTCATTTATCAACTTTCTGTCTCTTTCATTGTAATTACAGTTTTCTATTTCTACATTATGAAACAGTGCTGTGACAGGAACCCCTATGTTAGGAGACATGCACATTCCACCAACTCATCTAGTTTATTCTTGACTGTAATTAAACTCACAGGGGAGTTATCCTTGTTTGACAAAGTAGGGGTGGAATGATTTGCAGAACTGACTAAGTCTCAGCGATAAAGCTGGACACTTGTCCTGAAACTTTCTCTGAATTTTTGTAATGTCTATGAACGTTTGGCTAAATCAGAAAAAAATGAATCATTTTGTTCTGCAAGGAAATGGTACGTATTTATAGAGCTGAGCAACATGCTGATGCTACAGTCACTGGTCCCATAAATTGAACAATATGAATATGATTCATGAAGAAATTGATGTGCCCAATTTGGTTATTCTCATACCGGTTCGTTGCAGTCAGAAACTTCTGGCTAGCATACAGAAACAAGACCGTTTTAGTGGGTTAGCTGCTAAATTGCTGGCTTTCTGTGTTTTGACCCACTCTCTGAATCATTCTTTATCTTTTTTTCTTCAGAAATTGATTTTTTTTCATGATTAAGCTTTGTCCCAGGTCTGTATCACTTCACCAATGTTGACAGTCTTCTGTTATTGTCAAGAATTCTGTATCTAGTTTTGCTTGCTCTGATTTTACAATGCTGGGCATACAATGCTTGATCATTCATTCATTCTGTGACAGTCCTTAGTAACCCCGCATTCTGGTTGACCTGGAATCTCTTCTGTCCGTCCACCTGTCTCTCCCTTCTCATACAAATCTGATCAGTCCAAATGATCATCCATTTTATGTGTGTGAAACTCAAAGAAAAAGTATAGAAAACTTTATTTTTGCAAAGTGCAAATCATTCAGTCTTTTAAATGCATTCAGGTTCTGAGGAATTCAAAACTTGGCTCATTGTCAAGTGGCTTTTCTATTGCTTAAGAAGAAGTAGTGCTCAGACAACTGAAAAGCTAGTTCAGTATTTGTCTTCTGCAAAAGCAAGACTTTTCCTTAGGTTAATGGGAGCAGATGGAAGTTATATTTCACCTAAATAATGCATTTAAATTACAGAGAAATATCACTTAAGGACAATTCATTAAGAATTCATTAAGATGAATGAAATACAACTAAAAGAGCTACAAGCAGCTGTCCAAATTCTTAGATGGGGAGAATCATTCAAGCTTCTTCTCTGGGCCCAAGTTCTACTGGACAAAAGTTGACCACACAAACTTTGCTTGCTAACCAGCATTCCCTGTTGGTGTGGGCTTCTGTGCATGGTGGTGGAAAATAAAACACCCTCTACAGATTAAGATTTCAAATTTGCTACTAAACTTTGCTTGGGATTGGCTATATCATGCTGTAATTGCTATTTTTGTCCTTATGGAAATAGAAGTAGAAAGATTTCAGCATAGGTTCTCTGTCTGAAAGATAAAGACAAGAAGTGGAAGGAAGAGAGAATATTCCCAGGGCCAAGTTTAAAAGGAATTAGACAGTTGTCGCCTTTCCCATTTCTGTGTTTCATCTCTGTGTTACAGTAATTCTGTTCTCTGTCCCTTCTCACATTCTCTGTACTATTTGGTGTGGTTTATTTCCTCTAACTCTAAAGCACATTTTTTAAACTCTTGAACTTTATTTTATTAGCTACTTCATTGTGCAGCTGTAGAAATTGAGAGACAGGAAAGAAAAGTCGCACAGTTCCTAAGTGGTGGAGTAGCCCATCACCAGTTCACAGCAAGGGCAAAACCACCCTGAAATGTGTTAGAAAATGACATTAGCATCTTGGTAGTATCAAAGCCAGTCAGATTCAACATTCTTCAAGGCAATAATAAGAAAGTCAGGTTCACCCTTAAAACAGAAGTCACAGTCATTAGGTAATAAATATCAAGCAAAATGTATGTATGTTGTTTTGTCTTTTTCCTTGTGACATTTCTATATTGTATTCCCTGATGATAAATCACTTTTGAATGGAGTTGCAAAAAATACTTTGGGCTGTTCTTTGCCTACTTTTCCCCCAAGCAAGTGGCCAGTTATCTTTTCCTGAGATTATACAATTGCTATAGCAAAAGTGAATTGCCAGCATTACAAAGAGTCCCTAATTAATTTGTGTGGGAGGAACTCAAGTGATCCTTATACTCTTAAGATTTTGATTCATAATTGTTCAACTGCAACACATTTGCATAATTAATTTGAATGTTTGTACCCTAAAAGTTTTAAATGTCTTTTGAAAAGCATAGCTGAAACTTCAAAATTCCATTTTTTCTTCACATGTAAGAGTATTTAATGAAATACTTATAGGAGTTTCAATGAAGATTTGAGTTGGAAGTTGTACGTGAATATCTTTGTCTAACAAGACATAAGGAGTATAGTAGGGATAACATGTAACCCACAGCAGTACGTCCAGAAAAAAATTTTAAGTTTGTTGATTGAAATGTTTTATTTTTCACCTTCTATAAGTAACTGTTCAGTGACCAATTAGAAAATGATATAAACTAATAAATGTGAAGTAAAGGTCAGGCAATTAACTACATACTTAGTTCAGATAGTGCCATTTGAATATTTTGGTTAACCAACAACCCCTTTATTTCCAATCAACCAAAGATTCTGCAATTTAAAAAAATGATCAAAAGGGGTGGCAAAGGAAGATTACTCATTAGTGACAAAATGAAGGAAGTAATAAAGCAACTCCATTCTAGAATATAACAAGATAAACTATTACTGTAAGCAGAAGGAAATGGCAGAGATTCATTTTTGAAAGCTAGCCCCAAAATGTCATCACAGCTAACTTAAATCAATATCTATTTTTGAATATCCCTTTTAAGAAAAACAAGGCTCTAACTCCTGAAGGAATAAAACATGTACAACCCGTGGTCTCAACCCTTCAAGAGAAAAAAATTTATAGAGAAATGACTCTGAGGCAAGAATCAAATCACAATGCAAAGTAAAAAGTGTGGCACAAAGGTTCACACCCTGGTCTAGGTTGACAGAAGAAAACTTTACATAGAAGGGAGCAGTTCAAAACTTAGTGGAGTCTGATGGTAAAAAGAAGCGAGAAAAAAATTTTAGAATAGTGTGAGCGAAGTTATATGCAGTAAAACGTTCTTAACAGGAATTAATACACCACATTCAAAAGTAGTGTTATAAATTTAAGGCAAGGCTAAAATGGGGCTATACTGAAAGTCATGGGTCTTTTTCTAAGTTAATGTTTCCAGCCAGGGACTTCCACAGAGCTCTAGATTCATACATACAACTGTATACTTAGAATCTCCAACTGAGGGTCTAGTAAGTGTCTCAAATGTAACCTGCTTGAAGCTGGTCTCCTCATTTTTCTCCTTTCAATCTTGTTCTCTTGCTCTCTTCCCTGTCTCTGCTAGGAATGGTTTTATCCTGTCAGCTGACAGAAGCTAAAGTTGTGATTCATCCTTCGCACCTTCTTTTCTCTCATATCCTATGATCTTACCCCTGGTGAGAGGAAGAGGACAGAAATCTCCTTGAGCCTGAAGGGCTGTGATGGATGCACCACCATGATTCGGACTTCACCCTACTCTGGGCCTGCTCCATCTCTCCTTCTGGGTCCAAGAGTGATGGAGATAATTTGCTTTACTTAGTTAATCAATAATTAACAGATCAACCATTGAACATTTCTCAAAGTCTTTGGTAGGTTCACTTCTCATTCAGCAATAAAGTTGTAACAAGTGTCCTGACTTTTTATACTCTTGCCCTGTATTCTCCTAACCTATACCTAATTCACTCTGTTTCAGCCACAGCGTGGCTCTTCTTGGTCTAGGACGCTCCACCTGCCCCATCATTCCCAGTATCACTCCTTCACCAAAACTGGCTGAAATGTGACCTTATCAATGAGCTTTTTATACCCACTTTGCATGAAGGTTTAATCAAACTATCTTGCATCACTTGCAATACTTTCTAGCACCATTTCATGCTAATTTTCCTATGCATTTTTTATCACCAAAATACTGTGTGTTCATTTATCCTCCCCTTGTTGACTATCTTCATTTCTACAATGTAAGTAGAGGTTTGTGCCTGTTCCAAAAAAAGACTGCATCCCTAGCATCTAGTAGAATAGTGCACAGTTCGGAGTAAAGCAAACAAACAAAAAATTCTTTGAAAGGCTTAAGACAGTTGAAAGGAATGAAGAAGCAATAAGAAGGGTAGATAAATATGAAGTTCATTCATGAGCCCTGCATTTATCTTCTAAATAATTTTCTTGAAAATCTTTACTCTCTGCTTTCTCTGTGTCACCATTTTCTTACTAAATTGAGCACTGAGAATGCTATATATGCCAAACTTACTGCTGCACCTTTCGTTCATGGATGTGCTTAAGTGGATCTGTCGTAATTCTAAAATGACATAGATGGGGGTCCCTTGGATGAAAAATGAAGTTCATTGGTTGGAGCGTGGAAGATGGGAGAAAATGATAAAACCTCCTCTATTCCTCTATGGGCAATTCGTCAGAGGACTGAGATCCTGGAACAGAGCACCACTGAGGTGAGGAATGGTCAGTCTCACTACCCAAGCAGGACAAGTGGATGGCGCTTAGTTTGCCAGTGTGCCACTATATTAGTACACCAAGCACTGTGAGGATGTGAAGATTACCAGATGTCTTGAAAGGAGTTGTAATTTGACTTTCCACCAACACAGTTTTCTAAAACTGAAACAAAAAGAATTTCCTCAGCAGAAATATTCAGTGACATCTAATCCGCCCTGAGAAGGAATGATTTCTTTGCGTCCCCGTGCATTAAGGGGACACACCCTTAATTAAAATCAATTCTCAACCTAAAAGGTGTAGCAGAGGAGGCCTCCTTGAGGTCTGCAATTCCAGTTTCCCCTTCACCTGCTCCTACAGATGCATTAGCAATCAAAGGCATAGAGCTTAGTTTGGACCTACCAGGTGGAATGTGGAAGCTTCTCACTAATATTCACATGGCTTCTTTACATTAAGCATTTCGTCCAATTTTCCTCTCTATAATCCTCCCTAAATTCAAAAGAAGTGACTTATTTGTTCATTAAAATATTCAATTCTGATCACTACATGTAAATTTGTTACCTAAAGCAGACCATAAACTTTGACATTGTATTAACTCAGGCCTCTTTCATCACTAGCTGAGTGGTTACCCAGAGCTATTTATGGAATTAAAGTGATTTTTAGGCTCTCAATTGTCCTTCCATGTATACTGATAATACACCTTAAACACTACACAGATTCTGGAAAATTTTGTTAACTGAAAACTAAGGTGTATCATTCAACTTTTAAAATATAGATATATTTATTCTTCAAGGAATAGTATGAATATTATTTCAGTCATGTGACACATAAATTATCAGAAGGTTTTCTGAGGCAAAATTCTTTGTGTAAATTTAAGACAGTCACAGAAAGTAGTAAAGCATATTATAACTTAGATCTGGAATGTCTCCTAAAGATCCATGAGTTGAAGCCTTGGTCACCAGCCTGTGGTGCAGTATTAGGAAGTGGTGGAGACTTTAAGAGGTTTGACCCAGGAGAAGGAAGTTAGGTTTTTGGGAGTGTGCCCTTGAAGGAGATATTGGGACCTTGGCCGCTCCTTTCCCTCTTTCTTCTTTCCCAGCCATAAGGAGGTGAACAGCTTTGCTCCGCTATGATTTATTTTCATGCTACAGGCCCCAAAGTAACAGAGCCAAGGAACCATGGACTGAAACCTTAAAAATTCTGAACCAAAATAAATCTTTTACCTCTGTGAAGTGATTTATCTCTGGTATTTATCACAACAATGCAAAGCTGACTAATATAATGTGCTTAAAATATTTTACAGAAAAATTGGGATACTTTCCCTGGATTTTACTTTGCATTTCTAAAATCATAACCTTCTTTATATTTGAATCTATCAGTTATTATTAAAATAATGTATACAATTATGAAAGGCTTCTTCATCTGTCATAACAAATTCAATGAAGAAAAATCTATAATAACAAGACAAATTTCAAAGTGACAAAGCCATGGTTGCTATTTTATCTATATCTATCTATCTATCTGTCTGTCTATCTATCCATCCGTCTATCTGTCTGTCTATCTATCCATCTATCTGCCATGTTGAGATTAGGCCCAAGACCTTACACATGCTATGCAAGTGCTCTACTACTGAGCTACATTCCTTGCACTGTAACTGTGAATTAAAATTGTAAAATAATTTTAAAAAACTGCAATTGATGCTTGAACATCTCATGAATTAGGAATATAAACTCCACATAGTTGAAATTTTGCAAATAACATTTCCTTATTTTTTCAATATTTTTAGGCCACATGGTTCCTTTGCAAGTTTTTTCAAATTGTCATAAATTTCCCCAAACATAATCTGTATATAAATGCAATCAGGTTGTTCAAACTTGTGTTATTTAAAAGTCAACTGTGCATGTGAATATTAATTTAATTACAGCATATTGTTATCTTCTCCAAGCATAATTCTTCTTTATAAAGACAGAGAAGTTTAAGCCTTTGATTTATTTTATTTCATTTTAAGTAAATTTGAAGTCCATGAAAAATAAAAGGAAAAAGAAGATTGCACTAGATCTATAATAAACATTTTGATTTTTATATTGGTGGTTTTCTTAATATGTAAAGCACTTTTGCAAGTCAACACAAAAGAATACTCAGTGGGAAAACAGGCAAAGAAACTCATGAATAATTCCAAAATTGAAAGTGCAGGTGGTCAAGATGCAGGAAAAAAGTCAGTAAATATTATACAAATGTATGAATTCTTCCTTTTGCATTTCAAAATCACAAAAATAAAAATAAATCATAATTCTCTTTGTTCAAGGCAAGCCAGGAAAACTTCTATGAGCTTTTCACTTATGATGACATTAAAAATTAAAAATCTTCAAAGTGTGTATACATTGAATCCAATCACACCTATAAAATTATACTAAGGATTAATCAAAGATGATTCATATCTTTGTTAAAGATGAATCCAATGATATGTCTGATGAAAGTATATTGAAATATTACTTACAATATAAAAAAATATAGCAGCCTAAATTGCTAATAGCTGGAGTTTATAAATTGTGCATATTCACACTTTACAAACCAAAATAATTACAATTCACAATATTTAAAGCAACATGAAATTTTAGTGATTTATTGCTAAGTAAAAATAAATAGAACATATAATGTTATCATGCAAGTTATATCTGGAAAGATCTTCACCAAACTCTTCATGTCAGCTTTTTCTAGTTGGTGAGGTAATGATTTTCCAAGTTTTGGACAATGAATAAGTAATATATTTATAATTAGAGAATAATTGTATTATATAAAAGTTGTAGGACTTTATAACCAGCAAGTAATCTCTTAATGTTAAATAAATAGTAAAATCTCAGCTTCACATTTTAAATTTGAGCACTGAACACAGGAAAATAATAATCCTTAAGCATTCACTACAGCTGACATATGTGTATTGCAGTTTTCTTATGTATATATTTCTTTTTGATAATATTAGGCAAATTAAGATCATATTAATGAAACTTCAGTTTCACTTTGGGAAAGTCTTTAAATAGTGATTTCCTCTAAAAGTTCTAAATGTTGCCTTGTAGGAGACCACCTAGAGGACTTCTCTTGAAAGACGAGCAGTCGTCTACATTTTGGCTAAGCCTGGCTCTGTTTCCCGGTATTGATATGTACAGAGCTGGCTTTATGTGCAGAGTTTTGTTTCTATTCTCTCAAGTGACACTGAGCAATGCAAACAGGTCTAGAGGAGGTGCTGATGTGTATGTAGTCTTTGAAGCAAGGTGGCAGGTCAGTGTTGTCCTGCCCATAGCTCCCAAGAAGTATGTGTCAGCCAGCTGAGAGCTGCCCAGAGAGCTGGTGCTGTTGATGAGACTGAGCCTCAAGGTAAGAGGCTAGGAGTGCTCAGGGCATAAAAAGTTACACATCAAAGCTGAGCCACTAGACTCGGCCCCAAATTGTGTTATGCAGATTATTCTTTGTGCATTTCTCTCTCTCTCTCTCTCTCTCTCTCTCTCTCTCTCTCTCTCTGTCTCTCTCTCTCTGCATATTGCAGGCCTCCTACCTAGCCCAGCTTACAGCACTCATGGACTTCCTGCCACTCTCACAGTCACTCATCCCCAAGCTACTCCTCTCTTGGTGAATCAATAAAACCTGGGTTCAGCCCTGGGTTGAGGTCTTTGTTCCAGTGAGCCTTCATACTAGCTGGACTTAGGCACCCCCTTGGCTTCCCACAACTACAAATATGCCTTAGTGTCTTTATTCTCACCATGCATTGCACCAGAAGTGGTAGATTTGAATTAACTTATTAAAATTCCAATCACTTCCATGGGATTACAAATGTGGACTTTTCTGGACCATGATGAGGTCTAGAAGGGCTTCCTATGTTGCCTAAGAATTCTTATGACTAGTAACTATTTGTGATGTAGTAATGGTTGTAAATATCCCCAATGAATCACTTGTTTATGTATGCCAATAATGTTTTCTGCCTCTTCAGCATGTTGTGATGCAATGTAAAACTTCAATAGTTGCTTAATATGAATCTTAGTGGCTAAGGAATACAAAGCAAGAACAGCACTTCTCTAGATTGTTTCTAACAGGGACCATTTATTTGTTCAGTATCTATCACTGTCTAGTTTCATAAAGCATTCATCAAAAAGACCCTAAAGTACAGTATGAAAAATAGTTGCCATTCATACAAAAGTAATTCAAAAACTCAATCCTTCTGGTTTGACCACAGGTATTATGTGGCTGTGGGAAGGAAATTTGGCAGTTTCTTGTTTTTTCTTAAGAGGAATATCTTCTCTAATTAAAACCACTATGGTTTGGTACGATTTTATTTTTCTTTAAAAGGGAGGCCAATGTAATTACACAGACTGAAAAGCAGCCAAAACAGTAAAGCAAAACTTACTTCTTTAGTGAAATATTATGCCAGAATTGCCTGTATCACTAACTTGTTGGAGGGGCTGGGGATTTAGCTCAGTGGCAAAGCGCTTGCCTGGCAAGCGCAAGGTCGTGAGTTCGGTTCCAGGTACCAGAGAAAAACCAAAAAACCAAAAAAATAATAATAACTTGTTGGATGTAGGGTGGGGCACATAAGAAGGATTCCAGAAGGACATCCAGAACATTCCCATTTGCTTGTGAACTGAAGCAACCACTAAAGAAAAGCTAGATATTAATTTTGAAATGTGATAATACTCAGTTTTCCTCTGTAATTTAGCCTGAGAAATAAATAGACTGTCTTGCTCAGTGCCCAGAATTTTCAGACAATGTTGTGGAGGATATTGTTTTGTATTAGGTTCAGATTAAAACTGGTGCTGGCAGGTGGACCGTCTATATTTGTCAGCTGATTAATTAGAACTTGGTTCTGAGTCAGTTAATGATATGACTGTGACAAGGGCAATTGGAGTTTATAGGACAGGTGGTAATTAATGTCTCCAGATGTTTTACGTGGCATGTAGTTGAAATACATGGAAAAATGAAAGTAGAAGTAATTACAGTACCTAAGAGATGCTTTTACTATACCCAGTCTATGTTTAAAACACTAATTTAAAGTGGGCACAAGAGTTTGAAGGAAACCAATGTAATTATGGAGTCACAGAATTGAACATAAGCTTTGGTCTCCTGGTCCATTAATGCTAGGACACTGGTGGTAAATTACCCTATGAGAGACACATAATAGAACAGGAAAAAGAAGCAACTTGGGTGCTGAAACTGGTATCAGAATTGAAGCCCCTAAAAACAACTCTTCATTAGATGTTTTACGTAGTTTCATACTGAAGAATCTTTTGAACAGGCAAATCATAGGACTGGTGAGAATTGAGATATTGCTTGTTTCTAAATGTCTGTTCTGTATCTATTCTTAATTTCAGCGGTACACTTTCATCTTTTTCTCCACCCACTCTTGCCAACTATTCTAGTTCTTTATAGAGAGAAGTTTCTAACCATCAAAAATTAAGAAAATAAGACACTGTCATTGACTTGATTTCAAATTCAAAAAGCCATATCTGCAAGGCATTTGGTGAAAACAATCAGCAGCAATTGTTTAACATCATAGGTGACTAAATACCAGTTGGGACATATAGGAGCACTGGACAAAAAACATACAGGTTTGTGAGGGAGATGTCCTTAGGGGTCTTTGAAAGGCTCTGACATAATCTTGGGGATATAATGCCATGTGTATAGTCATCATTGTTCACAAGGAGTGCTCCAATCTCTCCCCTGTTGGAAGTTTTGGCCCTGCCAAGCAGCAAATAAAGACAAAGGCAGGAATATAAACTATTCAAGCATTGTTAATACCCTAACATACACAAACTGTTCTGCAGAGGTTAGAAGACTTACTTGTTCAAGAGATTGAGGAAAATGCCTGGCCAATCATCTGTCTATTTAGCTAATGAAAGAGAATCTTCAGTGGTTGCTAATTACAGGGAATATAGAATTTGCAGAATTAGAACCAGAAGAATTGTTAAACATAGCAGAAATAACAAGTGAAATCAATATTAATAAGTTCTAAGGAAGGAATCTTATGGTCTAAAGCAGTGGTGGTGAACTTATGACACATATGCCGCAGCAGGCTGTTTGTATCATTGAAAGCTCTAAAAGACTTCCATCACCGGTCTAAAGGGTGTGGTATTGAAAAGTCATGGTTTACACAGATTGTCAATAGAAAATCTAGTCTCTGAGGGGACCCACAAGAAAATCTTACTAGATAAAACCTTTAAATAAGCAGTTTTAAATGTCTTGAAAGAACAAAAGGGAATTTTGTCTAAAGAATTAAAGGAATACATTTGGTGATGCTTCACCAAATAAAGACTATCAGTAAAGAGTCACAAATTACTTTTAAATAACAGATAGGCTGGAGTTGCATAGCACAATAAATAAGCAGAAAAAGACACTAGAGAGGCTCAAGAGCAGATCTTATAGAAAAACCACTGAATTTAAAGATAGGCCAACTATGTTTACCCAGAGGAAGCAACAGAAAGCAAAATATATGTAGACAAAAATGTCTCAGAGTATCAGGGACCTGTAGGAAGCCATCATGTATGGTTTAACAGCTCCCAAACTACACGTGGAAGTTCCAGGAGCAGAGGAGAGAGACAAAAGATCAGAAAAATATTTGAAGAAATCATAGTTATAAAACTTCCAAATATGATGAAAAATATCAATTCATACAACTAAGAAGCTCAATTAACTCTAAGGAAGATGAAGTCAGGTAGACTCACAGCTACTCAGACTGTCAAAGAGTGAATGTTGTTAATAACAAGTGAAAACTTACTCATCAGTCAAAAGTGATAGTTAATGAAGTTAACATCAATCTTATCTTCAGAAACCAGGGAGACAGAAGGACAGATGGATAGAATTTCAAAATGCTAACAGAAAATATTGGTCCTTGAGAATTTTACAGCCAGGAAAAACTGTCTTTCAAATATGAAGAAATTGAAATAGTCCCAGATAAACAAAAACTGAGAATTTTTTTTAATCTTGTAGTAGATCTTTCCTACAAGATTTTTCTAATGGGAGTCTTTTCAGCTGGAATGAAAACATACTAGGCAGTTCCTCTCATTTAAGAGACCCAAAGTATAAATAATTAAAATAGCAAAGTAAAAGAGAGATGGTAGAAAACAGAGAGGTAGACTCTGGGGAGAGAAGAAGGGAATCTGGAGAAGGAAGATGGGAAGACTGTGAATAGGAAGGGAAAATAAAAGTGATCAAGATACAAAATGAATTCCCAAAGATGAATGGAATTATATATCACAAACATATTCATAAAAATAAATGAAATAGAAAATACACAAACAGTTCAAATCCACATGATGAAATAAAGAGCATCCATTGAGATAACTATACAGATGTCTTATGCCATTCAGGATTCTTTAATAAAGGTGTCATAATATTATGAAATTTATCATTGATTCCAGTTTGCACAAACTGAATATCCTAGAAATATAATTTTCAAAATTCTTGTATTTTCTGTATTCCCATATGCATTATTCTTTAAAGATGTGATATGTATGTTTTGTCTCACTAGTAGGCATTAATATTTAAACTTCAAATTTTCTCGGAATGTCCTACTCAGATCAAGTCAAGTACCTTGATTTCTACCAGAAACCCAGCTTGGTGACTGCTTGAATATTCCTCACACACCAGTGATAAAGGCATTAATGCTGAATGTATTGAATATTTTCACCCAACAATGGTGAAGTGACATTTCTAAGGCAATGTATCTGTTCTTCCTTCCTGCCATGAATCCCCTGATGATTTTTAACCTCCTCTGTTCCTTTACAAGCAGCGAGGAACACAACAACAACCTTTGCAGTTCCAGGATGGGAAATCAACATGTTCACTGCACATCATTTCCCTTGGTACATCCTTCTTCTCGAAACTTCCATAAAAAATTTGCTAGCAAACACATTTCCCTTTTTGCATAGCATTTTAAAAAATACTTAATTCATCCTCTATCTCTGTCTCTCAAATGGAAATGATCTTTTGGGTAGGGCTTATGTTAAGTTCCAAACTCTTAGCCGCAAAACATTTTTTTCCAACTAAATTGAACTAAAGTTTTAATGGTCACCTAACCTTAAACAGTTTTTAAACTCAGAGTTAAAAATTCTCCCATCTCCAAGATGGGAGGTGTATCTCTAATTGCCTTTGGTAAAAGATTAGCTGAACAAAATAAGAAACATTTGAAAAGATTTCTTATTATTTCTACAACCAACCTTCTATCTGCACCCTGATTCCCGAGGAAACAGAATCTGAGATGAGAAAGCTTGTGCACTGTTGTATAAATTGTGTAATTCCAAGGAAATAAGAAAGAAAGTAAACAAAAAGAGAGACAACATGGAAATAAGAAGATGAATAGAGTTTCAAAACCTGTCATTGCTTGTTACTGAGCAAAATGCAGAGAGTTTTGACAGTCTTTCAGGGGCTGGCTGCAATACTAGGTCTTATGTCACGCCATGTGCAAAGATGAATAGAGAAAACTTGACCTACTGCTTCCCATCTCCTCAGGTTCAAAGATTCACCCAGAGGGGCACTAAATTCCCCACACTACAAATAGTGAGTATTTACGTTCTGAGCAGACTCCAGTCTCAATACTGACAAGGGAAAATTGAGGGCAAGAGGAAAGACTGATGGCTCAGGCTACAGAGAAAGTCTACTCAATGTCCATCTTGAGCTGTGGGATCCTATGCAGAGCTGGTCACAGAGCAGAGCCTCAAAAGCAAGTGGGGCTGACAGGAGATGGAGTAGGGTGTAAGAGTGTCACATCCTTCAGAAAAAGAGTCTCAGAGTAGAAACCAGCCAATATATTCATTGTCAAGTGACAGGAAGTAATTTGAACCAATACATTATTGTCCTGTTCCTGGAGAAAAGACAGTATACAAAAGCCTGATTATAACCATGTCACAAGGACCATAAAATCAGAAATAATTTCTTTTGCCAAGTAAGTAAGAATATATTTCTGTTGGGAGGAGTACAATTTGGGGCTTTCACTGTAAGTCTTTTGTTTTATTTTAATTGACAAGTAATAATTAATGGGGATAGATTGAGAAATGGTCAAACTAAGCTAATTAGAAAATCTGTCACATACAGTATTGATCATTTCTTTGGGGTGAAGAATATATAAAGCCCACTCTTTTGCAATTATAAAGGATACATTATACTATTATTAACTATAGTTACCATGTTGTGTAACCAGAATGTATTCCTCCTGAGAGAAACTCTACATTCTTTGACCAATGTCTCTCCTTTCCTCATTCACCCATAACCCTGACCCACATCCTTAGTAACCACCGTCTTGCCATGTACTTCTAGGAGTCTGACCTTCTTTGATGCATATGGAAGTGAGATCACATGATATTTGTCTCTCTGGGCCTGAGTGATTTCACTTAATACAATGACCTAGATTTACCCATGGGGCTGTAAATGACAGAATTCCTTTCTTGTTAAAGGCTGAAGAGTAATCCATTATGTAAATATACAACATTTTTAACTCATTTATCCACTGATGGGCACTGCAGTTGTTCCTATAACCTTAACTATTGTGAATAATGTGTCAATGAATGTGGGAATGCAGACATGCCTTCAGCACAGTGATTTCAATTTATTTTCATGAATACCCAGGAGTGGGATTACTGGAGCCTTATAAATGTTTACATGTATATTATCATTATTGTTTAATTAGTACAATATCTCAATCAGCTCCATTATTCAATTACTATAGCATAGATGAGATGGCTTAAGCAGCACAGACTTCTTTTCTCCTAATTCTGGTGGCCAGAAAGCCCAAAATCAAGGTTCTGATTGATTTGGTTGTTGGTAAGGGCTCTTATCCTGACTTATAGTCAGCTGTCTTCTTACGTGTCAGTCTCTCTCCCCCTCCTCCGTTTCTCCTTCTGCTCCTCCTCCTCTTCATCCTTCTTTCACAAATGAGGACCCATTCTTATAACCTCACTGAAATTTAATTACTCTCTAAAATTCCTGTCTCCAAATATAACCACTTTGGGGATTAGGGTTTCAAAATATGACTTTTATAAAGACAAAATTTCATTCATACCATTCATATATCACAAAGAAGAAATCTTTTGAAAGTTAATATAATATAGAGTTTGAGTTGTCCAAATCCCTTGTACTTTTGTGGATGCAACAGTTAAAATACTCCTGCATGTCAAAAATTTTGCTTTCTCTGTGTGACAAAATTTTCTTTATGCAAAAATAAGCTGTGAAAATCAGAAAATATTACTAGAACTCTCTGAAAGCACTGTTTCCTTGTCAAGTTTTCAGGAAGGAAAATTTTAAAGCAGTGATACATTCTTTAAATATTTATGTGGAAGGAACAAAAACTATACATAGATTTGTTGGAGACTATCCATAAATATCATAACCTTAACTGGAATTCATTTGACTAAATTATTTTTATTAGACATTTCCATGACTAATTTCCATATAATCACTCATTCAGTAAACTTAGTGATGTAGTGGACTGAGCACACTCATTATAACTTTGCAAAATGGTTTGTATCAAGCAGTATGGCAGCGTAAAACACCTAGAATCTTCCAGATATGAAGTGCTTTAGATCTACCATTAAGGTGAATGGATGACCCAGAGAAGTGAAGGAAATCACTGGAGCTGAGAAATAAGCAAGGGAGGGGACTGAGAAGAAATGTCACACAGAAGCCTCGTCACAACCTAAGGACAGCTATGCACCCAGAAACCTGCAGTGTGACACCAACACAGAGCATGGAACTAGGTGAGGACCAAGTTACACACAGCCAGGACCCAAAAAGTGTACATTTGAACGTGCAAGAAAAAAAATTAAGGAGTGACAACACAAGTGTGCAGGAGAGAATAATCATTATTTCCTCTTAGCCTTGGCTGTATATATTCCCTTCAGATTTTGTAAACACAAATAAATCTTGTTTAAGAGTTTGAAGCTATATATCACACTAACTACAGAGTTCACAAACTTGCAAAAAGTATTGCGTTTGTGGTAAATGTAGATCTCTCATTTGTCTGAAAAGATTCTTCACTCAAGTCTTCCAGATCTCATGAATATCAGCTCAACCTCAGACTCCCATCAACAAGGAAATAAGCCTCCAACTCCAATATTAATTCCTTAACTCAGCACATGCCTGCAATCCCAGCACTTGGGAGGCTGAAGCAGGAGGATTGTTGAGAGTTCAAGACCAGCTTGGGCTACAAAGTGAGCTCAAAACCAGCCTGAACTGCCTAGCGAGACCCTGTCTCAAAAAGACAAAAATAAATAAATAAATAAATAAATAAATAAATAAATAAATAAATTCCTTCACTCAGTGTTCAGAATCTGTCTGTGCCAGCCCTAATTCTGATCTTATATTCTAGTAACTTTACCTCTAAAACAAATTTGGTCTTTGACCTTTATGCAAAAAAAGGTTATTTCCTGCAGGAAAAAGTCCAAACTCCTTAATATATTGTTTAAACAAAGCAAAAGTGGCAGAAGTGGGAGGTAGGGAGAGGCAATGATGTCTCTTTGGTGAACATTTAAGAACCAAAATATAGCACTCGGGAGACTGAAGCAGGAGGATCACTACAAATTCAAGGGTACCTGAACTGCATAGTGAGACCCTGTCACATAAAGAGAAAAAGAAAAAAAGATCCAAAATATAGCACCCTCCCTGGTGTTCTTGGCAGACTTTAATGCCTTTTCCCTTGTGATCTCTTAGTTTCTCATTCATATCTCTGTTGCCTTCTGAATAAGCCATAAATTCACTTTTCTCAGGGCCATGCTGTCTGAGTACAACATAAGCTGGGAGTACAGATGTCTGCTAAATGAATGAATGAACTAACCAATGAGTAAAAGGCCAGTGAGGCAAGTTATTGAAGTGAGAGATATAGTGTGAGAACACTAATATTTTACTGTACAACCATCTTAAGTGGTGTGTTTCAGACTTAAAATGTATCTTTCTGATGATAGCAGCCTTCGAACAGTTTTATTCGACTTCTGTCATATCTGAATTCAAAGAGGTTTTCTTGGTCCCAGCAGAGGCTACAGCTGTACCTCTACAAAGCTAATTATTCTCTGATCTCACGGTGTGATTTATGGATTTTCTCAGTCTATAAGGAAAGCAAAAAAGGAACCACTTAGCTGTAACAGTGTGCATTATAGAGAACAACCTCCATCCTGGTCAATGCAGAAGGCTCCAGGCAACACTAGACAAGAGAGTGAACTTTTCCCTTAAGAGCACAAATTATTTTACCATAAAAAGCAGTGTACTGGTTTGTTTTTCTAGTGAAGGTATGATTAATTCCTGTCACATTATAAAACAGTCCATGAATTATCTAAAAATGTTTGAATTTTAAAATAAATTCAGGAAAAAATGATGCAAATTCAAGAATAAACATTTCATGTGATTTTTAGATATTTCCTTAGAATAGTATAAAGAAGACAGACACCCACCCTGTTTTGTTATAAAATATTTTTTTGAATTAAAATACAATGAAGCTTTTTTCTTTGCATGTATTAAATTATTCTGAAATTATAAGATTTGAAAGGTCTTTGTGAATAGCCAGAAAGTCCTGTCATTACCAAATTCCAAAAGGATAATGAAATGCCTAAAATGATAACATACTAAGCTGTTTAAGTCTTTAACTGGAAAAAAATTCATCCATTAATATTCAACATTAAGCAGTGATTAATAGATACAATATGTGATATTTTTCAGTAGGATAGATAATAGTAAGTCTAATTTTGATGTAGATTTAGTGGCAATTTTACTGTGTTACTCTAAAATGTTCCATCTGATTATTATCAGAAGAAGAATAATTTTATTCTCTGAAATTGTTATGTTAGCTTTCTGGGAGATTTTTATGTTCAGTAATTACATGCTGTATCTGTTTAGTTAGGTTTTGTGTTTAATGCAATTCAAATAAAGTGTTTTTTTTTTCTCCACTCTAGAAAATATCTACTCTCATTGACCTCTTTCCTTTCTATGACTAATCAAAGAAAGGGGAGTTTTTTTCTATCTTTTTAAATAAAGATGTATTATGACAATATTTTTCCCCTTCAGGGACTCCTTAAATAGCCAGCATAACAAGCATACTCAGATTGAGTGGTGCGTTGGATGCGAATGTGAAGAATGATTTTCAGGACAGCTTTTTACTTGGTTTGCACACAGGCAGTTTAGCTTGTTCATGAAGATATTTTGTCTAGCCATGTTCCCAAATATTGCTGTCACATTTAGTAAATTGCTATTGTCTGTTTAATATGAAACCTCATTCTTTCTCACAGTTTTATCTGCCACCCAATCCCCTCCTTGCCCCTTCAATCCAGACTTTTAATTCCAAGTATCTTCTAAATGAACTCCAAATTCAACTTTATAATCTGAGATTATATTTTAATCTCTCTAAGTCAGGTAATTTCCCTTTTAATATTATCTGTGTATTGGTCAGCCTTTTGTTGCTGTGACCAAAATAACTGACTAAATCAAATTAAAAAAAGAGAGGTTTACTTTGGTTTATGGTTTTGGAGGTTTCAGTCCATAGTAAGTTGGTTCCAAAGCAGAAACATCATGGCAAAGGGGGCATGGCGGAGGAAAGCCACTTGCCTCATGGTGTCTGGGAAGCAGAGAACAGGGAAGGATCTGGAGAAGAATGGGCTAAAGACCATATATAGTCACTGAGATCATATGCCCCCTTACCCACCCAGACACACCTAGAAGTGTTTTATTGATCTGCTAGGCATCTCTCAAACCAAATCAAGTTGGCCCTCACAGCCTGTTTTTCATTAATACAGCCAGCAACTTACTCAGGCTCAACAAACTGAGAGGAAGCCTGGACTTATCTTACTCTTTTTATGTTTCTATAAACTTCAAATAAAAGTTCCTTTCAAAAACTTTCTCAAACCTCACATCATACTCGACTAACTCAAAAAGTAGAGGCAGAGATCAAGACTTGAAATAAAGTAGTAGTTTATCTGAGAATATAGCCTATGAGAACAAGCACGTGGAGCACTGATTTTGACCACAGAAAAAGGAAAAGTTGAAGCAAAAATGCACTGAGGATGAGTTACTCCATCAGATCCTTCCATCTCCCAGAATCCGAGGAGCCTTATGAAACATGCTGGTGAAATATTAGCTTGGAACAAATAGGTTAAGCATTTGTCCATTGGTCCACACCCCGATTACTTAATCTTGGAATTTCAGTATCACTCCTCATTGTATTGAATGAAGGCCAGGTATAATCCCATGAATATCACCCAACAGGGTGCCAGAGAATTCCCACAGCTGGCAATGAAAGTTGCAGAAGTGTAAGCTTAACAGCTACATCCATGTAGAACTGGGTGAAGGATTTAATAAAACTAGTCAATACCATAATTACTGAGGTTGAAAGAAGGGCTGAGAACACATCAAATGATCTACTTATCCTGCCTGAACCTGCTTTCGCTGCTATAACAAAGTATTATAGACTAGGTGATTTAAACAACAAAATTTTTTTCTCACTGTCATGGAGGCTGGGAAGTCTGAGATCAAGTGACTGGGCAATTTAGTTTCTGGTAAGGGCCTTTCTGATTTTCTGACATTTATCTTCTAGCTCTATGATGGAGGAGAAAGAAAGCAAGCTCTTTAGTTTCTTCTTATAAGATCACTAATCCCATTGTGAAGATCCCACTCTCATGACCTTATCTAACCTTAATTAGCTCTTAAAGGTACCACCTTTCCAAACTACTGTATTGTATCTGGGATTAACGTTCAACATATGAAATTTGAGTTCTTCACATTCAGTCCACAGCAGAGGCTGATCCTTGCACCGTTTGGACCCAGTGTGCTTTTTATTTCATGAAACTTGTAGCCAAGTCCCCTTCAAACTAGTGATCAGTTACAATCTCCAGAAAGACTTAATGCCAAGTGTTACTGCAACAAACTCCAGTCTTTACCATTGAAGTCCATCCAAAAGTCATAACTGGAAGTCATAGTCACCTTTCTTGACTATTCCATTCATTTCTCTCACCGTTGGCAACACATTGCCTGGCCTACATGTCTCATCTGCCAGAGTGACCTAGACTGTTATCAGTGAGAGAGCTGAGCCTTCACAGGGTTTCCTTTTGTAATAATTCACCTTTCACATTTCCCTGGACCAAGACACACAAATATCCACTCTTCAGGAATACTATGCTTCCACACTTCCCATTCCTGCAACGGGTCCTCAATCCTAGCACTCCACTGAAAATAGAGTTATTTATCTCCACCAGTGGAAATTACTCTTCACCTTGGCTGCTACAGTGCAGTGCAGCCCAAACCCAAATAACTGTAATATTAAATTAAAGTGAATTATAGCAAGGGTTCCACTCTGCCTTGGAAAACAACCCCTTTCCAGACATCAACACACTGATCCTCTAGAGCCTATGAGAAGGTAAGGGAAGAACAAATTCCACAAGGGTGCTACTGGGAATAGTGGCAAGAGAGCAATCCCACTTTCCTTGGTTCTGGGACCCGTGTTTCATATAAGAGACGGCACTGTACATCAGCCATTGATTCATTGCATATACCACATCCTAGAAGACAGCAAATCCAACCCAGTGAAAGTTACACCCAGGACTGTGTCTTTACTAGGCCTATAACTAATCAATCATTCCGCTATTCTGCTTTTAGGTATGTGTGTGTGTGTATATATATATATATA
>NW_004955413.1:12072141-12079117 GCF_000276665.1 Chinchilla lanigera
TATATATTCATTTAAAGTACTTGTATGTTTCTGTGTCCGTTCTTCAACCTTCTGCATCATAAACTTAGTTAGTCCCTTAAGATTAAGAAAATTTAATACAAGGAACTATCCCATAAGCCCCAGGGTGATGATGATGTTAGAGGTGATGTTTGTCTTAGTTATCTTCTCAATGCTAAGACACATTACCCAGTCTCTGCAAAGAGGAAAGGTTTGTTTGGGCTCAAAATTTGTAGAGGTTTCAGTCCATCATTGACTAGCTGTCAGGCAGGGTGGCATGGCGGCATGGCAGAGGGGCATGGCAGAGGAGAAACAGCTCATGGCATGGTGGTGGGAAGCAGAGAAAAATATCAAGGGAGGAGGGATGGAGATAGACCCTTCCAGGTCACACCACTAATGAACCGTCTCCTCTGACCAGGCTTTACCTCCCAACACACATTTAATTGAAAACTCATCAGTGGACTAATTTACTGATGAGTGCTTTGTCCCCATGATCCAAACACCTCCCAAAAGTCCCACCAATGAGTACACAAGGCTCTGGAGGGCCATCTAGGTATAAAGTATAACAAAATTAGAGGAATAGAAGAGTAATGCATACCCAGAGAAGGTGTGACACCTTTTGGGAGGTGCTTTCACGCTGCTGGCACTGGAGTTGCAAAGAATGAGGCCTATAGACATCCTCAAGATAAATCCTACCTTCTTGGTTTTCCTATGCCTCTTCTAAGGTACATGCTTATTTGTGGGTATTATGATCATCCCGGTTGCGTGGATCCAGTTATACACAGCTTTCCATGGTTTCATTGTTCCTTATCTGCTAATGGTCTTTCTTCGGAGTCTTGGCAACTAGCTAAATTATTCACTTTGCTTAGGACCCCAAAACTTAGATCATTTTCCTTCTGTTCCAACTAAACCCGCAAATGTTATCTTTGAAGATCTAGTCCTTTCACATGTCCTTCAGAGCCTTCCCTCAGTGAATCTAGAATATAAGGCTTACCCAATAAAACTAACGTGAATAAACCACGTCCACTTATCTGTGAATCAGGCACCATTTTGTGCCTCTTTTGTCATTTAGTCATAGGAAAACCGTAAGGCTGTAGCTGTAAGTAGTGGCACCAGGAATGGTAATTCCAGAGGTAGCTGGTGAATTGGCCACCTGTCTATTTTCCATGCCTTCTAGAGTTTCTCAGGCCTAATCCTGAATTGCATATGAATTCGATCTATGAAATGCAATTAGACCTATGCATTTCTCTTTCTGTTCAACTGTACAATGCAGTGGATTTGATAATTTGCAACTCCAAAACCATAGTCAATTGGTGTTCCAAAATTACACTTTCAATTTCTATTAGGATCCAGTATCATATCCTGAATTATTTTTCTAATGTAACATAATTTATTTCTCTGAGAGCTGAGAAATTTCTCTAGGGGCAGAAGAATTCTTCCTGTATGAATTCCATAGTAATTCAATACAGTTCCACAGTAAATAAATGCACATGTATGTACTTGGGCCTGTATACTACTATGGAATTCTTGTTTGAAACCATACAGAAGGAATGACCTTGCTCTAGTACTCTAGGATTTTTTTTACTGAGATTCTTGAGGTTTTTCCCCTCTCACGTAGACATCTTACTAGAATACATATATAATATATTGATCACTTACTGATAGTTGAACATTTGCTGATAATTACCATTTATGTCGCCAAAATAATGAACCAACGTGATGCATTGCAAAATATTAAAATGATCAGACCAAGGTCCTGCAGACTATATAATAGCAGTGAACAGGAGATTTAACATATCTGAGACAATGCAAGCAATGTGTATTGCTGACTTCTGCATGTAAGAGAGAGCTGATTTTGTTTTTCTTATTGAGGAGGGTTCAGGAGAACACATTTACAAGTTAATAGTAACAACATACCAAGTGCTGAAGGATGAATTAATGCGTTAGTAGAAAGTTACCACCTTCGACTTTAGTCATTTGGATTATCATTTGCCTAATATCTGATATTTCACTTTCATATGCCCTGATATATTTATTTTTTCCATTGGCAAGACAATTTAAATGGCATTATGGGGGATTTATAACTTACACAACCCTTAATTAACAGCAGTTGTTTTAATCTTTCAACTTCCTTTTGGCATAAACCTCCTTTTTATTATTATCTTCTGGAACAAAACAAAAGACACAGTTTAAAAGGGTTTTACTTGCCCTTTCCTACAGTATTACTGCCATGTCCTAATTAATTAATCCAAAGATTCTTCCATCCACAAAGTATCAGAATCTATCCAAATTGTACATTCAGGAGCCAAAAAAAGCTCCAGGATTTGTCTGCCCATAATATTCACTTCAAATAGTGATTTCTCTATCTAGAAGAAAGAAGCAAAGGAAAAATACATAAAAGAGACAGAGGAGGGAAATCAGAAAGAAAATGAGAGCAATCTTCACCAACATGAGGGAAGAAATGTTTTCAGACATTTCTGAATGTGAAAGGACAAGATCTTCAAAGATAACATTTAGGGGTTTACTTGGAGGATTAATTCATCCTTCAGCACTTGGTATGTTGTTACCAGTGACTTGTAAATGTGTTCTCCGGAATCCTCCTCAGTAAGAAGACCAAAATCAGCTCTCTCTTACATGCAGAAGTCAGCAATACACCTAGAGAAAAAAGAGATCAATCACAGTGAAATATTGGCGAATATCACAGGGGCATAAAGAATGAAAAGAATTAATAGATATGGAAGAAAGGAAACCATTCCTTATGCTAGAGCAACTGGAGGAAAAAAGCTACAGCAGATATCAGATCACAAGAGACTGACAGATGTATGGAAACTGAGGAAATTTAGGCAGTGGGTTTTAATTGCAGTGGTATGACCCTGAACTTTGGGGAAACAGTCCAGAAAGGTATTGTTAGGCTGTAGTGTACTTACTAAAACAGGGTAACCATTAAGCTGATAGTTGACTTGATTGCATAGGCAGCCACCTAGGAGATTAGTAAAACACACCCTGGACATGTCTGCGTGGGTCACAGAGGCATGATCTTGAGGTCTAGATCTGGCCCCTTACTCTTCCCTCCCTAGCTCTTTTCCCCTGCTCTACTCCCCATGGTGAAATAAGCAGTGTTTCACCACCGCATCATTCTGCCTTGGCATTCTTGCCTTGGAGTCAGCCAAACACGCCTCACCATGGATTCAGCGAATCCTCTGAAACTGAGCCACATGAATTTCTTCTCCTTTAATTTGCAGGTGTCAGATATTTTGTCTGGCAACAGACAAGATGACAAATATCAAAAGTTGAACTAAAAGAGGCATGTTTCCAAAGAGGACTGGCATGTAGACCAGCAAAGTCAGGGAAAAGGAACTGTGCTAATTGGGGGTTGACACCATCCAATGGAGATGGATTCCCTGAGGAATGAAAGGGGTGGATTGTAACCATTAATTATGTTTGTTTGTTTGTTTTTCTGGTACCGGGAATCGAACTCAGGATGTCACGCTTGCCAAGCAGGCACTGTGCCGCTGAGCTAAATCCCCAGCCCCACCATTAATTATGATATGTCAATTTAACTGGATTAGGAAATACCTAGAGGATTAGTAAAGGACACAACTGGATGTGTCTGGTTGGGTCATGGAGGTATGGCCTTAGGTGCTATATTTGGTCCTCAGTTCTTTCCTCTCGGGCACTCTTCCCCTGCCCTGCTTCCTGGATATCATGAAATAAGCATGTTTGTTCCATCACAACCTTCCACAATGATGTTCCTGCCCTGGGGCCAGCTGATCATGAACTGAATCTCCTAAAACCATGAGCCAGAGTAAAACTCTCCTTTAAGTTGTGGTTATTGGATATTGTGTCCCCGTGATGGGAAAGCTGACTAATACAAACAGTGATGAAGTCACTAAGCATTGTGAGCTTAGGAACCTATCTTTGAGTGAAAAGTCATTGCTTGGTACGTAATATTACTTCAATAAGTAGAAAACACTCTGAAAGCAGAGTGAAGAGAAAAATGGTTTGAAGTGGAAGGAAGAAATAGAATAAGGTTATGGCGGTTGTAGTTGTTGCTGTTGCTTAGGATTGGAACAATATAAATATTAGTGAGATGACAGAAATCAAAGATATAAAAAGGTTCAATGATATTTCCCCCCTCCACACTCCCAAAAAGCCTGTATTCTTCTACTTCCAATGTAAATAATAAAAACTTTTTTCCATGATCTTCTCTTGAAATAGAATCTTTAGACTCTTATGCTAGTTAATTTTATGACCAACATTTTCATTTTATTTTCTGATTATTGATAGCTTAGTGCAATAAGATTTGCAAAACTATTGAATTCTGGACTACCATATTGAAAGAAGAAATATTTCCACAGTTGCATTGCCTAAGCTGAAGCTTCCCATACTTGCATTACTATGGTTTTGGATGAAATAACAAACTACTTCATTTTATTGTCTCTAAGTACATGATAGCACCTAAGAATTAAAGATCATACACAATTCAACAATGAAAGTTCTTGTATTGTAATACAGGATATTCTGAGGTCCCCCAAAAGATTAAAGGCAATGAACCCTAGAACCCTAAACATGATGTACAGTTATTTAAAAATAATCGGGCTTTTGGGATTACTCACAGTTATAAACAGAAGCAAGTGTCTCATTCCTTATGAGTGCCTTTGCCATTCAGAATACAGGTCACACGTGTGTGTGTGTGTGTGTGTGTGTGTGTGTGTGTGACAGTTTTACAAGGTCACATATTCTGTAGTGATTCATTTTATTTCATTCTTTTGTGTATATGGTGCCTGTTTGGTTATTTTTTGCAAAGAAATATATCTTAATATATGTGATGTGCCAAGTGCAAACAAATACATGGGTGAGTTCGTACAGCACACAAAGGCTTAGAAATGCTCATGTATGTATTTGGGTCTATATATTTGTGTGTTTGCATGTGAAAATTAGGTTTAACAATAGGTGTGACATTAAAATGAGTCATACTTCTGTCTTCCAATGTAATAAAAATTTTCTTAAAATGTGGGAAAATAATTCAAGTAGGCATGTATGATTAACTTTGAGGAAAAACATAGGTATCACATAGCCTTAAAGTTACTGAATTACTTATTAAAAATTTTAAGTGAGATTATTGGAAGTGCTTTGAGTTAGCATTCTTTTAATAGTAAAAAATTAACTATGATACATTTAGATCCAATATATTATTCTTAACATGATGTAATAATAATATATGATAATATAGATTAATGAAAAACATCAAAAAGAAATTATTCATTAACCAAAATTCCCAAAGCAGAAATTCATAGATCCACATCAGGCATCTACAGTCTGTCATTTTTTCCATCTACCACAGTCATTTTTCAGCATTGTATGATTTCAAACAGGAAGATTCTGTAGAGGAGAAAACTAAGATGCAAATCAAGGAAGCATTTCATTAGACCACTTACTCCTCTTAACCTAGTCTTTCCCTTTGAACATTTACCTTAAAATGGACTTAATCTTTTGCTTCCCATGGGTAGTCTAACAAAAGAAAATGGAATTGTGAAAAGACCACGTATAATATAAGAAGAGTATTTTTAGAACCTATTTTCCGAGGAAAGGGCTAAGTTCTATGGCTAATACAAGTAAGTCTATTTCAGGGATCTTCACCACTTATTTTAGCATTGGTTATTGGATATTTTTTCTTTGATAAAGTGTCATTAAAATTCTAAGAGTGTTCAATATTTGTCCTCAGTGGAAAGGCACTATGATATAATGAAGTAATACAAAATTTTAGCCATTGGTCTATTATAAAAAAACTGTAACTATTAGACTACATATTTTTCTAATTAGATTTTCATCCCTTAGCCACAAAGATTCAAACAACAAATAATATTTATATCTCTAACAACTGTGTTTTATTTATACAAAGGAAGAACAGAAGTAAGCTTTCATCAAACTACAGCTATGTGCCTGCCTCTAGGAAATATACCTCTTACGTGTTTCCTCCTTGCCGTAACCCTAAAAGATTAATGTCATAATCCTCATTTTACAGACAGTATGACCACGAATTTAGATTCCAGGCCAAATTTTTCTGATTAAAAAGCCTCTGCATAGGACTGACATAGACAATGAGGGGTCACTTCAGTTAACTTGTTTTGAATTCACTGAATTGTCAAGTTTCTTCAAAACAGCCAGATTTCAGCAAACTTGGATTTCCCATGCTCATTTCCTCTCTAGCTAAAGGAGAAAGAATATGGAGATACACAAACCTTAGTCCCCACCCTTGAGAAGTCCAAATGGCCCACAGAAGGTGGAATTTTTGGCTTTGGTCCTCAACCATTCATCCATCAACCAACCTTTAATGATTACCTATGTGTTATCTATTATTTTATGGGTTAGGAATAAAAACAAAAGTTCTAGACCTTGTGTAGCTTGTATTCTATCAGATTTTTATGTGGTTGGGAATGAGGACACAGGTAAATGTACAAATAATGCTTTAAATATGAATTAACCAATATAACAACACAAAACATAGCTATTTAAGAAATTAAAACTTTCTAAGGTAGGTCCTGTTGTAGTTGGAGACATGGATTATTACAGCAACAGATTACCACCTCCCATGTTTCCAGACCCTTTTATCTTGTAGAACTTAAAAGTAAAAGGAATATACTCCAAGTAAGATATCCACAGAGCAGGCAGCAAGAGGCAAGCAAGAGTGGACTGATACTCCCAACACAATGTTACTCCCATCTGTAGGGTGAAGATGAATTTGTGAATAAAAAGAATTCCACAGTGGTCAAGAGGGGCTGATATGAGTGAATGATGAGCTACTTTAAATACTAACATCCTAGAGGCAAATAAATAGGTGGTTTGTTGTGCTGGTGAAATCTATTATTCACACAAGCTCAGTATTGTTCTAATATCTAGAAATAATCTCATAATATAACTCCCACCCATCTTCCTTCTTCTTCTTCTTCTTCTTCTTCTTCTTCTTCTTCTTCTTCTT
>NW_004955413.1:12079217-12150226 GCF_000276665.1 Chinchilla lanigera
TCTTCTTCTTCTTCTTCTTCTTCTTCTTCTTCTTCTTCTTCTTCTTCTTCTTCTTCTTCTTCTTCTTCTTCTTCTTCTTCTTCTTCTTCTCTTCTCTTTCTCCTCCTCCTCCTCCTTATTCTCCTTCTCCTTCTTCTTTCTCTTCTTCTATTTGTTTACTGTTTTAAAATTATAATTCTTTAGTACACTGAAGTTAAGACTTGTTTGTGTGTGCATTTTTACTTTCTCTTGTTACTTTTGACCTTTGATTCTTTGGGTATAGTGGGCAAACTCATAGAGATGTGTTCCAGTTCCAGGGCTACTATTTGCTATTTATATATTAACTGGAATAGATAGATAGATAGATAGATGATAAATTTCTTAGGTACTTCTTATTTACTGTAAGAACAAAATACATATCACAGAATGTGGTGAGATTCAAATGAAACTTAAATTGGCTAAATGCTTAAGAAAGCATTTAGTAAATTTACTTAATCCCTGGTCTATTTCAACAACATATGAGTAGTACTTTGGAGAACATTTCTTTTTAAATTACATGCCTGATTCAAAGTAATACTTCAAGGAATACTTGTGGATTGAATATTCACATTTTATATTTCAAATATTTTCAGTATAATAGCTACAATAGGAGTAACTCTGTACAATTTAATGGTCATCGTGTTTTAGGCATATTGAATCATTGTTCCCCAATTGTATTCACTCAGGCTGGAATCTTAGTCCTTTTAGTTTAGTGTTTTTATTTATTTGTTCTTTTTCAGGGTTTATCTTAACCCTTAACAACTTCTCTGTTAGAGCTGTCTCCCATGGAGTGAATTGGATGGTTTAGTGGTAAGCCAAAGATTTCTGCAAATTTTAATAAAGGTTAAATGAGCACCCATCAGTAGAGTGGTATGGAAGATTTCCAAATTAGTTGGAAGTTGATGGAGATGCCTTCCAAGATCTCTATCAATAATCTCACAATTCTAAACAATATATCCTGTTCCATGTGGAAGCAAGTAAGAAATATGGAACTTTCATATTGCATATTTACAGGGACACTTGGAATACAACTCTTTATGAAATTATAAGTAATAATAATATATAACAATAATGTCACCCTACCAGGCACTATCCTGAGTCTTTTTTACACAAGTTAACTCATTCAGTGCTCACAACAACCTTGTGAGGTAGGTACCAGTAGTATTATTATTTTACACATATGGGAAGTGAAGTATAATACAATAGATTAACTTGCCAAGAATGTAAGTAAGAGAGCCGTGACCCATGTCCGGACAGTCCAACCTTATAGCTTACTTGGCATAGTACCAAGAGCCGCACATAATACAGTTTCATTTCTCATGTCCTTCTAAAATGATATCCTCTTAAAAGCAAGACAGTTAGCAGTTCTTAAACACCACTGCACCTCTAAAACCAGAAGCATAATAGGTAACCAGTGGATGATTTTTTTTAATGTATAAGGATTATATGGTTCTTGTTTTACTGGTCTTTCAAAAAGTATTCATGGAAAAGTGGATGGCATAGCCTTAATATGAAGATTGTTTACTCAACTGAGGTAAAACATGGTTCAGAGATGCTTGTTGATTCTACACTTATCTCAAAAGACCTTTGAGTTGATATAGCATGAATACATAAACATGGCAGGATGACCCAAATTAGAAGTAATAGAGAACAAAAGGCAAAAACTATGGCAGAAACATGTCATGGACACAGATTAATACAAATACACATGCTACCCTGTAAGAGTCCTCCAAGTGGGTCACGTGTTTGTCCTGAACTCAGCAACCACAGGGGAAATGGAAAATTGATCAAGTCCTGGTTTTACCTGTCTGTGAAATATAAAAACTATATCTTTGGAAAAGAAAATATATTCTTAGCCAGAAAGAAACTTCTTCCAAGAATCTTCAAAAGAGAGCCTAATTAGAAAATACAGTGTTTTCTGGAACATTCTGTGCCCACAATCTTTCTGCTGTGTCTCTCTGTGAGACCAAGGCATCATACCAAGTGTAATGGTTGATATAGTGCATCAACTTGAAAAGTTCAGAAGTTTAGAAGTGACTCAGCAGGGGGCCAGTGTCCTAACTTTGTGAATATCCTTATCCCGTGCAAGAGGAGGGCACAGAGATGGTGTGAGTGCTACACCCGCCCTAGGGGGTGATAGCCTGCTTACAATATAAGGGAGGAAAATAGGCTTTCCCCTCCTCCTTGCCGCTTTTGCTGTCTTATGCTTGCTGCTGTTGCTGTCTTCTGCCATCTTGAACTGTTGCCCCTGTGCCATACCACCCTGCCTTGGAGCCAGCTAATTACTGGCTGAAATCCCCACAAACTATGAGCTAAATAAACGTTTCCTTCCTTAATTTTCAGTGTTGGATATTTTATCTCAGCAAGGAGAGAAAAGCAACCAAGACACCAAGTATCATTAGTAAGGGAGGATAGTGCAGAAAACAGGTTATCCCTCTGCAATAAATCAGTATTTAGTTTTAGCCAGAACATGGAGGCTAATTCTAAGTCCCAAATCAGTAATTTTGAGTTCAAGGGAGCAGGAAGCTGAAACAACAACCTGTGCAAAACTTGCCATTTTGTTTTCATGGAAGTAACCTGAGTGTGCATGCCTGCCATTTGCTTGGAGCATGCTCTCTTCTCCCCTACTGCTTTATTTACCTACTTAATTTCCACTCTGAAAAGCCACCCTTTGACAAGGACATCACTTTTGCTCCCCATGGTGGACCAGACATTTCTCATATTTTAGGCCCTCATCACACTCTTCCACATTTCCATTGTGGGAAGCACCATATTTTAATTAGCTCATTCAATTTCTCACTCACTTTTTCAAGAGGATGCTTGTAGAGGATCACAGCCTTAGCAATGGATACTTTGCTACTCAGGAGGTACAGTCATGAAGGTAGCTTTCAGTCTAGTGTGGAACACTAGGTATGTTCGCTGACATATACACTACATATGTTCACTGATATATCCCCTGCATTGCAGAGGATCAATCTCAATGAGAATAGCCTGGGTAATGTTATATAAGAAGCAATCCAGTAATGTTAGTGGGTTAAAGCAATGCATGTTTATCTTTAAGCACTCATATGTCCAGCAGGTAGACTGGTAACTTGTTCCATGTTCCAGTCACAGTTCTTCAGGGTCATGAGCTGGTGGAACAGTCATCATCTCAAAAATTGGCAGTCATTGTGACATGCAGAGAGAAATCCCCAGAGTTTCAACTGGGATTTAAATGGTTCTCCAGAGTTTTAACCAAGAGTTAAACACTGTACTTAAGAACTATATGAGACATTTCCATTTACACATCACTGACCAAAATGAATCACCTGCCTATATTTAACTACAAGCAGCCATAAGTAAGAACTAGAATTATTTGGCGTCTGTGCTACTGACTCTGACAGCAAGAATTTAATACATAATTAAAGAAAAGAGCTGAGTCATTGAAGAAGAGGTTGAATTTGGTGCCTAGACCACTTGGTCACTCAAACACTTGGCTGAGTCATTGAAGAGTATCTGTGACATAGATAAAACCCATGAGTCTTTCTCTGTGAAATATGTATGCTCATATGATGTACATGATATGTATAGATCAGGCCAATGACAAAATGAGCTTGTGTTGTTAATAGCTGAAAAAAATCTATTAAAAGTAACTAAAATTCATTATGTCTTAAAAATAAATTTCTAGGGGCTGGGGATTTAGCTCAGTGGCGAAGCGCCTGCCTGGCAAGTGCAAGGTCGTGAGTTCGGTTCCCGGTACCGGAGAAAAACCAAAAAAAATAAATAAATAAATAAATAAATAAATAAATAAATAAATTTCTAAATAAACTAAAATATTTCATCGAGTTTCATTAGACTGGTTTGCATGGCTGTTCAAAGAAAGACTCATTCTGCAGGGTTGATTGCAGAATATTATTTAGTGCACATTCTGTTTTTCTTGCTGGCTATAATTTTGTATTTTGCCTGAACATTCAATTTTCTATGTTTAATTAAAAATTAATTAAAATCCAGTAGAGTATAAATTGCATCTAATCATTTCATTGAATTGTAACTATAGTCCATGCTTCTTAAACACAGAAATGGCCTAGCATTTTATTTCAAAACAAAGTGCTTGGATTTTTTTGGTACCCAGATGGGAATATGAGATTTGTTTAAGTGAATTCTTCTTTAATTTAGAGTAGAAAGAAATTTTTGGAACTTCACTTAGAAGGTTTAGCCAGAGTAATAAGAAAGCCCAAAAGGAATTATTTCTTAGAGTATTTCTTTTGTGAAATTTGTTTGCCCTTGCTTGGTGGAATTTTCAACGACAAAATGCTGGTGATAGTCAATCCCTGTGAAGGAAATCTACATCACTCTGCCTTAGATCAGTGTTCCCATCTGAACTCCACAGATAGATTCTCAAGGGTCTGAGAGTTCTCTGTTTAAATTGTTAAATGTTATGTTTCCATTGGAGAACAATCCCAATACAAACACATGGGTACACAGGCCCACACGTACACATTCTGCATAATTAGGACGGCAAACGCTGGTATTTTTTATTGTGTGCTATTTCACTGATTTCACTGACACCAAGCTGTATTTAGTTATGCTAACTATTGACTCTATGGGGTACAATATGAAAATAGAGAATTCAAGCTAAATAACACATAAATAATAAGCTAACTGAAGGATAATTTCAAAATAATTTAAGGTTGGGGCTAACAGAAGTATGTGTAACTAAACACAGCATTCGCTGTCAGTCAGTACTAAATATGCTCATCAAATACAATGCAGTGTCTGCAAAGACCATCCATCTGCTGTGTAGAATCAGCATAACAATTTAAATCTGTAGTTTTATTTAATTGGTAAAGTTTATATCATAGTCTATATGCACAAGAGGCATTTGATTTCCTACTCATCTGAAAGTTCAGCTCTGATTTCACTTCACTACAAATAAAATGCATAGCTGTTACTATGGTTTTGCCTCTGAACAACCCGGCCTCTTCCCGCCCGGCCACCCTACCCTTTGATCACTGTGCTCCGGCTCCACAGGTATTTCTAGCAGTTCTTTATGTACTTGATGCTTCCTGTCTGAGGCTTTTCTGAGGCTCTTAACAAAGTTGTTTTTCGGGCTGGGGATTTAGCTCAGCGGCAAAAGCGCCTGCCTGGCAAGCGCAAGGTCGTGAGTTCGGTTCTCGGTACCGGAGAAAAACCAAAAAAAAAAAAAAAAAACAAAGTTGTTTTTCATCTCTTCAGTTATAGCTGAATTGTCCTCCTTCCCCACATAAATCCTCACTACTACCACCGTTATTTTCTAACAGAGTCTCCTATTAATTTCCCACTTGGTACGTAGTTCAATTTATAATTTTTTGTTTGTTTTAATTACCTGATTATTTTTTGATTCTTCTAAATACCAAATACAGATACACACACACACACACACACACACACACACACACACACACACACAAGAATATAGGGTTCATGAGTACAGTGACCCATCACCTTGTTCTTCATTTTATTACCAATTCTTTTTTTTCTTTTTTCTTTTTTGTCTTTTTTTGAGACAGGGTCTCACTATGAATTCGGGTTGGTCTTAACTCACTTTGTAGCCCAGGCTGGTCTCAAACTCACAAAGATCCTTCTGACTCAACCTCCCACGTGCTGGGATTACAGCTTCGTGCCACGATACCTGGCTTCTATTACCATTTCTTAAAAGCATGTCTCTTACATAGTATTTGATTAAGTAACAAAATGTATCCTTCACTAAAACTTTGCTCATTTCATCAATGGGAAAGAGTGTATCATGATTCTAGTTTGCCACTGTGATCACTCATAGGATTGGATACTTTCATGTATTTATTGGCCAGAAGTACTTTAGTTAATAGATTTCATAACCTATGTACTATCTATTTTTCTGTTCAAGAATCTTTTTATTTATTTGTAAATGTTATTAATATAAGCAGGACACTAACCTTTTAACTAATTTACATATTATGAAAATGTCCCCACCCTGCTTGCTGTTGGCCTTTCAATATTTTATAAATTTTTTCATACCCAACCATTTCCTTTTATGACCTGAAAGCTGTTGATGTTTCTCCCATGAATGGTAATTAATCATATTTCACAGACAAACAATCTAAGATTAAGAGAAAATTTACAGATAACTCATGTTTGCTTAGATCTAACTCCCAAATCCATATTCTTTTCACTGTATGTGTCAGCGGACTGCTGCACCTTCAGAGAGGCACTGTGTCTCCGTGCTTGAAAGCAGTCGTTGTCTTGATCAGTTTGATATACCAAAAATACCATTGACTGGGTGTCTTAATCACAGACTTTTATTACTCACAGTTCTAGCGACTTGGAAGTCAAGGTGCTGGCCATTCTGGCTCCTGGTGATGGCTCTTTGTTTTGAAGATGGATGCCTTCTTGCTGTTTCAGAGGGAGACAGAGACAGACAGGAAGAGAGACAGAGGCAAAGGCAGAGAGACAGAGAGACATCATCTCTCATATCTCCTCCCTGATCTCACGCATAAAGATTCCACTCTTACAACCTAATCCGCTCCCAAAGACTCCCAGCTCCAAATGCTCTCACATGCAGGTTAGGCTTTGACATATGAATTTTGAAGGTTACAAAATCTAGGGCCGGGGATATACCTCAGTGGCATAAGTGCCTGCCTGGCAAGTGTAAGGTCTCTGAGTTCGATTCCCGGCACCAAAAAAAAAAAAATCTAGTCCATGCCAGACAAGGAAATGCATGTTTTTGTGTATGTATAAGGGAGAAAATAACTCTCTTTGCCTTATTATTATACTCACATGAATATATCGTGAATGTGATTTAATAAAGCTCTTCTAAGCATCTAGGGACCCTAAATTTTAGAAATACTGTCCTGTTGTTCCTAATGGAAATTGCTGACCTGCCTGAAGGAAGACTGTGTGAAGTAACTGAAATTTTGTTTCTGAGATTTGGAACAAATATTTTTCATTTCAGTGTGGTTACAATTCCAGCGTGGTATTTCATATTAATGTAAATTCTGATAGTTTTACAATCTTTTGGTTAATACAAATGGGAAAAAGTATTATTTCCTAGTTAGCTATTAAATAGATAAAAATCTTTTCTAATATGGAATCTATAGGAGGAGAATAAATTGATGTTATTTCTTGGTGAAAAAACATAAGCCATTACATAAGATTATCTTTACTCTCATTTTATTGTGCAAAATATTAGACTTGAAGAAAACGAGGACTCTTTTTATGAACACATTAATTTTACATATTAATTGTGTTTAGTGTGATATTTTACTAGCATACAACTTGTATCAATCAAGTTCAACCACCTTTTTCCACCCTCCCCCATACCCTCCCCAATCTGTAGTGATCACTTTTATTTTCAAGTCAATTTTTTTTAGCTTTCACTTATGACAAAGAACATTTAGTACTTGTCTTTCCATGTCTGGATTATTTTACTTTACATAATGCCTTCTAGTTCCATTCATTTAGCTGCAAAGGACAAAATTTTAAAAAATGAAGGGCTTCGGACTGGGGATATAGCTCAGTGGCACAAGCACGACTGCCTGGCAAGTGCAAGGTCCTGAGTTCGATCCCTGGTACCAAAAAAAGAAAAAGAAAAAAAGAAAAAATGAAGGGCTTCAACATGCCCAATCTCAATGTCTTTGAATTCACTTAATTATTAATACTCTAAGTAATAGATCCCAAACCACAACCTTATTTCACACTAGAAATGAGTTAATAACAAACTACTCTATTTCATCAAGATTGATGGAAGTATATATCGTCTTACCGATGAGATGGAACCAAAGGAGCAAGTCATGAGGTACCATGGGACAAAAAGTGAATGATGTGTATGATATTTGCACTTATAAGGTCAAATCAAAACTCAAACTATTTTTGTGCTATCACTAAAGGCAGCTGCGTTTCAAGTTAAGTTGTTTAAGCCATTAAGTGTAATTTTCATTATCTAATTCAATTATTTTATTTAAATCTGCACTTTGTCTTTTGCCTACACACTATAAGAAATCAGTGGCGGTGTTAGGATCAGAATTCAGGGATCACCTGAATCTATTATGGTATCCTCATAACTATAATTCACTATTGTAATTATCACAATTATATACACAATCTGTCTTGTGCTGGCCACTATGTTTGCAGTCACTGCACATGGGTACTGATAAAGTACACAACACAGGCAGGGTTTCATGCAGGGAAACAGTTTCTGCAAGCCCAGAGAAGACAGACAAAGCCACAAAAATCACATGAGGCTCGTCTTTCCAAAGAAGCCGTTCATCCATGAACGCAGCACACATTTGGACCAGCAGTCTTTCCTTTAGTTTCACGTACAATAACAATCTCAAAATAATGTCATTTTCACTTAACTGAATGACTAATTTTTAACTGGCTTTTGGTATTGTAAAAAGTTTACTTACTGTCTGATTAGCCTGTGTCATATGCATTTTTTCCTTTGATGATCATCTTTGGCTACATGAAAAGGATGATGGCATGGCCTTTGATTAGGGACGGTTATGGCTGTCTCTCTAAGTGTTTGAAATCTGGTCACAGAAAAAGATCAATACTATAAATCCAGAGAATCCTGATAGAATTGTGCTTACAGCGATAGAAAAAAAGTCAGATAAATGATGCTCAGAAGGAATCCTTATAATATTTTGCTAACTTTCTGACCATCAATTTCCATTGACAAAGTATAAAAAGACTGTACAACAATAGTAGGGGAACAATTTCACATCAAAATGAAATACAGTAGAATATTCTCCCAATAACTTTTATCTCAAGTAGTATTGTGCTGATTAAAATGAGTTAAAAAAAAAAACATATAGGCTCAATGGTTTTAGTATGTAAATTATTTATAGAAATTTTTATTTGCACATTTAACTTCTGGAATTCAGTGGTTCATGCTGAATTTCATGATCATAGGAATAAGAAAGTTACTGATCTCCTGCCTACTTCAAAGCCCTGATCCTTTAGAAAATTTATCTAAAGAAGGTGTTAGGTGCTATACACCATGGTGTGGGGGCTGGGGATTTAGCTCAGCGGCACAGTGCCTGCCTGGCAAGTGCAAGGTTGTGAGTTCAATTCCCAGTACCTGAAAAAAAAACAAAAAAAGAAAAAAAAAAAGTTGGGGCTGGGGATTTAGCTCAGCGGCAAAGTGCTTACCTGGCAAACTCAAGGTTGTGAGTTCGGTTCCTGGTACCGGAGAAAAACAAAAACAAAACAGCAACAACAACAACAACAAAAACACCATGGTGTGTATTCTTTTTTGCCTTCAGAAAAGCTTCGTGCTGTAGTGTGACTTCCAAATTATTGCTTTTGTGGACAGTATCATTTAGAAAATCTAAGAAATATCAATCTGGACCCCACTGTGGCTTCTATTTCTAACTCAGTTTACTAGAATGCTCATTGAAATTCTTTTTATACATAAATAAAAAGTTATTAGGTTTTTTTCTCCTTCAATTGATCAGTTGAAGGGAAAATATTGATGAGTTGATTCAATTGATCATCAGCTCTTAAAGTTATTGGTTGTACCCCTGGAATCTAGTGCAGTGTCTAATCTAGAAAGCCTTTCAACATATCAGTCTTGGAGCAATTGTGGGTTCTGTAAGAGGAACTTTTTTTATTTCCCTTTCAGGTACCTTACCATCTACTTAGAGAACAACTAATGAGCAAAAGCTCTATAGATACAGTTATAATCTTTATTTTATATAAATAGCTTATGTATTATAATTCACAGGCAACATGCAGCCATGCAACTACAGCTGGGATTTCTAATTTTTCTCTTGCAATAGCCCAAAATGTTTACTCCTCCTCACCTTTCTTATACTGAAAATTAGACTTAGACAATGCAGAATTTTGAAAAAGAGCGAAGAAAGTAAAAATACAAAGGTGAAGCATAGAGATGACAATTCTTTCATGTTTTCTATGATTTCTGTCCTAGAGACTTGAAGTAGTCATTTAACAGGGCCATGATAGCTTTCTTAGTAGTTTCAAAGTTGACTGCCTCTACAGGGTCAGGAAATTAAATGAGAGAGAAGAGCCACTGGCTGGATGAGATGGGGATTTGACTTGAAGGACTGAATTGATCTTAAGATCCCAGACTCTAGCTCCAGACTATAGTTTTAAATATTCTCTTCCATCATCACTTGATGTTGATCTCTAGGATTCCAGTCTAAGAAATAGTCCTTCAAATTAACATATTTTCTATTAGCCATATACATATTCCCTCATCCAGATTCTTCTCTTTGAAGCATGGAGGTTAATTTTTACTGCTCTGTTTTTCTGGTCTTTGCTAGAATCATCATTTTTCTCTTTCAATTTTTTTTCCTATTGTGCTACATTAGTAAAACAAAAGCAATTGATCATTTTTACTTTAACATTCACTAGATAACTGCATTATCAAGTATTTCTCTTCAAGTTAAATGAAGGATATGCCTTTTTAATGGAATTGTTATTCACATCAGAGAGTAGCATGGTCTTGTGACACTGTATTTTTCTTTATTTCTGTCACATTGAGAAAGTTTTTTTGTTTTTGTTTTTTTTGAGACAGTGTCTCTGTCTGTAGTTCAGGCTGGGTTTAAACTCACTATGTAGCCCAGGCTGGCCTCAAACTCACAGTGATCCCCCTGACTCAGCCTCCCGACTGCTGAGATCACAGGCTTGTGCCACCACATCCAGATTAGAAAAATGTTATCCTTGGTGGAAATAAAACTTTCTATGTAAAAACTTTACAAAAAGAGATCGACATGTGCAATATTTTTCACCTTAAAATGTATATGGGATGCTGTTCATTTTTCTTTTTTATTTTATGAAAAAAGGTAAAGCAGGATCTCTTAACAAAATAATAGAATAACAATACTTAATATATTGCATGTTGTCATCTTCAAAGTAATTACTCAGAGTATAAAATATGGGCATAACAAAATCCTTTTGGATGAACTAAGAGACACAAATAGTGTAGGCTGGCTGTGGTGGCATGTGCCTGTAATCTCAGCACTTGGGAAGTTGAGGCAGGAGGATTGTTGCAAGTTCAAGGGCACCCTGGGCTACAAAGGGAGCTTAAGGTCAGCTTGAAATGCATAGTGAAACCCTGTCTCAAAAAGACAAACAAAAGTATAGTTAACTTGCATTTCCTCGCTTTTCATGTTAGTTTCTCTTAATCCCTATTTCTTTGCTTGTGAAATGGTGATAGTAATAGCTGTCTCTTTAGGATGCATGTTGGAAACCTGCAAAGCCTCAGATTGGTACATATGGATACAATAAATGATATTTGCTGTTTCTGTTGACACTGTAGGTATACTTACCCTTCAAAATTAAATTCAAATCCTAGTGCCCTTTAAAGCCCTATTATGACTTTTATCTAGATGTTTCCCTAAAGCCTCATGCCCTTCTAGGTAGGGTTTCTCGGAGGTGGCTAGATTTTGGGTATGTGATACTGTGATTAAGGGTGTGTGGTGCTTGATTACTCAATTAATTGGTTTAGCACAGTTCTGGCTGTGGATAATGGGAAGGATAGGTGTAATGTGGCCTGGATGGAATACAAAAGGAGGCTTCTTGCTGCTGCTGCTGCTTGCTGTCTCCTGCTCACCCTGCCATGGACGGTTTCTCCTTTGTGATACCTCTCTAAAATGCTGCCTTGACTTGGAGCCAGCCAACTATGGACTGGAAGCTCTACAAACTGTGGGCTAAAATAAATCTTTCCTCCTTTAACTCTGGGTGTCAAATATTTTGTCTCAGCTATCAGAAAGTAACTAAGATAAACCCCTTCTTAAGAACCTAAACTTTATTTCCTTCTCTAAACCTTTCTTATATATACTATTTTGTATATGTTGAAGTGGGCCTATATTATACACATAAAACGCTAAAAAAAACCCCAGCATATATATAGTATAATTGAAAAATATGGTGAATGTTCAAATTGTTATGGTAAAAGACACATTGCCTTGGTCTTTGCAATAATGTTATGAATACAAGTCTAAAAACACAGCAAACAAAACAAAGATAAACAAATTGAGAGTACATCAAAAATTCTGAAATTGAAAAATTCTGCACAGCAAAAGAAATTGAAAAATTCTGCACAGCAAAGGAAACAAGCAACAGAGTTAAAAAAAAGTAATTGACAGAGTGGGTGACAATAATTGCAAAGCACATATATGATTAGGGGTTAATTTCTCCATTACTCCAAAAAGGCACACGAATAACCAATCATATAGAAAAAGGTTCTCAACATTACTAAGAATCATGGAAATGCAAGTCAGGAACACAATGAAGTATCACTTCAGCCTTGCCGAGAAGGCCAGGATCAAAACAGAAAAACACAAATGAAAACAGCAAGTGTTAGAAAAGCCGTGGATTTGGAACACATGTGCCTTCTTGATGTGAATGTAAAAAGTACAATAGTTATCAAAAACAGTAGAGAGTTTCCTCAAAAATTTGAAGAAATTAGAATAAAATTATCATAAAATACAGCAATTCTACTTCTGGGTATCAATCTGAAAGTAGTGAAATCAGAATCTGGAAGAGATATTAACATTCTTATGTTCACTGCAACATCATTCACAATAGCTAAGCTATAGAAATAGTCTAAATGTTCAGCAAAAAATTAATGGATAAAGAAAATATGATTTATACATATCATAGAATATTATTCAGTCGCAAAAAGAAGTAAACTCTAACATATACCATAGCATACATATTCCTGGATGGCATTATGCTAAGAGATGTACACCAGTCACAAAAGAGCAAACTTGGCATGCTTTCACTTACATTGAGGTATCTACAGGAGTCAAAGTCATAAAAAGAGAAAGTACGATGGTAATTGTCAGGGGCTAGGAGGAAAAGAAAATGAGGTTGTTACTGCTCAGTGAACTGCCTTTTCAGTCATGCAAGATGAAAAGCTCTAGAGATGTACTGTATGACATTATGATTATGGTTAATAATATTGTTCTGTGCATTAAAAACTTTAAGAGGATAGATTTCATGTTATTTGTTTTTGGTACAATAACTTAAATTTTAAAAAATTTATGACGATGCCTCCCCAGAGGACACATTGCCATTAATCTCCCACTAAATACTCCTCCTTGCTTCAAACACACCCCATCCCTGTTGCCATCTGCTGCAGCAGTTCTGAAAGTCTTTCATGAGTGTCTTTGGTTGTACTTACCTTTTGTCATGCTTATCATCATGTCCTAAATCAATTCAAAATCCTTACCTTTCATGGGGAATCGTTACCTTTGGGGAAGAGCTAGAAGTTGCAAGGTGCCAGATCTAGTGGATAAGATGTAGGAGAAAGCACTATAATGTCTTTACAAACCCACTGTTCTATTGGGAGAGAGGTTTTTTTTGTTTTTTTTTTTTCTTCCCGGTACGGGGAATCGAACTCACGACCTTGCGCTTGCCAGGCAGGCACTGTACGCTGAGCTAAATCCCCAGCCCCTCCTACCTTTCCATTGGATGGCATGCAATAGCAGCATTTCCTGTAAGTTTTATCAGACCTCATAAAGACACCCATGAAAGAGGACTTCTAGAACTGCTTCTGGAGAGGCAAGAGTGATGGGGTAAGTGTGTTTGAGGTAGCTGGTGAATATTTTGAGGGGGATTAATGGCAAGGTTTCATTTACTGTAATAATTTTTTAAATTTAAACTTTCACTGTATGTTTTGATCACATCTTTATATATATTTTTTGTGAAATTTTTAAATTAAATGTCTGTACATTTTGATCACATCTTCTATACACAGCGTCCACCAAAAATATATATGATATTTTTTCAGTGGATGCTATTACCCTCATATGAAGGATCCTAGAGGATGTCATATATTGCAGAAAACCCAATGCACTGCCTGCCCTTAGAGAAGGAATTGAAAATGCGTGTGGAGCCATCTCAATGACCAGGGTTACCCAAGCAGCATTTCATCATACTAATGTCTGGAGGCTAATGGCTACCAATTTGAGTACCACTTGTAATTGTAGAGGCCAAAGGTAACTTGTATTAATCTCATAATGTTTCAATAAACTTAGTATTAAAATATTTATACTTTTTTTTTTCCAAAAGTGCACATGCAGTGTTTGATGGGATATATTTGTCTTTGTTCAATTTCTCATCTAGAATATAAGACTCAAGACATAATGGATGATAAATAATGTCACTTTGTAGCTCTAGTACCTAACAGACACTAGTAAACAATGACTAGTAAACTTTCAAATGTTGAGGATAAATCAACTTCCTTGTTTTCTTGAATAAATAGGATTTATGTATTAACCTCATAAATTGTTTTATTTCAATAAACTTTGACGTTCAAGGCCCTGAAACTTTTTAAGTAAGAATAAAATAGCTTAGCAGAGTGTGATGATGCTCACCTGTCACCCAGCACTGAGGAGGCTGGGGCAGGAGGATCGCTGCAAATTCAAGGCCAGCCTGGGCTACATAGTGAGTTCAAGGCCAGCCTGGACTACATACCAAGACCCTCTCTGAAAAAATAAATCAAACCAAAGAAGTTTTAATAGTTATTTCAGATGACCTAAATTGAAAAATCTCATCAGAATCTGTTGGAGAAAAAGATAATCTGAAGGAAATCAGCCAATAAATACCGCAACTGTTCCAAAACACTGTAGCCAATTTAAAGTATTAGCATTTAATTTTACTGTGCCAATTTGTTTTTCCTAAAGCAGTCCAACCTTTAGAAGCCTGACAAAGGGCTCAGAGATTTGCCAATCTCCATACTCCCATGCTGATTACCTCAACCAAAAATGTGGGCTTGTATAGAAGTTCTCCCTAACAGTTAGAGTTGGAAAACAACACAAGCCAAAACGGAATTCATTTCTGTGCACCAGCGATACTTAGAAGCAGTAAACTCGGTTAGAGAAGCAGTTTCAAGCAGTGACATCCTGCAGGAAATGTCCTTCTATCAGCTTATAAGTTGTTCCTTTCTCCATCTAAGCTCAGGGAAATGACTCAGAGACTCAGTAGAGAAATAAAAATAACACAAGGCATATCAAATTAACAAACATCATTTGTGAAACATATCTTATGGTTAATTTTATGTGTCCGCTTAACTGGGCCATGAGATGCCCAGCTATCTGATTAAACATTATTTCTGGGCAAACCTATAAGAATGTTTCCAGAGGACATTTGCATTTGAACTGGTGCACAAAGTAAGCAGTTGGGCATCCTCAGTAGAGATGGTGTCATCTAATCCAGGGAAAGCCTGAGTAGAACCAAAACATAGAGGTTTGAGTTTATCTGCCCTGTGTCCTACTGCAGCATCCATCCTCTTCCACCATTGGCCCTCCAGCTTCCAAACTTTCCAACTATACCACTGGCTTTCCCGGGGTCCAGCTTGCAGACAGCAGTTGTTAGTTTCCATAAAGATGTGAATCAATACCAGATAAACATAGAAAGATAGAGATAGAGACAGAGATGATAGATGATGAAAGAAAGGAACATGATAGATGATAGATTGATAGATAGATAGATAGATAGATAGATAGATAGATGATAGGTAGGATATAGATACAGATATAAGTACATGCCCCCCCTACAAATCCTAACAGAAAGTAAACATTGTAATAAACAGTACTTTGGTCAGGGGATTGGAATTTCAGATAATTCATGATGAGGGGAAGTATGGCTTCCTTACTGAAGGAATGGTTTCTTTTTGACCCTATATCTAATATGCTTCTTCATATTTGACAATAAATTTGAGGTTAAATCTTGGCACACAGAAATTATGTGCCCCTGACAGCTAATTTTCTAAGATCTTGCCATGCAGTATCTTTGGCAATGATGAAATATTAGCTCACTAAAATTAAAGTCTATGGAAATAAACTGCTATGAGAAATATGAGGTTGATTATTATTTAGAAAAGTATTTGCATTGTATCTTAAATATAATGAATACCCTTTAGGTCATTCAGTAATTGAAACAATTTAATTTTAAAGTTAAGAAAATAGTTGGTTATATAGATGTATTCCTACTTTCAAAATAATTAAAGGAATTATTTAGATCTTCAGCTTACCATCCTCTAAATTGCTATACTCAGATAACTATACATATTTCAAGTTAGTTATTTATCTAAGTAGTTCTGGATATTTACTTCTATTGTCTACACAAAAGTTGGACTATTATTCTATGTGAAAAAGAGATAGTTATGTGCAGGTCTTTTTACTGGTGGTCAGAGTAAGTTTGCCTCAGAGACAGAAATACTATTTTTAACTCCTTTAAGTAATCTACTTTCTTCTTCCTCCTGGGTGTATCCCTCACCCTTAGAAAGGGAATAGAGAAGAGTATCTTTGGGAAAGCTGAACACAAATGGGAATACCATATAGGATCTCAATGTAATTGCCAGTACCTTTACAATGTTACAGAATGTTTTACTCACTACTATTCTAAAGCATGATTATGATGTTTAGCACTTTCAATCTTCCTCTAAGAGCTCAGTGGACTCATTTGATATTTAGGGTAGACCATGTACAGTACAACATTGCACTAAATATTACTCCCATGTTTACCTAAGTCAAGAGAAATACAGTCTACTCAGAAAGAGGTTTCATATTATTGCGTTTTTCAAAGGAGTGTAATCCTCACATTGTCTATGATTTACCACAAACACTCAGGGGGTTATTTTCCTTTATTTAACTGAGCCCTAAACAATCTGTGGGAAAATAAATTACACTGGCCAAGCAGCATATTTCCAGCCATCTAAAAACAATCTAAATAATTGTCACTAAGTAAGAAAAAAAGAGAGCCATCGAGCCTCGCAGAGAGAGGCCTGTTGGATAATCTAACGAGCCTCATTTACTACTGTATCCATCACTTTCAGTGACCTGGCTCCCTCCCACCTCCCTCAGGCCAGTGTGTTGCAAAATTCTAACATGTCTTAAGTCATTCACACGTGATGGAAACCACGAATATTTAATCTGGAAATTCCAAGTTTTCTGGGGGAAACATTTTTAGAATGCCATACAATACTTTAAAATGTACCATGTTTTTATTATGTTCTGTCATAAGGGATGCTGTGCATTTTGAAAACCAATCTTTGGGTACTAAAAATTGTTTAAGGTTTTAGGTCTTTAACTAACATGCAGCTTTAGCTGCAATGTTTTACATGTATTTCAAGACAAATAAAACTGCTTTATTAGCAGTCCTCTGTCTGGCTATTGAGACTCTGTAAAAGAAAATGCTTCTGTGAGAAAGGCAGCCAAGGATCACTGAAGATGACATCTAAAAAAATTTTTTTTCCTGAAGCCATCTTAAGTTTAACTGCTACTGCTGTTGAAATAAAGAAAACCTTTAATTAATGTCCCTGTAACATTTTTCTCATTCTATTTATAACTAGCTGAGCCATTAAAAGAAAGTAACTATAATAAACAAACCTGGCAATTGTTTCAGATAGCATTTTATTTTGTGCATCAAATGAGCATTTGGTATGCTTTAAATTCCTTGAATACTTTAGATTCTCCTGAAAGATTTGCGCTTTCAAGTCCTATCCATTTAGTGGAAACAGTACAACATTTTATAAAACACCTTTAGTAGTCCTAGAAAACTTTGTATTGGTAGAGGTTCTCTGTGATTAATAATTGGGTGTTTTTTTATAATTAATAACATCACTTTTATTTGTAAAAGCAAGGATGTAAAAAACATAAAATTTGAACAGGCAGAGGAGAAGCATGTAAATTACACCAGATACACAGGTGTTGATTATATTATGATTTATAAATTCATACCTGTCATATTGTGGTATTTTGAGGTATTCTTTATAGGAAACAAAAATGTAAAAAAAAAAAAAAAAAAAAAAAAAAAAAAAGAAGCTCTGGAAGAAAAAAACCAGACTGTTAGTAGTGTAATCACTGGGTTTTAGATTTTTTTTTTTACTTTTATTAGTACATGATTGCATTATGTACTAATAAATTAGTACATAATGATTACATTCACTGTAGTGGATTGGTACAAAACACATTTCAATTCCCTTCTTTGCCACCCTCCCATCACCCCCTTTTTCCTCCAGCATCAACTCATTAATTTAACTTATAAGACCTTGTATAGTTAATTATCACATATACAGACTGAAAACCAGACTAACAGGCCAAAGAATGTATAAAACATTTAAGACGACTGTACTAAGTCAAGGCACACTGTTAGATTAGACCTTGTCCACTCTTGATTACAATGCCTTTTTTATTTTTATATTAAATGATGTGATAATTTAACAATACACTCATAGGTTTTAAAATCATACTCTTTTCAAAATTAAAAAATAAACATTTTAAAAGATTAAAATATTCTTTTAAGTAGAAACATATTCCATTTGAACACAGGGTTCAATGGCTAAAAATCCCAGTTTTAGAACTTTTGATTTTGGAACAAACATATTAAGAATAAAATTTGTGTCAATATGCTAAATAAATGTTTCCATTTACAAAATAAGTAGAAATTATAAATTGCAAAGATATTAGAAGGGAAACTATTAATCTTCAGCTCGTCTGTGTTTGTACAGATATTTTAGCTCAATATTGATCAGACTTATCTAATCATAAGAGTCTCCTGGGATCTCTGTTAAAATGATTCCTGGAAGTAATTTAGCATGTCATGACACATGTTTAGGAAATACTAATCTCATGTTTGCATTAGAGGAATATTCTGAAACTTCAATTTGCCTATGAATAACATTCCTAACATTTGGGATCATGTTAAAATACAAACTTAGATTCATTTACCAAAAGCTTCTGGGTGGTGCTAATACTCCAAGCCACACCTTGCATAGCAGAGCATTTGAGAAGCATTTGCTCTCTCAGCACAGGACCGCTCTTGAAGGTCCTCAATAAATATTTATTGCTCAGTGAGAATTTAGCTGTGCGCCCTGGCATAAAGTGTCTCGTTTTCTTTTCTCCTTTATTCTGTCTTCCCACTCAGTCTTGTGCATAGAAACGATTGCATGTTGCTCTAGTAAATTGATCAGTTATATTTGTTCTGTGGAACTGTGACCTTTCCGCTAAGTATCATTCTAAAAGTTCTTAAGGAAGAAGGAAGGGAAAATATGTACATTGGATAACTCTACTGCTGCTATCTAATGGTTTATTAAAAGGAACAGTTAATGCTTAATTTTGCATGCTTATATCTGGTAATCTAAACAACTAATTTGAAAGCAATAATATGCAATATTACAACCATTGGTGAATTCTTGCCATCTTGTCTAGTGAAACTGTATCATTTCTAATGGGTTTTTTGTTTTTATTTTTTATTTTCTTTAATGGATTGATCAATCTTGCATTCTTACATCTGGTAATCTGAGCAACTTCACTGAAGATAACAGTATGTAATATAACAACCACTGTTAATTCCTATTATTTTGTTCTGAAACCCTGTATCATTTTTATTGTTTTTGCTTCACTATATTTTTGTCTCTGTTGTTGGTATTTTGCTAATGTTCTTTTCTTTTTTTAATATTATTCTCTTTATAATAAAAAAATTTAAAAAGTAAAAGTTATTGTGCTCTGATTCATCTTTTTGACAGTATTTCAAATTTTAATTTATTTAGCTGCTTCAAGCACAGTTATAAACTACCTTTTATTGTGATTTCTCTCCGTCACATTTACCTTGGTTTATAAATTTAATTACTTGTAAGAGAACCAAGGAAGTATTGACTAATATTTTATTTTTGTAAAGCACATAGAAGGAAAAAATGGATGTGATTACTTTCTTCTTGTAAAAAAACAAGAACTTAATTAGCTAAGGTAGTTGCTTTAAAAAGTATCTGTAATTGGTTTTGAATGCTAAATTGGCCTAAATATTCTTGGTTATTTGTTAAATCTCTTCTGTTACCATGGAGAGTATCTGGCCAATATTATCTATTAATTTGCCAACATTGTCTATTAATTTGCTCAAGAATAAGCTCCACCTAAATGATCTGGAATATAGCAAGCATTTTGTGCAAAAGGAGGTCAAGTGAGAAAAATGGTGAAAAGCTGCCCTACCTGTGAAGGAGACACAAAGGGAGAACCAAGACAGAACACAGCACGCCAGGTACACTTACAAGAAAACACGAGATCGTCCTGAAAAATCCACAAATAACTAAGTTGATTTTTTTCCCAATTCACCCAGCTGGCCAAAAACAAAATGCCATAACAGGTCTCTTTGCTATACCCTACTTAATCAACATCTCGCCCAAGAAAATATGAATTTTCCTCTTTCAAATTACCTCCAGATCCCCCTTCTTCCCTAACTCCACTTTCTCATGTATAAATCAGGGACTTTATTTGACTAAATGAATTTGTCATAAACTAAATTGATAATATAAGTGAAATAATGTGCTCACTTAATTATATATATTTTGATTATTCCTCCAAAAATGGAAATGAGTAACTTCAAGTATTTAACATAATTATAAGAGACAGATTCAACTATTTTAAAAAACACTATCATGAGGGGAATGAACATTTTCTTTTTGCTACAGAAAGCCAAAATTACATCAGCAGATAACAATCACAAAGACAAATATCTTTACCTAACATGAGACTGGATTTTCTTACAGTCAGAATTCTAATGGTTTCCTGTGGAAGTTTAGGGATTGTGTGATTCAGACATGGTACTAATTATTGGATATTTTAACCCCTAATTTATTTAGTAAAAATGAACCTGTGGCACACTTATTGTGTTTCTTTTAAGACAAAAGGTGTTGAAATCTGAGTTGTTTCTTCTAACCAAAAATCTCAGTACTCAGGTTTAGTTGCAGCGTTGGAGCTTTTGAATAGATAAATGGGGTTTGGCTGCAGTTTAGACACTCGTCTCTAAAAGGTTTGCCATCGCTGGTGTGTATGGATCACTTGAGGCCAGGGACTATTTCTTATTTACCTGCTCATACTCACTGAACTAAAAGTTATTGACTTAAAACTTTGGAGCTTTTCCCAATGCCAGGCTCTTGTCACGTTGAATGAATGAATTATGAATTTCAAGCTTACTTAATGTTTCCTACATGCCATGATTAATGGTTAGTCTATATCTCCACTCCTTTCTATTAACCCAACTTCCCAGCACACTTACTGACAGTCCTCTATTAGGAAATGAGTAGTTGCTTCATATCCTGGCAGTGGTTTCGCTGCTCCCTCTTTTCTTGGCAAGATTCTCTCTGTCACTCAGCAGAGTTATGCAGAGTTTTCTCTGCATTGTAATGAAGAGTTGAGTTCCCTGGCCTTTTCCCCATTACTTTTATGAACTTGCCTTTGTGCCAGTGGTTGGACAGAGAAGAATAATAATAGAAAGTCAATATATGGTGTGAGGAAAGTTGAGAGAGTGACTGGAACCTAAATTTTATACTAAGGTTCTTTCTATACACATTAGCACAATTTGGAACAAACTGAAAGATTCTCTTACTTTTATTTGTTCAGACCTTTATTTTCTTGGGAATTCCCACACTATTCTAGATTCCTGTGCTTTCGGGAACCATCTGAACAACTTTTGGGGAATGGTCAGCTCCTTTATTCCTACACAGACCAACTTTATGCAAAGTCATCTAGCACCTGATGAAAGAATAATAACACCTGCACAAACGTAAGGTATCGAGACAGAAGGAAGAGTAGATTCTACATGTAGTTCTTAGAAAGTTTTTAATAATTCTGAACATAAGAATTTTGAATATGACAGTTGGATGATAGATCATTAATTCATGTCCTTCTGAAGATGGCAAAAGAATACATGGAAAATAACAGAAGAAAATTGGGCCTAATGATGTATTCTGCAAATGCCAGGAGCACAAAGCCTTCCTTCTTGATGTGACCCACTCACCAGGAGCATTGCAGTTAGCAGCATAGTAACTAGGGCCTGCCACAGAGTCACCGAATTAGAGTCTGCATTTTTAACAAGATCCCCAGGAGATTCGTATGAACATAATATTTGAAGAGCTATTCCAACGGAGTATGTGATAAATATTGATCCCATTTCAATTTCTTCTCACAAAGGCACTGATAGTAGACCTTAACTATTGGGACTAAAGCAATGATCTCAGTTGGGGTCTGTTCTTAATTTTCCTTTGTGTCTGTGCTGCCCTGGAAGTCTACTTTGAACTGGGATTCTTCAGTACCTATAATACTAGGAATTAGTCTTTCTTTGTGAATGCTCTTAAACGACAGATCTTGTGAGCTGATTCTCCTCTCAATAAAGATGGGCATATAGCAAAGCAATGTAATCCAAGGTGAGCTCAGCAGACTGGGTACTCCTCTGCATACTGTTACAAGTCTGCATAAGACAAGGAACTTAGTAGGATTTCCAAAATGAGATAAGGCGGCACCAAAATGACACCTGAATAGTAGGCACACTCTTCATTTTAGCTCATTTAGGTAAAATGTTTTTCAATAGAGAAAGAAATATACTGATTATTATTTATGCAAAAAGTTGTTCCTAAAACCGTGGAGTAGCATAGGCAGAGAGATTGAATGCAGAGGGTCTCTGCTTCCTAGAGCGTGAACATGCTTGGTCATCACAAAGCACAGCAGATCTTTATATTAGAGTAAATTACTACTGTAGATTAGTAATTTTATAACCTCTATAACATCTTTTATGTTCATTGCTAGATTTGTAGGATCCAGCACAAAGATGGCCTGCAATGTCTGTTGAATGAATGAGCTACCTAGCTCAGTACTTTTGTTGGTGTTTTCTTCTTTCTTCTTTCCAACCTGGGCTTCCTGAAGTATGGAGATTTCACTTAAGAGTCTTTAGCAGATATGAGCATAGGGAGCTAGAAACAATGAGGATGGTTTTCTAGAGCAAATATGCTTACTCCGGAACAATAGCAATTCTAGGCAGAAGCACGCAGTAAGCACAAAATCTAGGAGAGAGGAATAGGTGTTCCAAGGAATGAGGATGCCATGTGTTGGTCCCCAAAGCCATAGGCAGAGGGGCACTAGGAGAAAAGTGGGGAGAGCTATAGATAGATCAGGTTCTCATTTTACCATCTTTGTTCTAAACTTAATGTGCCAGGGGCTGGGGATTTAGCTCAGCGGCACAGCGCCTGCCTGGCAAGCACAAGGTTGTGAGTTTGATTCCCGGTACCGGAAAATAAATAAATAAATAAATAAACTTAATGTGCCTCCAATTTTGTTTCCTCCAGTAAACAACATTCATAATGAAAGCAATATTGCAGTTCTTATGTGTACATTTTTTATAATGGAATTATAAAACACAATTACATATATACACATAATTACATATTCTGATAAAAGAAAATTGTGACAATTGTAAAAGCTTCAAGAGTAAGATCTTGCATGTCAGCTGACACATTTCTTACAGTGTAAAATTTAGAGCATTAATAATACATGTTGAATATTAAATAAGTCAAGTTGAACACACAAAAGATCAAAACAGAAGCAATTTGGAAAGAGTAAAGGTGTTTGAAACATAAACGCAACAGGCACAGATCCGCTATAGTTTTTAGCGCATATTCATATGTTTGTTGAGAAAAGACTTTTTCTGCATTCACACCGATGAGCTCACTGATTCTTTTTAAGATGCTGCAGTAGTGATAAGAAAAGGGGCTAATTGATGTGATTTAATTTTTCAGACTCAGGAGTTTCAGAGAAAGGTTAATGTAGCAGTGATGCTGCCCATTAAAAATAGCATCTATAAACTGTCAGGAAAAATAGTAAACGCCAAAGGGTGAAGCAACCCCAGTTGCTTTTCTCCTTTCCTGGAAATAAATGTTTACCTTGTATATAAGAAGGGCAGCCAAATTTTTGACTGCAACTGAAACAAAATCTTTTTTTTTTTTCCTAATAGCCAGGTGAACCATGAAAGCCGCAGAATAGCAATGGCCTCCAAGTTTGACCTATGGAAATGTTTTCTTCTAATTAATAGACTTCAGTAAGAAAATTACTTGGGACATTACATTTACTTAATGCCCTTTGAAAGCATAACATTGAAATGGAGTTTTGCCTGTCAGAGAAAAATAGCAGAAGAAAAAAATGAAGCTGATTTTTTTCAGAGAATGTAGACATAACCTAACATTGAGTGGGATTGATCAAGATTAATAGGTGTGGATATAAAGCATCCGTTCATCAAACCAATTGGATCAGGTCTGTAGAGGACACTTTCCCCTCTGACTCACACTCTTCAGGCAGGGCTCCAGGAGTGTCTTTCTAACATTTAACCCCAAATTTGTCATTTTCCTTCTTACACTAGGTAGTGCTTTCTTAACTTTGTGGACAGTGCCCCAGTTCTTCAGGATGGTTGAGAAAATGCAGGTCCATGTTCTGCCCAATTAGCCAACCTTGTCAAACTGTCATCCCTGCAGCTTTACTGACCTACCCATTTCCATGGCAACCAGCAGTATCTGAAAACATCTGACCTGGGTGGCTCTGACCAGCATTCCTACTTTCTGGAAAGAAAATGCTCTCCTTTTACCCTGAAGACAGCCTTTCAGTTATGGAAGCTCATTCTACCAACCCACACCACTGTTGATATATCTCTAAGGTTTACCTCCTCTTGTTTTGCAGGTATTAAGAAAAAAATTCTATGTAAATTATTTAGCATGGTAGATAACTGTTATCATACAATATGTTAGAGCATAATGTTGTGTTTAAACAAATAAAATCTAGAGTCAGACTGTTCATCTGTACTAGTTACTAGTTGCATGAATCTGGGCAAGTTACCAAATTGCTTTACATCAATTTCTTCACCTGGAAAATATGTATTATCATAGATCTTACTTCACTGGTATTTTTGAAAGTTGAATGAGTTAGCACAGAGAAAAGCATCTAGTACCTACCGCAGACTAAGTGTTCAATCAGTGTTAATTACGCTAATGCTGCTTTTCAAATATTTTATGGAAAATTTCAAGAATACACAAAATTAGAAACAATAGTATGAATGCCCACGTACAGCATACCCAGCCTAGTAATTATCAAAATTGCATCATTATTGTTTCACTTATCTGTTCCATTTTGTCTACTTGTTTTTATTAGAGGATTTAAAAGCAAATTCTAGATATCATTATCAGTTTGCCTTTAAATGCTTCAATAAAATAACTTTAAAAATAAAACAACAACCCCTTTTTCCATATATATATATATATATATATATATATGACTGGTCATTTAATTTATTCATATTTCTGTCTCTCCTTCTAGGTTCTGTGTTTTCCTAAACAATAATTCTGTTTAATTCATCTAAACCTCTTGCTCTCTAGATATATGTTGGGAGCATAGTAACAGTGGACTTTTAAAAGACAGAGAGAAAAAAGAGGAAGGCAAAAAAGGAGAGGAGAAAGAGAAGAACTCAAAATAAAAAAGTTGAAATTAAAACATGCAATGCAGTACAGCTAGAAGACAGTTGATGGAATAAAACAATTGGCATTCAAATAAATATAACACAATACAGCTAGTGTCTGAGTGGTGAGACAGACTAAACACCGTGACCATAAAGAGGTAACTTAGAAAATTATGCTTAGCAGAGATTGATTTGCCAGTAGGTAGACATTTCATTATCTGGACCAGGTAGGGAAGAAAATCACAGAAATAAATGAGTGTATTCTTCTATATCACAGTTGTGTTGATGTGTTTATTTTGAAGTCTCTATTGTTCTCCAACCCCAATAATATATGGTAATATTTATCTTTCTTAAGAGATTATGATGGATAAAGCTCAGTGATACCTAAGTGACTGCTGCTATGTATGTCGGTTCATCTATGAAGTGAAGTGTTAGAGAGAGAGAGAGAGAGAGAGAGAGAGAGAGAGAGAGAGAGAATTTATATTTAAAGTTCTTCCTCTGTCACAGGTTCATAAAATGAAGTTATGTACCATCTCCAAAATAATGTACACCACAGGGTAGAATTTGGATATTGCTAAACTGAGGATTTCAAATACATCTTGGTTGTATTTCATTTTCACCTCTATTAAATATGATAACAAAGACAAAAAAGATGTCAACACTATGAAAGAGTTTTTTTAAACTAATTTTTTTCAGGACAGTTGAGGCAATCTTAAAAACTCACACATGGTAACTAATTTTTTTTCAGGACAATTGAGGCAACCTTAAAAACTCACACATGGTTCCCACTATATAGTTATAATAAATGAAATGAGTTGGTATCAGATGGCTTTACAATGACTTAAATAGCAAAACAAAATTTTGGAAAAGAATACAGAAATTGCTTATCATTGAATGCCTACAATGTGCCAAATGTTTTATATATTAGGTTGAGTCAAACAGCACTGCCAGTATTTGATATTTTTGACCTGAGAAATGGCCACAAGATAGAGATCCAGCTAACTATATTACTTCCATTCCTGTAGAGAATAGTATTCTCACTTTTCAGAGAGCAAATTAGGGATTAGGGAGATTACGTGATGCACAAACGACAGGACTACAAAGAGAGAGCTGGAGATATGGGCCCAAATTTCCAGGCACATCTTATGAGTGCCTAAGTTCTGCATCCTTTGCATATTCCTTGGTCACGTAAATAATACAATATGCAAGAAACAGTTCCTTTAATAAATAAGAGATTGAGCTATAAGATAATAAATATTTAAAATAGGCTATTTACTGATTAAGCAAAGGCTTACAATGCATCTTCTGTTTAAGTGGAAGATAAGCATGGAAGAGTGTCCCATACAACCAGGGAGCCCTTCTCTTCCATATGATAGTGACATAATGGCTGTCTATGGGTTTCTGTGTATCCCCTTTTGTACTTCCTCCCTTCCTAAGTTCTAAAAAGTTATGATCATATTAATATACAAAGGGAATTGACTTGTTTGTGTAACTTATGAAGGATAGGAGGATATTACATATTCAGAGAGAAAATCATTTTGGAGAAATGGAAGTAAAGACCGGAGCAAGACAGAATACCCTGGTAGAAATTCCCCAGGCTGGCAGAGGAGTATTGAGCTCATGACCCATTTTTCACTAATTGCTGGGAACCTTGGGTGAGTACCTTACCCTTCCTGGGCTTCAGATTCCTCTGTGTAAAATGAGATGACTGAGCCAGAAGCTCTCTGAGGTTCTTATAATTTATTGATAGAATGCAATTAGACCATTAATTCTCTTTTAAATGTATGTTTTGTCAAATATCAAGATGGAAGAAATAAACTAGTAAAAATATGAAGTAACATGTTATGGGAAATATTTTTTATGTTTAAGTATAGTTTATTTCTTATAGAAGTATAAATGGAGATAAGTTATAGTTAAACCAATATTAGGCTGGAATTTGAAAAACCAATAGTGAGAAATTGCTAAGCAATACACATTATCAGTTAATTAGATAGAATTCACTATTCTGTGTATAAACCAATATTGCTAACCACTTAAAGCTTCAGATGAATGCACATATTTTGATTTATTCATATCTAGAGGATAATTTAAGAGAGCTAGAATTTTTTTGTTTGCTTTTACATTTGTGCAATTATATTTTTGGATTGTTTGGATTTTAGAGCAGCGGCTTTGCTTTTAATGCCTCTGACAAAAGCAAGTACCAGGATAATCATAGGTTCACTCCCCTGTCCATTGCTTCTGCCTGTAAATATCCTAATTACTTTTCTAATCCATTTAGATGACTCAGAGTCAATGTCAGGGTACTGATGATAACAGACAATGCAAAGAACAGAACGTATTGTGATTCCATCCTGTCTTTCTACTTTTACTGTCTCTCCAGCTGAGATCTAAGGGCACGAGGTATAGAAGGGTCTGTTCATCAAAAGAAAATTCAGTAGCCTTTTAAACTGCAGCAGGCTAATAAGACAGGCAGCCTAGGCAAAGTATCTCTGACATGTTGGACAGCATTTCTATTTTTGTTTGTTTGTTTGTTTTTTGTTTTTCTTTTTTTGGTTTTTCTCCGGTACCGGGAACCGAACTCATGACCTTGCGCTTGCCAGGCAGGCGCTTTTGCCACTGAGCTAAATCCCCAGCCCCAGGACAGCATTTCTAACTATGTTTCTTTCTAGCACTTGAAGGTATACCAGAATATTCTCAAATAAATATTATAAACATAGGAAATGTAGCATATGCAAAATATTTTCAGTAAAATATACTCTTGTTTATGTAGACAGCGCATATCCTGTTTTAAATCTTGTAATTATAGAACAACAAAATCCATATATTGCACAAGCCTTTTCCACCCCTGAAAAGGGTTTTCCATGTGAAGGTGGAATATTTAAAAATGAAATTAATTAATTTTGAAGATTTCCTCATTTTTTCTTCATATTTAAAGAGTATATGATTTTGTTTTTAGTCAGAATGTATCCATTAAAGACTATAGAATAAACTTACACATAAAAACCAAAAGGATGTATTTCAAACAAGTATTCACTCATTACTTACAAAGACTTGTGAAGTTTACTATGTGCTATTCCTAGAGAAATGAATGACAGTCTTAGTCCTTAAGAGCTTACTGTCTTTTAGGAGATGTAGACACCAAATGATAAAATCAATCAGGAGGTGGTGAGGACCATTGCTGATATATAAACAAAAAAATAATGAGGGTATGAAGGGGCAGTCTTATCTCTTCCCAAAAGATAAGGAAGATATTCCAGAAGGGAGCATCTGAGCTGAGAATGAAAGAAACCAAGGATATTTCCAGAGGAGTGGGGCATTTCAGGTGGAGGAGATAACAGACTTTAAGGAGGTGTGCAGAGCGGTCAACGGCTAGTTGCTAGGCCAGCGGACCGCAGGTGTAACGGGTGAAGGTGACTGAGGTGGAATCAAGACCTGTCAGTGAGCTGTGAAGATGGCCCATTCTCATCTGGGAGACTGGGCAGGTGGATCTTTCTTCCCTTGGGGATCAGGTGCTTCCATCCTGAAGCTGCAGTTATTTCACTGCTGCTTAAAATTGTCTTCCCAGTTGTTAGAGACCAGAGTAAGATTGATCTTCGATCTCCATTTTCCTTGATTTACCTGTTTATATAGCTCACCTATTTTTCGCATGATTTGTTGTTTGCTTTATGACTTGTAGAAGCCTTTTCCAGTTATGACTACCGTGCTTTGTCAGTATTTATGCTGTGCTTAAACATCTATAATACTTTGCTTCTTTCTTTTTACTAAGATTTGACCCAATGTACAAGCTTTATTTTAAGTTTAGGTCACAGTCACCTAATATCCACTAAATTCTGCTCATGCACCTCACAAAAGCTAACACATTTAATCATCTTTACAGTCTTTTGGGGGAAGTATTAATATATCTCAGGGATGGGTAAGATAACTGAGCCATATCTCCAAGGTTACTTACCTGAGGTCACAGTATTCACAAGTGTGAACCCCAGAAATGTCACAGAGCCTGGCTTTCAGCTTATATTGAGTTGCTTCCTTTCTAATTTGATCTCTATTCTTTTATAGTACCTGTATCTTATATCTCATTAAACACAGACTTACCCAATTCATAGAATATAAAAATATTTTCCTAATAAAAATTTTCCCCTCGCCTCAAGTGTTGTAACACTATTTATGGCAGTAGGCACTATTTCACTCATCGGTTTAAAATGCTAAAGATATTCTAAAATATATTTTCACACTGTTTGTTCATGTCTCCTTGATTATACTTCATTGCTCAGTTTGGTTATTCTTTGTTCATTCACTAGTACCACATTATTCTTATGACTTTTCTTTATAGCATTAATGTTAATGTTAAGATGTTCTGTTTTTCAAAATATCTTTCACAACTCTCATTTGTATATATGCTTTTCAAAGAAATAGAGATGTCAGGGGTGGTGGCACATGCCTATCATCCCAGCACTTGGGAGGCCGAGATAGGAGGAGTGCTGTGAGTTCAAAGCCAGCCTGAACTACATAGTGCAACCCTGTCTCAAAAAGACCCCCCCAAAAAAGGTACAGCCATTTTTTCAAATTCTTTAAAGTTGTCAGGGGTTGGTGGGAGTTAAGGATGGGGGTGAATTTTGACTTGGAATATAATGTTCTTATAAATTAACTTGAATAAATAAAACTGATACATTAAAATGTTTTTTTAGACTAAAACATCATATACCTTTCCATTTATTAAAATCTTTCTACTACTTAATTTTCACAGTTTTTTTCTGAAAAGTCTTACACAGTATTTGCTCAGCTTCTTAGCATTGTTTTCCACTTCTAATAAGATCTCAAATTCCATTAAAATTTCTAATTAGATCCAGCTAATATATAGAAAAATTATCAATGTTTACACTTCTGTCTGGTATACATTTGCCAATTAAAGTCTTTATTAGTTCTAGTAGCTGTGTAATTAATTATCCCGAAATTTTTTCTCAGGCACTCATATACATGAAAATTGCTAGCTTTATCTCTTCCTTTGCATGGTTTAATTATATTGTGTCATTCCATATAAATGTACCTTTAATGGAAACTATTAGTGATGATATTCTTAATTTTCTAGCTGGTTTTAAATGAAGTTCTTCCTATATTTCAACATGAGATTATTCTTATGCGGAAGTTTGATTTTGGTTCCTAATGTAGTTATTTCATCCTCACGTTTAACTAACACTTTGGGAGGTACGGGGCTTTAGGTCAGTATTCCTTTTGTCTCAGAAATTTCTAACATTTGTCCAAAACATGAAATCTTGCATTTTAGAGGACAAGGCTGTTGTTAAATCTAGGAGTCATTCCATTGTAGTGCCCTGTTATCTTTGTCCTCAGATTCTAAAGATTTCATCTAAATGTATGTAAATGTAAAGTTGAGACTTAAAATAATATTATAGTTCTTAGCACACTCACTCTCTATTCAGCATTGTCTGCCAAAGGAAGGGGAAGGCATATAAATCATGCACGGTGTTATTTTCCAACTGTAGAATGGACCTTTTTTCTTATTTTGACATTCAACTTAGCAGAAATAAGTATTCAGTATTGAAAATGTGGAGCTTTACTATTTTACAGTTTAACTTTTAAGGTTATATACTAAAATTAATCCAAAGTATTGTGCATTGTGTTACAGATTATTTCAAAATAAAATTGGACTTTTTTGTTTTCCTTTAAAAATCAAGGACTCTAAAGGTAGAATATTTTATTTTGAATTAGGTTTGACTTAAAGTGACAAAAACGCCAAATACTAGTGCTTCAAGTAAGACAGGAGTTTATATCTTGCTTACATGATTTATAAATGGTCATCCAGGAATGGAATTGTGCTCCTTGGGACCAGGAACTTGGGCTTCTGTCTTGCTGCTCCTTCATGCAGAGTTCCCATTTCCACAGCCACCTCGTGGTCTAAGGCAAACGCTGGAACTGCAGCATTTCCACTCACATTCTAGTCAGCGGGAAGGAGAAAATGACTGAGAAAGCTACATTCCTTTCCTCTAGAAACTCTTCCTAACACCTTCACTATTTCCTTATGCATCAGTTGTTACCAGAGTCCGTGGCCAGAGACCAGAGCCTAGGGGTATCAGCTCCTGTCACCTGTTACCTCTGCAGTCTGTTTAACAAAGACAGAGAAATGATGGCAAAGTAAGATGGAATTTATTTTCAGTGTAACCAAACAGGAAAGATAGCTAGTCTAGAAAACTGTCTTCCCTGTCCTGACAACAGCTTTAGAATTTCATTCAACACAGGGAAGAATGAAAGCAAAGAGCTGAGAGGTTACATATGCATAGCAATTTTGGTCAGGCTGGGGGCCCTATGAGCTGGGAAGTTAGTGTATATATGTGGCCAGCTTCTGGGGTCTGACAGGGCCATAGCTGCTGTGGTTGGAAGGACAGTTTCCATTCCCTGCCCTGGAATGAAGCTGGAAAGAAAAAAAAAAAAAAAAACAGGAAGAGATGGGTTAGAAGGACAAAACAGAGTCAGACAGAATGACTAGGTGTTTCTTTAAACCCCCAGTTGCAAAGGAACCTCTGCTGCACAGTGCCCAGGAACTTGTCACATAACTAAATCTAGCTGCAAGGAAAAGCTGGTCAACACATTTTTATTATAGACATTCTTGAACCCATTAAAAATTATTATTTTTAATTAAAAATTATTGTATTTTTTTATTTTAAACAATAATAAAAAAGAACAACAGCAAAATACCAACAACAAAAAAACAATCAAAATGATATAGGATTTCAGAACAAAATGAGTGAAATTAACAGTGGCTGTTATTATTCCTCTTAGAAACAGAAACTAATAGAAAAAAAATTATAAATTGAGCATTGAGAGCAATGAGGTGTATCTATAACCATCTGGACAGGGCAATGTTTTCTGAATCTTGTAAAACTCATACTTATTCACTGATTCGTTCATCCCAAAGATTCTCTTAAATGTGCACAATTGCTAAGCACTGAGCTAGGACTTGAGATAAAAATGGTGAGAAAAACACACATAGTCCTTGCACTCATAGTAGTTTAGACCAGTGAGTGAGGTAGGTGTTAGCAAAGTAATAAAACATATTAATATAGTAGTACAGGCTTTTGAAAAACCAAGCCAGGTAATGACTTCTAGATCCTCAAAATACCATTACTTATTTTTTCTCTTAATTCAGTATTTCAGATGTTTCACAAAAAGGAGCTATGTTAAATTATTTCCTTTTATAATTAAAATATTCTAATAGGTAAGCATCCTAATGATCAAATTATGACAAACATTGTTATTGTAAAAGAAAAATTGCTATTTTAGTGATTCTAATAACAGTTATAGTGGAATAATTATTTATGAATCCAACTATCAAAGCAAATGAAAACACAGTAGAAACTCACAGTTTTTCTGTATTGTTACAAATTCAGATCATTCCAAGGTGATCATTTCTCTTACTTTTGACCTTTCACCCTAGAAAACGTTGGCATTAAAAAAATTGTGTGCAAGATTTTGGAATCTTAATAAAAATAATAGTTTAACATTAATAACTGTTTATTACTTTCATTTAATCATTTTTAAAGTACTTTCTCAACCTAGAGCTAAATTTCAAAATTGTTGAAGATTTCCTGTCCTTTTGCTGAATATGTAGTTAGCCCTTAGGTTGCACACAATAAATAAATTCTCTATTAACGCTTATATATCAGATCTTTTTCTCCCGTATGCACAGAAATTGCTTCCTTGAGAACATGTAGTGCAATGAAATGTCCTTTGCAGAATTATTTGCTGTGTTTCTAGTACATATTCTACCAAATAATCACTCAACTACATGACCCTTCTAACAATTTTTAAGCCATTGCTTAATCGGTTGAAAGCAAATGTAAACCCAGATAAAATGTCTTAAGTTCAAATGTGCTAGGATTCTACTTCATATCAAATTTAAAAATACATTTAGGCCCCTATTTGGCAGTTTGATTTTGATCCACAAGCAACAAAGCAAATTCATTTTGGTGGCATTCCTCCCATGAAAATAAACATAAAGAAACTGAATGCAAATAAGTGCTTTATGTGCTCTCAGAATGAGCAATAAAGTGGTAAAGATGGTATTTCCTGAAAGGAGAAATTGAATACCTTTGCCAGGAATCTGAAAATCCATTTAAGCACCAAGCATTATTCACAGATGACATACAAAATATTACACATATATACAGGATATTTTCTTATACAACTTTTATGCTATCATGTTTAATTTTTGTTTGGTTGCTTTTCTTAAGATACAGTCTTACTATGTAATTCAGACTGGGCTTCAACAGGCTATGTAACTCAGGCTGGCCTCATGACAATCCTCCTAGGTCAACCTGATTACTGGGATTGCAGGTATTCACCAACATGCCCACCTTTATTATATTTAATATAGCACAGATCCACTTAAATGTCAGTCAATTCAAAACAGTCTTTTAGACAAGCTGATCAAATGAAGCTGATTTTTTTTTGCAACAGTTACTACCATTTCAGGAAAGTAAATATCTATGAAAGGTTTTTAAATTTAAAAGAGCTATTGAGTGCAAAAATTCAGCTATACAAAAGTCCAGTGTATCAGTGATCATAGTAGTGGAAATACAAAACCACCTAAACACAAATAGGAATTTGGTTAAATAAATTATAATATGTTCATAATAATTAGGTTATTTTGAATCACAGACACGGACAATTTCTGCCATAAGACATAGCTCTGGCTCTTACCCTTATCCTCTCAAAGTGTCTCTGTTGGTATAATTCCTGGAGATACCAGTACTCCTTCTCTCTTTCAAACTTAACTGTTACAAGTAAAGTTGTTCTGTTCAGATTATTCAGTTACTATTATGTATGGGGCATCTCCCATTAGTTTAAAAGAAGCAGAAGGCCATGATGGGTTAATAGACTTACTCATTAGAGGGACACTGGAGATTTTAACTATAAAACACAGGAAATACTTTGAAAATGAATGTGAAATTAGTCATTCAAATACTCACTCCAATTTTGTGATTTTAAATTCTTTGGAAGAGTTTCACACAACTCATGTATTGCTCTACCCTCCCATGGCTGGGGCAAAATACCTGACATCAGCCATTTAAAGAAGGAGAGGCTTATTTTTGCTCCCAGGTTCAGATGTTTTGATCCACAATTGGATGGGTCCAAGGTAGAGACCATGGTGGAAGGGCAGGGCGGAGCAAAGCTGCTCACCTCATGGTGGCAAGGAAGCAGAGCACGGGAGTAGGGAACACTAAAAAGGAAAGCACCAGGAACCAGATACAGTCTCCAAAGTCACAACCTTGCAACCCACCAGATACCCCAAAAGTGTGCTTTACTTATCTTCTAAGTATCTCTCAAGCCAACCAAGTTGACAGACAAATGCAATCATCACAATGCAGTTTTCATTTATTCTGAAAACTACAGAAAAGCAAAATGATAAACATCTTTGTGTAACTGAACTGACATGACACATCAGTCAAGAAAGCTGTGCTTGGTTAACATTTTGTCATTTTTTTCTAAAGGAATGTATTTGTTAATGTCAATGCTGGTGATGCTTTGTGCTGAACAGAATATAAATCTGTTGTTCTTTTAGCATTTTGGCCAAGATTAACTTTAGATTTTAGCAAATCAATTAGCAATGCATCTCTTTCTAACAGTCTCTCTAATGCTTTTCTGCCTGTGTGTATTTTTCTCTTTGCTCATAATTTCCACTTGTATTGTCATTTTTTTTTCCTCTGCATGGATTCACAATATCTGAGAGAGTCTGGTTTAGTATAGCTAGTTTTCAAAGACTGCAAGATGTCTGATGGCTTATTGAAAGGAACAGTTAATGCTTAATTTTTTTTTATTTTGACTAACTTTGCATGCTTATATCTGGTAATTTGAGCAACTGATTTAAAGACAACAATATGCAATATAACAACCATTGGTGAATTCCTACCATCCTCTCTAGTGAAACTCTATATTGTCTCTAAATTTTTAATCATTTTTTATTCTCTTTAATGGTTTGATCAACCTTGCAATCTTACATCTGGCCATCTGAGCAACTTCATTGAAGACAACAATATGTAATATAACTACCACTGTTAATTCCTATCATTTTGTTTTGAAACCCTGTATCATTTTTAATGTTTTTGCTTTGTTTTGTTTTTGTCTGTGATGTTGATATTTTGCTCTTGTTCTTTTTTTCTACTACTCTCTTTAAAATAAAATTTAAAAATAAACAAATAATCAAACCCTAATGAGAAAGATGGCTTTATAGCATGTATAGCAGAACACTTGTTTCTGGGCTATATTCTTTCAAACTACTTGTAGCAAAGGACCCAGGCTTTTTCTTTCCCAATCTGCTGTGAATCAATCTTTCATAAAAAATATATTTATGGAAAACTTACATTAAAAAGACAGACATGCAAAAAATAAACACTGATTTTTTTATTGTCACATGAAAACAGAGAACTGGAAACAACTGGTGCAAAGTTTTAAATGGTAACCTTCCACTGATCCACTTAGCTACCTGTGATGCCACAGACAATATGTCCCCTGAAAATTTACACATTGAATCCTATTCCCTGTCTTGGTAGGATTTGAAGGTGGAGCCTTTGGGAAGTGATTACATCTGCAGTACTCATAAATAGGGTCCATGCTCTTATAAAAGAGGCTCCAGAGAGACAGAGAGAGACAGAGAGAGACAGATAGAGAGAGAGAGATCCTTATCCTCTTTCATCATGTGAAGACAAGGAAATGATGGCCATCTCTAAACTAGAAAATAAACCTTCCCTGGACATTGAATCTGATGATGTCTTGATCTTTGGCTACTCAGCCTGAAGAAAGGTGAAAAATAAATTTCTATTCTATACAAGTCATTTATTCAGTAATATTTTGTTATAGCAACCTGATCAGATGACAAGAGATGATGACTAATAAAGTTTTCAGACTGGCCTTCCCCCAAAGACCACTCTTCGAATTGTAATGTTATGGTTTGAATGTTCTCTCCAAAATTCATGCCAATGTTTGATTGCCATTGTAACCATATTGAGAGATGGAATCTTTAACAGGCAATTATCTCATAAGGATTCTGCCATCATGAATCGATTAATGCTGTTATTGATGGAGTAGGTTGGGGAATGGGTTCCTGATAAAAAGGATGAATTTGGCCCCATTTCCTCTATTTGTCTGACATGTGCCTGACTGTCACTCTGTCACACTGAGACGCAGCAAGGAGGCCCTCGCCAAATACAGCCCCTCAGTCTTGGGCTTCCCAGGCTCCAGAAATGTGAGCCAAATAAACATCTATTATGCATAATTTACACAATCTGTGGTAATCTGCACAGCAGAAAATGAACCAAGATAATTACTTGCTTATTTCACCATCGGCCCTGTAATTGACATATACTGTATATTTCAATTACCCAAAAAGTGGGATGCTAAAGAATTATGTAAAATGAATACAAGCAAAAAATTCTTATAAAGATTTTTCTCTATATATTAGTTAAGAAAAGCATGTTAGCAAACAAAATGATCTTAGTTTTGTTAGGGAACAGCATGCTGAAAGATCCTGAAAGTAAAACTGTGGTTACATCTTGATAAGGAGATTATGAAGAATTTTCCCCTTTGTGGTTAATATTTTGCTATCTGTATATCCTGATTTTCTACAGTGATCACATTTTCATTGATATATTAGGACTCATTGCAATGGATTCTTATTTTTAAATTGATTATTAGGTCATCAATATTTTTCCATAGGATCTATTACTATATCCCTTTGTGCCCTGGTAAGGGATTGGATTGTCATTTCTAAAAATAAAGCACAGTAAAGCCAAATAGAGCACATTTATTGTATGAAAATGGAAGAACTAAAATTATTTGGTTTTTATTTTCGAAGCATTTACTTTCAAAAATGCATGTGTTTGAATACCGTGAATTTTGTATGGTAAAATAATATAAAATGGAGTTATAGCTAAGAAAGATTTGCTGTCTCCCTTTGAACTAATAAGCAGTCATACACCCATAACAAAAGGATAATCATTACTTTTCTTTAGTTTGCAAAAATATACTTTTGTATCACAAGTTGGAGGGAAAAACCTGCTTCAGCAAAATAAACCAACATGAATTGATCGGAGCTTGTTATTGAAAATTTCTGCTTTATTTTGTACTGTAAATTATTTTCAATAAATTAATCCTTATCTCCCTAAGCCAGGCTTTTAACATGTCTGGAACAAGACTCAGCCAAATATCAAAACAGGGGGATAGAAACAGTTCAAAGGAAACACATTAGCCAAGTCTAAATTAGATGGATCTGTGCCCTCTGAGATGGAAAGCGTTTATGAAATGGTTAGTTGTAGAGTATTATTCGTGGCATATGAATAAAAAGTTAAATATGTAAGTTAAATATGTAACTTAAATAGTGCACTAGAACTCTAATACCTCCTTAAGATGGTGTCAATCTGTTTAGAACAATTGTTTTGCAGTTTGGAAAGGAATAATTAATCTCAGACCTTTACCTTAAATTTGGGGGTTTTATATTTAAAATTATATATTTTATGATATCTGGGGCTTACATTTCACTAATCCACCACTAACATCTCACGGCTGAAGTAAACAGAATCAGTAGAGGAAGGGGAATCAGAGTGACTGGGAGCAGAGAGGGCCCCGTAAGTCAGAATGCTTTGCCCAGTACGTGTGGGCTTCGTCGCAGGGCTGCAGCTGATGCACCAGCTGTAATAAGGTCGATCGCTCAGACCTCCCTTACTTACCTGGGGCCTAAGAGAAAAGTAGCAAATGATACTTTCACTTGATTCCTAGATCCAGCTCACTTTGGCAGCAGAACATGCTTACATCAAGAACTACCCCAGTTCATAGTAAGAACAGACCCTGTTCCCTGTTATTTTTATCACTAGAAAAAAAGAAAAAAAAAGCAAGCGAGTAACCTGCTAAAAGCCCCCGTGCCTTATGTTGGGGATAATTGCCATATAAGGAGTTCACCCACCTTCCAGCAACTTCTTTCATATTTAGCCCACTGGTACTGACAGTCAGCATATGAATCATCCAGCCCTTAGCAGAGGTCTTCCTGGAAAGAACAGCATTCAAACTGGAGAACTGGCCCTACCAATGAGCTGACCACTGGGTCTTACCATGCATGGATGTGACAGGTGAAAGAGAATAATAAATGGACATGATTTCATCACTCTTTATATATCAGGGGATAAAGGAGACAGAGTAAATTTCATAAAAGGATGAATATTCAGCTCCAAAACTGTGCTTAAATAAATCTGAAAACAAAGAACACAAAAAGGTTTTATTGCTCAATTCCAGCCCACTTGTGGAGAATTAAAAAGCAAAGCAGAGAGGGTAAACAACAAGAAATTCAGCCCAGTAGGAATTTGCAGCCTTGGCTTTCAGTGCTACTACAGTTGAGATTAACTCTTTGTCGCCAGTCTTCAAGGATCTTGGTCAATCTGGCAGAGTGGCTCATGACTGTAACCCCAAGACTCTGGGAGGCTGAAGCAGGAAGATTCCAAGTTCAAGCCCAGCCTGGCCAATTTAGCTACCTAGAAAGATCCTGTCTCAGAAAACAAAAATAAATAAAAAGCGCTGGAGATGTAGCTCAATGTAAAAGCCCTGGATTCAATCCCTAGCACCTGAAAAATAAGAGAGTTTTGATGAGCAAGACAGTAATGACAAAATCAAATCTAGGAATAAGAAAAAACATTCTACGCTGCAAAGAATTATTAAAATTTAAAGACAACTGGTGAGGCCCTGGCAAGTCAGATGTAAGCATGTCAAAGCAGATTCTCAAATTTGCAAACCTATGCCTTGTCTCTACTATTTTCCACCAAAATGCAATTTTTTTTTTTGTACTGGAAATCAAACTCAGGACCTTGTGCTTCCCAGGCAGGTGCTATGGCACTGAGCTATATCCCTGGCTCAAGATGCAAAATGTTTAAGAGTCAAATGTGCCAGTTTGATAACTAAATTGTACCTACTGCTTTCAAACTAAAAAGGACTGTTCCAAGTACATTGAATTGCTGTTTTTTTCTAATTGTGTGTTTCATTCTCTATAAAAAAAGATTCAATATCTAATGCTGAGCTCATTTCAAAAGGATTTGCCTTTATAAATGTAATTGTGGATTTTTTGTTAGGCTCCTTAAGAAATATTTATTTTACTTTGATATATCATTTCACGTGAGTGCCTCTCAGGAACAATTGAAAATTGCTCTGTTGTCGTTGAGATCAAGTAATTTCAGTTCTCAAACCTTTCTAATTGTTTTTACTTGTAGTTACCATAACAGTAGTTCTGGAAGTCCTCTCATGTATGTCTATGAGACATGATCCAAAGTGTGGTAAACACTGCTGCTGAGGGCACTGCAAATGAAGGGCAGGCTCGGAAAACATGACAGTATGTTCTCATCCACCTTGTTCATCAGCTCTGGCACCATGTGACTTTTGGCTCTTCCCCAAAGATAAAATGGTCATAGCAGGTAAACACTGAATAGATTCAGGGAACCAGGGCAGCCACAGTAGCACAAAAGACAGTCATAAAAGAGAACTTCCAGAACTGTTTCTGAAATTGGCAAGAATAAAGTGTGTCTGAAGCTAGGGGGAGTATTTTGAGGGGATTTAATGCTCATGTGTTTTTTTTAACTGAAACTTTTTTTTTTTTTAATTTAGACACTTGTCATATTTTGATCACACCTCATGTGCTGTATATCTCACTTTTTTAGCCTGTTAAATGTCAGATATTACATATTTATTTATTTCTTTTCAGCACATCCCAAAGAAACTTGATCACAGTGTATTTTGAAAGTATTTTTTCTAATACTAATTTTAGGAACTTTCCCAATGAAATCTTGTTCAAAAGAATCCACTCTGCATCATAGTCTTGCCTGCTCCCCTATTTTATCTTCCCCTATCTAGCAAAATGGATGGATTGTGAAGGAAAATTGATAGGAATTGAAAAGTGTATTCCCTACCTACCCTTGCAGAAAAACCTGTACAAAACATGCTCAACAAACATTTGATGGTTTCCATATTACCACATAGCTGTTAGGATAGTTGTATTAAAATGTCAAAAGATAAGAAGTGTGTCAGTGATGATGTAGAGAAAAGAAAACCCTGTACACTGTTGGTGGGGTTGTAACTTGGTACTGGTATTATGGACAACAGTGTAGAAGTTACCAAACAATTAAAATTAAAGCTGTCATGTGACCTAGAAGCCCCTCTTCTGGATATTTTCAAAGGAAATGAAATGAGTAACTCAAACAGATACCTTCACTCCCATATTATTGCAGCATTTCATAATAGCTAAAGTATGAAACAATCTGTTATAATTTATAACTAGATGTCCTGCCCCCAAAACCTCATGCAAGCTTAGGTGGGAGGGGTATGTGTCACAGGAGTATGATATTCCTGGATTAATATCAGTGGATTAATCCACTGATGATGTTTGGAGGTGATCCCTAGTGGAGGAGGTGGATTACTGGGAGCATGGTTTGGGAGGGTATTTCTACTCTCTCCTTTGATCCATCTCCACTTCCTGCCTGCCACGCCATGAGCTGTTTTTCCTCTGTGATACCTCTCTTCCATGCCACCACCCTTGGAGCCACCAACTGTGGGCTGAAACCTTTGCAAATTATGAGCCAAAAGAAATCTGCTTGTTTAACTGGTGGATATCAGTATGTTTTCCTAGCAATGAGAAAGCAACTACAACAGACCCAAGTATCTATTGGTAGATAAATGGATAAATTGCAGTGCATGTGGACACACACACAATGGAATGTTTATAAGCCTTACAGAAGAAGGAGGTCCTGCCATTTGAAACAGTGTGGATTAAATTGGAGGATATTACTTTAAGCAAAATAAGCCACACACAAAGACGTGAGCTCACCTGTGTGTGGAATTTCGTACACAAATCCAGTTCTCCCGCATCTTTTATTGATGAGCCTATTTCCTCATTGTTTGGTCTTGGCAGTCTTGTCTATGATAGGTCAACCATGTATACTTAGGCTTCTTTCTGGGCTACTCTCTGTTGCATTGATATGTATGTCTATTTTAACTATTGTAGCTTTATATTTTGAAATCAGGAAATTCAAGGCCTCCAGCTTTGTCTTCTTTCTCAGGATTGTCTTGGCTACTCTTGGCCCCTTGTGATTCCATGGGAGATTTAGAATTTTTTTCTATTCTTTTCTATTTTTATAAAAAATATTTTGTTAGAGTATTGATAAGAATTATGTTGAATCTGTAGAAAAATTTGGTAGTAAGGGTATTATAACAATACTAAGTTTCTAAGGGATATATTTCTATTTGTTTGTCTCTTTTTTAATTTCTATAATCAGTTTTGTATAGTTTTCTGTACAAGTAATTCACCTCTGTAGTTTATTCCTAAGTATTTTGTTGTTTTTGAAGTTGTAAATGGAATTATTTTACTCATTTCTTTTTCAGATATTAACAATGGTTCACTGTTAGTGTATAGAAATCCACGGGATTTTTCCATGTTAATTTTGTGTTCTGTGACTTTAGTGAACTTGCTTTTACTACTAACAATTTTAGATTTAAAGTCTCAGGTTTTCTACAGATAAGCTCATTAAGTGCAAATAGGTATCATTTTACTTCTCCTTTCATTGAATTTCTCTTGTTTCTTTTTCTTGCTTAATTGCTCTGGCTAAGATTTCTACTACTATGTTGAATAAAAGTGACAAGAGTTGGCATCCTTATTGAACTTCTGATCTTAGAGAGAAAATGTTCCTTGTTGGCTTTGAGACTTCTGTGTATAACCCTTATTATGTTGAGATAATTTCTTTGTATTTTTTGTCTGTTCACCGTTTCTCTTGAAAAAGGTGTTGAATTGTGTTACATTCTTTTTTTGCATTTATCAAGATTATAATGTGGTCTTTGTCCTTCGTTGTGTTAATGTACTACATCACATTAATTGATTTTAATATTTTGAACTAACCTTGCATCCCAAGGGTAAATTCCACTTGGTCCTGGAGTATGATCCTTTTAAGTGTTGTTGATATTGATTTCCTAATATTTTTTGAGGACTTTTGTGTCTAGTTCATCAGAGATATTGGTCTGTGGTTTTCTTCCCTTGCAGTGTCTTTGTTTAGTTTTGGTATCAGGCTGACACCAGCCTAATAAGAGTTTGAAAACAAAGGATTGATGTTAATTTTTCTTTAAATGTTTGGGAGAAGTCACCAGTGAAAGCACTTGATCCTAGGCTTTTCTTTATCGTAAAGCTTTTAAAAAATTTTTATTTTATTTTAAAGAGAAAAAACACAAAATAACAAAAATGAAGACAAAAACAAAGCAACACAAAAACCATAAAAACAATATAGAATTTCAAAACAAGATGATAGGAAACCAGCAATGGTTGTTGTATTACTTATAGTTATCTTCAAAGTAGTTGCTCAGATTACCAGATATAGGTATGCAAGATTGCTCAAACAATTAAACTGTTCCCTTCAATAAACCACTAGAAATTAGTAATACAATAGCTAGTGTGTGTGTGTGTGTGTGTGTGTGTGTGTGTGTGTATTTCCCTTCTTTCTGTCTTTCTGTCTTTTCTTCTTTCCCTCATCCCAGTTGTTCTTTCTTATTAAGCAGTTTCTTTCCCTTGGAAAGCTTTTGATTACTGATTCAATCATCTTGGTAGTTACAGGTTTGTTCAAATTTTCAACCTTGATAGACTGTATATTTGTAAGACTTTATCCATTTTTCTAGGTTACCTAAATTATTAGCATATTATTGTTCATCATAGCTTCATCATTCTTTTTATTTCTGTGGTATCAACAGTAACATCTCCATTTTCAGTTTTTTCATTTATGTACATTTTCTCTTTTTCCCTTTAGTTATGCTAGTTTTATCTCTAAAGATACCCCAGCTCTTAGTTTGGTTTTTAAATTTTTTTATGCCATGTTTAATTTACTTCTGCTCTGATCTTAATTATTTTCTTTCTTCTACTAATTTTGAGCTTAGTTTGTTCTTTTGCTATTTTCTTAAAATACAAGACTGTTGTTTACTTAAGATTTTTATTTTTCATTTTTAACATATGTGTTTGTCACTAAGTTTCTCTCAGTATTGTTTTTGCATCATGCAATAAGTTTTGGTATGTTGTGTTTTCATTTTTTACTTGTTTATATATCTCTTTTAATTTGTTTTTTGAATTTTTCTTTAACTTATTGGTTATTAGAGATTGTGTTGTTTAATGTCTACAGTTTTTTTATTTTCCATTTTTTTCTTGTGCTACTGATATCTAACTTCATCTCGGTATGGTCAGCTAAGATACTTATTTCTTGAATGACTTAGAAATTCCCAAATTAGTTAAGATTATCTTTGTGAACAAAGATATGTTTTCTTCTGGAGAAAGATCCAGGTGCACTTGAGAAGAATGCGTATTCTGCTGTTAATTGGGTAGGCTATTTTGTGTGTGTCTTCCAGGTTCATTTGTTCTATAGTCTCACTCATATCCATTGCTTTTTAATTGATTTCCTGTCTGGATGATCTATCCACTACCAAAGTCCTCAACTATTATTATATAGCTGTTTATATTTTATTGCCTCTTGGAAAACAATTTCTCTTTACAAAAACACCTTCATGATTCCAACATTTATCCAAACTCCCAGTTTGCCTTGCACCTCCATAGCATGCACAGAAAATCCATCTAAGTAAACTGTATTTCTTATGGCAAAGAGGAAAAATGTATGAAGTGATTTGTAAGTTTGGAAATTTGCAAGGGAGGTATTACTGGACTGAGCTCAAGAAAACCTATAGGTAAGTAGGTCTCCTTCTAAGAGTACCTTGGACCAGACCCTCCTCTTGCCTGGCCTTGGGCTTAGCTGCTTGCATTAGGAAGCTTCAATCACACACTTTCAAAGGCCATTGCTTTCCTGTTCTGAACACTTGTTCAGCCCTTTCTGATACTCTCTTAGTGCTGTGCTTCTTTCATTGTTTCCCTTACCACCTTTGCCGCTGTGGCTTCCTCCTCTTGCTTCAGTTACTGCTACAGCTTTTTAACTGATCTCCTGCTTTCTGTTCCTGCTCTTCTGCTTTCCCCAACTCAGGCTCCACACTACTACTTTTTCCTTTGTTATCCAAAGAAAGAGAATCATGTGCATGTGTGGAACATTTTAACACTCCAAAGAAAACTCCAAACATCTAAAACATGACTTGTAAGGCCTTGCCTGTTCCCTGAAGGTGCTGTCCCTAGCTCATTGCCATTTCCCTGAAACTTCCCCCCAACTCATTTACCTGGCTGAGTCCTGTTCATCTTTCAATTATGAACCGTCACTAACAAGGCATTCATACTATCACAGTACTCTGTATGTCTAGTCAAAATCCTAGCTGTTTATTACCAGTAGCGCTTATTTAGAATTAACCCTCGTAAGAGCCAAAGCCACTCTCTTTTATTCAAATTACATTCTTCTCCCTAACACCAAATGGACACTTTAAATTATTGCTTGAATTACTTCTACTTGAATTCCTTGTTTTCTTTCTCTTAGTTTTTCCTTAGATAATAATAAGCTCTAAACATTGTTTTTAAGGAAGAGGTATAACTCATCTAAAAACACCTAGAAAAATCCCTGGCATATTTTAGCACTTAATATATGCTAGCTATTACTATTGTCATCATTTTTTTCTCTCTTTCATTATAGCAGTCAGTATGAACTTAATTATAATTACCTGATAGCCAAAAATGTCTTTTACACTTGAATGCTAGATGGAATACACAAAAAATAGACACATGAATTAAACAAATGCATCAAACTAATGGTATTTCAGATGCCAATGAAATAGAGAATCATATTGTTATATGCTAAATACAAATAATTAATCATATTTATTATAAATAATATACTCATATATTTGGAAAATATTGGTTTGAATCATTATAAAGTATTGCTAAATTCTGCCAGCAAATAGTCCATGACCTGTTTCCTTACAGCTTAAGCTCATGAAAAAGTCCTGGGAGAAATCATCATTTTGAAGAAAATAGATCCTAAATACTTATGACCTAACAGGAAATTTGGCATGAATCTCTTAATATTCTTAGAAATTACCCATCGGTTTAGCTTTTATTAATTCATAACTCTTCAAAGTTACGAAATGAAAAAGGTCCTCAAGTTCAATTACCTATCCAGTGACTCCACACGGCACCGTCTCAGCCAGGTGATCAGACAGCCAGTGCCTGGGCAGTTGGATGATTAAATCTCTGTTTGTTTCCATAGTAACATATGATTTATTAATGGTTTACCTACGAGGTTTCAAGGATACAGTCTCTGAACATTATAGTTGGAAAAAGGAGAGTGAACAATGGGAAAGGAAACAAGTAAGATATTCATTAATGTTCACCTTGATTTTTTTCTGTCAAGTAGTAAATAATAATGCAGACAGGAGTCATGCCTAGCAAAGATGCAAAGTATCAGTGGTTTTTTCCCTGTGTAGCGGTCACTATTGCTCTTATTCTTAATTTACAAGCTTTTCCCATTGTCCTCTACCTATCTTTTCTTTCATTGTATTTCTTTTTCGTCTGATGCCCTCTTCCTCTCCACTTCTACAGTTTCTCTCTTATCTTTGTTTCTCCAAATATTATTTTATTTCTGTGATACAATGATAACATTTTGCTTTAATAATCCAGAAATTCAGTTACAATAATAAATAATTTGACATGTGAGGAGTATTGCTGGGTGGCCACAGTAAAAAGATGCTTTTAAGGGCTCAGTAAGTGTAGGGCAGAAAGCTGTAATTTTACAAATATTTAAGTGCTAAAAAGCAAAGCATGATGTCAGATTCTGTGACACGTAATGAGTGAGACCTGGTTCTTTGTCCTTTGGAGACTGAAATATACCAGGAAATTTATAAACAAAACTACCCAAAAGTGGCATGAGAAGCAATATAAAGAGAGGAAGGAGTAAGGGAGAGGGAATAAATGTAAAAAAGGAGGAGAATATTATACAAGGAGAATTAAAGAAGAATAAAGTAGTGAGCAAATAGAAAATTACTACTGGTTACAAGTGTCATACTTCAGGGTATTCAAGGTAAAAAGGACATGTTTCAGAGATTCCAGTTCCTTGACGCTGGTTTCAGAAATCAGGATCTCATGCTTAGCTATTGGTGAAAGAATGGTATGCTATGACTTTAGCAAGTGTTTATTATAAGTTGAATGACAGCTTTGTAAATAGTTTTGTTTTACTTAAATAGTTTAAATTATTACAAACTGGCATACTCAGGCCAGTAACAGCTGTCTTTGTAAACAGAAGCTTTGAAATAATAAAGAAACATGTAAGAAGAATTTAAAATATTTCTGTGAGGAATCCTGTGAAAAGATTCATCCTTGCCATTAGATTTGGTCCCATCCAAATACTTAATGGTAAAGCTATTCTTTTAAATTATTTCAGTAATGCAAAATTTGTGGGGTCTATCTTCTACAATACAAATTATAAGAAAATATTAAATCACAAAATGCAAGTTCAGTATGTCAAGTAGATGTAATGATATTTTTTTAACACCAACTACACAGAGCATGATTTATACAAATGCTCATCCTTCCAAAGAATGGAATCCTTTCACTTGGTGCAGTAAATTGCATACTGTCTTTTTACAGCTGTTCCCACAGACAAAGATATTTTTGAGCTTCATTTATAAAACATAAATATCAGATTGTTACCCCAGCCTTCTTGTAATTCAAAATAGCATCAGAGCTGGCTGAACATATTACTCATGCATTGGTGACAATTTAAAGTTATTGCAAAATGAAGATGAATGTGCAAAATGTCCTAGTTTTAGTCTTTTTTATTTGAAAAATGTGAACATATTTCCTCTTCATATATAGGTTTAAGTAGATGCTATAAATACCTAACTTTGGGATAAAAGGGTTTTGATAACAGCAGAAAGACATTTTAAATTATTTCTACCTTGCACTATAACAGCAATTTGTCTATTACTAGGCTGTAAGAACCCATGTAGAAAGCAATGTGTCCTGAGAGAGGTTTCCATAGAGGGCTGTAAGGTCACAGCAAGAAAAAGAATGATTCTTCCTGGGGTGTTATGAATGCTTTGTAAGGAAGGTGACATTTCAGTAGTAATGCAGTGTTAGGTATCTGAAGTGAGAGAAAGAATATTTCAGTTTGAAGGAACCACAGAGCTGGAAGCACCAGGGACATAGGAACTGTCAAGTTTGCCTTGTTTAATGGAGTTCGTGGAATCTGTGACAGAGAAGTCACCATAAAAAATGATATGAGGGAGCATTGGGGACAAATTGTGAAGAGTTTTAAGTAACAGTCTAAGGAACGTAGTTTGTATTTGGTAGTAAATAAAAATCTCAGTGATTTCTTCCCCATGTCTTTAAATGTAGAGTACTCATAAGATCAGGGTTTGCTATTTATTAGATATTTAGGATATACCCAGCCATGCTAGGTAGTTTACAAAAATTACCCAGTATAGCTATCATAGTCAGGTTTCTGTTCATATGACAAAATGCTTGAGACCTGATAATTTAGAAAGGACAAAAGTTTATTTGCCTCATATTCTGAAGTCCATGATCAGGTGGTAGAATCTAGTGAGGGCTTCTGCTAGGTCATAACAAGGGAGAAAAGCAGAGGAGCAGTGGGTAGGGATGGAAGAGACAGATATAGCAACCTGTTTTTGTGGTGACTGTCCCAGCATAGTGAGTACTCACTCCCATCCAAAAGGCATTCATCTCTCTTAATGGCTTAATCGCCTCTTAAATCACCCATTTCCCAACACCACCATAATGGCAATCAGATTTCAGTGTGAGCTCCAGAAGAGACAAATGTATTCAAAACACAGCAGCAGTCATCACAAAAGTATTGTTGAAATATTAACTTCATTTTCCCTCTGAGACAACTGAGTCTTCTAAAGTTTATACGCTATGCCCCTTTTCTAAAAAGCACAGGAATCTTTTTATCAAAAATGTGACGTTCATTTTCTTCATTGTCTTACTGTTTCCCCAAGATCCTGTTACTGCAGAATCCTGTCACTTTTCATAATCTAGTATTGTGGGCTGGGGATTTAGCTCAGCGGCAAAGCGCCTGCCTGGCAAGCGCAAGGTCGTGGGTTCAGTTCCCGGTACCGGAAAAAAAAACCAAAAAAAACCAAAAAACCATAATCTAGTATTGTGACGAAGGAAGAAAGTCATGGAAGAGAGACCAGTTCAGAGACGATCTTAATGGGAAATAAGAAGTAACATTTCTGACTTGATTATGATCGCCACTAGTTAAACAACAGCAAGTCTGAGCTATCATTGTCCCTAACAAAATGCACATTGAAAAACTGCATAGTTTAATTTTGGAGTTCTGTTGTGATGTTGAAGATTCTTTCCCAGGTGAAAATTTAGATTGGTTTTATTGTCTATTGGGTGTCTTTATGTTATTCAGGAAGCCTTAGGCTTCTAACAAGAGCTTTTCTAGTAAGATCCGTTAAGTTTGACTTAGACTTTTTCAAACCGTCAAAATTAAGCACAGTAATTACATAGCAAAACGTAAGGCAAGCACATTCTTATTTCATTTTAATCACACAACAGCCTTGTAAGGAAGACATTCTTTTGCCATAATTCCTTAAAAGGACTTAATAAAAGTAGGCTCTTAATAAAAGGAAACTCTACCTCCATACCATGCTCCTATCTTCCTGATTCTCACAGCTTCAGCCACCATCTCTGAGTCTATCACTCTCTTCTGAATTCAAGATGCATATCTCTCACATCCTATTTGGCATCTGCATGTAGATGCCCACAGGCATATCATACTCCTTATGCATCAAACTGAACAGACTAATGCTACTTGTCACCCTTCTTCTTCCCTGCCAAGTTTGCTTGCCTACAACCTTTCCTGTTTATGATGGTAAAGTGTGTGTGTGTGTGTGTGTGTGTGTGTGTGTGTGTGTGTGTGTGTGTGTGTATAAAATCAACCACAACCAGCCCATGACCAGGCCATCCTCAGGTCACTAAATTCAGAGGGATATACATTTCTGCTGGCTCCACCCTGATTCTAGTCACCATCATTTCTCTCCTGAGTGACTTCATTCACATCCACTTCTGCCCATGCTCCCAACCAGCTCTTGCTATAACCAGCAGGACTTCCTGCCCCTTGATACCTTAATAAAAATTGGCCTTAAGCTTACTCTACTTTGATAGAAGTTCAAAACCCCTTTGGCAGTTTCCCTAATTTGGTTGAATCTTTCCTTTTCACCAATTCTTCCCGCAGGCACCAGTTTCCACAAATGCTGCTTCTGTGCCCCAACATATCAATGTGAAACTCAGCCCCTCCAGCATGTTCCACAAATGATCCAGTCATGCAAAGCATCTGTGAGGGTAACAGACTTTAGTAAGGGTAGGGATTCCAGGAGAGTGAGAAGTGTTTACTGCGCAGAATGCTAATTTCAGATGGAACATTAGACATTTCCAGTTTCAAATGACCTTTGGCTTCCTCTCCGTCTGCATATTTCCATTGGCTGACTGCCCCACCTAATTCCCAGCATCAGACCATCTTGCAGGCTCCACTTTCCATGTTTTTTCCATCCCTTTCCCTCATATCTTTCTCCATAGTTTCTGGAATAAAGCCATTTTTAAAAACTTGAATACTGGTTTGGCTGTTTGTGTTTTGTTTTTATTTGTTTGCTGGGATCTTCTACTCACAGCATCCGCATGTTCCCTTTTATCTCACGTGGCTAATTACCACATATTTTCCCAAGGAAGATTTCCCCCAACGGGAATTCTGAAGCCAGAAGGTAACACCATAAACTTTTTACTTCTATTACGGAGTGCAAATCTGGTTATTTCACTCTCCTGCTTTATAAGCTATAAGTAGGTTCCTGTTGCATTTAGCATTAAATTTCAGGTTATTTTAGAACATTCTACTAAGTTTCCCATGTTCAAATCCCACCTTCAGCCATTCTAGTGATTATTTTCCTTGTGCTTTCTGTAGTCCTCCAATCTTCTTATGCACTGTTCTTCATGACCCCTGTTCTTTCTCCAGCTCATCTTCAGATAATCTCTTACTATCTCTGATGTCTCAGCTTAAGTAGCCCTAAGTCAGATTTGATAGAAGTCAGATTACATCTTTACCTAGGTACTCCATCATTATCATATACTTCTTGGAAATCCTTTTTCCACTTGTAAGTATTTAGATACTTGAAATAGCTTATTTCCTTTCTTCTTCTGTAGATCTCAGATACACCTAGGACAGGCACCAGATTTCTTTTCTTAACCATCCTGTCCTCAGCACCAGCTATACAATAGGCACTCGATTTGTAGCATCTATCTGGAATTAAGCATTGAGCAGAGCGTTTCTCTTTATTTCTGGGCTTTAATTAATCTTGCATGTGGTAATCAGAACCATAAGACCATATCGTGGTGGAGGCACAATGAAAGAGCTTACTTTAAACTTCTGATACTTTCATTATTGCTGGTCTTACCTCAGAAAAGAGTGACTAAAGAGCAGTGCTTCCAAAAACAAATCACAAGGGTCCCACCTAAAGACATTGCAAACTTGGTAAGTAGGCTACACTGTTAGCTACCTTCATGATTTAATTAACTGGTGTCAGTTGTAAAGATATTTCATGCCTGTGGGGAAATTTGACTCTAAAATAAATGATTAGCACTGGCATTTTTCACATTATCCTTCAGGAACTGGGACAGCTACATTTTTACAAGTGTCTTTCTGAGGTGAGACCATTTTCAAACCAGAAATATTAGGAAAGATAAAAGGAAAAATGGGGAGTTAAAAAGTCAGGCAAAATTATGTTTGTCAGTGCTCAAGTTTATAAAAATAACATTTGCTGCACTGGCAGAATGGACCTGTCAAGAGGTTTTACTTTTCATAACACATTAAGCCAGAAGAGCACTGCATGTACACTGCTTAGAATTTGCTTGCTATTTGAACTGTTGATAACAAATGTACTTTGCGCCTTTCTGATCTGTGCACCCACCTCTTCCCCAGTCTAGCATCAGCCCACTGCAGTTTCCAGGTCTCTGAACTTCTCAGCACAGTGGGCTCTAAAATCGTTCCCATGGTTACCCTCTGTCAAACAGGTGAGCTTATGCTGTCATGCACGACATGAGAGCAAAAGGAAAACTGGCTGCTGTGGTTCACGCTATCACAAAGGAATAGAACTGATGATTGAATAAATGGACTAAAAGTCAAAATGATGATTGAGCCACGTGACTCATGGTGTTTGTGTTTGCAAAATGATACAACTTTTAAAATGTATATGTTCCAAAGAAAATTAAGGGCCAGGGATTTAGCTCAGTGGCATAAGTGCCTGCCTGGCACTTGCAAGGTGGACCTGGCAAGTGCAAGGTCCTAAGTTCAATTTCCAGTATCAAAAACAAAACAAAACAAAACAAAACAAAAAAACACAGCAAAGAAAATTAGGAAGAAACATCAGAAATTTTGTCGTATTATTTAGTTCTTGTTTTTGGAAGGTCTACCAGTTATCTAGTGCTAGGCTAGATAGCATGTGCATAGACTATCACTTATTCTTCCCAAAAAAACCTGATTGTAATAGATTTTAGCATTTCTATAACTTACCTGAGATAACTAAAGACTAAAGAATTAAAAATGAGTGGCTATCAATTAAGTGGAATTTGAACCCAGGTCTGTGTTTGTCTTCACAACTTTTTTCTTTTTCACAGGCACTTTTGGATAACCTAACAAGCATAATTTAGAGGAACAAATCATGATTTGTGCAGAGGCAATTCACCACCAATTAAGTACAGATATGAAAGGTAGCATTTGGGAAATCATTTTGGCTCCAGGATTTTACAGTCTGGGGATGGTAGCATAATTGAGTCACAAAATTTGTAGTTGAAAGAACTGCCTTGAGTGCCTGCTCCCCGACATAATAATAGAGAAGCCTAAAGAAATCCATTTAAAGTTTCTGAATCTCAGTATCTTCATCTGTGAATTGAGATAATAACCTAATAGGGTGTTTTGAGGATCAAATGAGAAAATGCATTTGAAAGTGCTTTATAATAGAAAATGGGATACGTGGTTTTATTATTATCCTACATGCCACATAAAATCTTTGCATGTCTCTTCAGCATAAGAGTTTCTTTTCACTTAAAAATGTCAGGCTGAACTTGTCCACAAACTTTTTTCATTTAATCTCCAAAGTTAAGAGTTCCGCAGAGCTTCTACTCTTCGTCCATGTTGGAAGTCATGAAATAATTAGCTACACTGTATATACAATAAATTAGCATTTTACACATACACCACACACGAATGGAAGCGTGATTAAACAAATCACTTGGTTTTTAATTAATGCTTAATGAGTAACACAATTTAATTATTGTTTTCCAATGAGGTTGGGCCAAGCACGTAGAGTTGGGTTGGAACTAGGGCACCAAACATGGGCAATTATCAAGGAAACAGCCGTGGGAGAAATTCAGGGGTTGTGATCTGGCAACCTGTGGGCTAAGACTGGCCTGTATGTAATATCTTCACAAGAGCAAATTTTGCTATTGTAACTGTGCTTTTGAATAAAACTCTTAGACAATGTATGTATCCTCAAAGAAGAGGTCTCTATATTTTGATATCATAGAGAAAGAAATGAATGCATCTGAGCACTTAAACCTAGAGAAGAAGAAGCAGAGATGGTGTGAATGTGGCTTAGGCACAGAAATCCCACATAAGAAGAGAACCCCAACATACTTCGGACATATATCATGAAGTCTGCTACACACAGCAAGCTGCAAATATATTCATTCAGTGAACATTTGCAAAGACAGTGCTGCATGTGCTTTGGAACAGGTTTTGATACAAAGGATCGCTGTGTAATTCAATGATCTTTATTATGTTATCACCAACGTCTTTATCATTATCATCACTGTTACTGATAAGACGTAATTCTAAGAATAGCAAAGATATATAAAACTGTGTTCTTTGCCTCCAAATACAGCGTACCCACAATGTTCTGATCAGTTTCCAATACATGGTCACTGTTCCAAATATATCTAAAGAATAGTGGAATAAATCATGGAAGGTTGGAGAAAACCATCCTTCATCTTTGAGAATAATATCAAAATGATGGTCTTACAATTTCTAACAGAAGGCTGTGAATAATTCTAGGGAAGTGTCAGGAAAGGCCCTGGAAGGGCTGTTCTGAGACTTTGATCCTCCTGAAGAAGCTAGAAGGAAAAAATATCTAGCTGGAAAATGTACCCTGGGAACTGGGCAGGATATTAAATGGACGGATTCTATAATGTGCACAAAGAATTATGGTCTATCTAAGCACTGGACATCATTAATGTCACTGTTTAAAAGGGCAGAACATCCCACTGCTTTCTAGCGGGTAACCCTAGCACAGCAGAATTTCCCAAGTGATCCCTCCAAAATGCCCTCTAATAAATCCTGTCATGGATTGAGGCACAGCTAGACTACCTAGATTCACATCCCATGGCCAGATTTGGTGCAGCCAGAGTGTGCCTGGCCCCTTGCCGTGCCTCATCAGACATGGGGCAACAGATTCCGGTGTATCCACTGGCCTTAGATGGTCCCAGGCATCCAACGATTCCCCACACTCCTAACTGTTTTGGTCTTTCAGCATTGTGATGTAATCATGTCACTTTTCTGCACTAAAACTGTTTGTGATTACCTTTGGCTTAAACAATATCCAAACTCCTTACCAAGGTGTATCTTGAACTTAGGCTGTCAACCCTCTCCTCTGATTTTTCCAACATCTGTAAGGACTCCAGAGGACTAAAGACCCTTTCTGCTTCAATGAAAGTCTTTCTGAAGTGTGTTCTCCTGACAAACTTTTGAGCATCTGCAAGCATCACCCTCATCCCTGAAGCCTCCCTTCACACCCATCCACAGAAGCCCACATCACAGTTTCCTTGTCTGTGTGTCCACATCACTGAATTATTCTCCTCTATTGACCAGGACCTTTTGCTCTTGGAAGTCCAGCTTAATCAACCTAAGCAGCAAACTGGATTTACTCATTCATGTTACCAAACTACAGCGCTTGGGCCTTCAGATGGCTGCATCTGGAGTGTCAGACCAAATCAGGAACTGCACCGCAAGCACCTAGCTTCATGGGACAGAAACTATAAATGTTGACTTCCCCATGTTTTCATCTATACCCACTTGAAACCAGAGAGAGATGAGGTCCTTTCCATTGATTCCAGAAGGAAGCAGCAGGACCTGACTTAGCTACTCTTTGCATCCTGGAGAGGGGGAGGGTATAGCAATTTTCCCCAGGCTGAGTCAAGGTGTGGGCTTGGAGCTGGGACTGAGACACCATGATTAGTAACATGCCTCATGATTTTATTATCTTTGTAATGGGAGAAAAATAATGTCCCTGAAGAAAAGGATACAACCTAAGAAGGGATTCAAGAAGCCAGGCAGAGAAACAGGTGTGAAATGGACTGCTTTTAGTCTGTAACTAATAACACTTCAGATTGCATTGTAACTATGAATTTAATGTGCCTCTCATTAGACTTCACACTCCTGGAGTTCAAGTACCTTGTTTTACTTATTTGCCTATCGCTAGCACCTAGCATGATGCCTGATGCCACATTGGTACTTAGCTAATGTTTGTTTGCTATTGAATTGATAAATGGATGGCTCTCCAATGCTCTGTGAATAAAACACCCAGTGAACACAGTGACAGAACACTGCAGTGTTTTGAAGTTAAACAAATGTTTATGCATATAATTTGAAGGTCACTGAATGATTCAAAACCAAACTAAAATACAACGACCTTCGAAATGCAACCAGTAGTTTCTGAGTTCATGATATTAACGTTTTCATAAAAGACATTTAATCTTCACAAAAATCCTATGATTTTCAGTATTATCCCTAGTTTAGAAATTGAAAAGATGTAGTTAAGAAATCCTAGGACTTCCCTAAGCTTCCACAAGCAATAGACCATAGAGAAAGAATATAAACACAGGCCCTCTGATCTCAAGTCTAGTGCTGTGCTCTTTTGGGATTTTTTTTCCATTTCTCATATATGTTTTCTTTAAAATTTTCTATGTGTACATCTTTGCAGTCCATGTAGTTTACAGTCATCTTGGGGAATTGTTACATGTACACATAACCATGTGTCACTAAGTTTCTTTTAAAAAAAAAAAATCCCCTACTCTTTCCTCCCTTTCTCCTCCCTCCTCCTCCAGTTCCTCTATCTCATTCTTCATTCCTGTTGATATTATTTGTCTTAGCTCTGGTCTATAATGTGTATATTAATTCAGAGTTGTATGTGGCCCATCTTTATTCAACTTATTTCCCCTTTCTCCTCTTTATCTCCCCTCACCCTCATTCCCGTGGACCACTTCCCTATAGCAAGAGATCCATCTCCTTGTCCCTTTCTATCCTTCCTTTATTATTTTCTTTGTGTTGTGCTTCACTCAAGGGAGAGAATCAAAATCCAGTGGTTAGATGTCATGAAGTAGATGGCAATGCCTTACCTGTATGCATGCTGTGAGGCCTGAGGGTCTCTTCCATCCTTTTCCGGGGCAGTGCTAACCTACTCTCCTTTCATACAACACTAGTGCTGTGCTCTTAAGCAAATTATGTAACCTCTCTGTGCAAAAGAAAGATAACATTTATGTCCAGGGATTTCTGTGAGGAATAAGACCAAAAATATATCTATATCTATCTATATATCTATATCTATAGATACATCTACATCTACAATACTCAGCACAAAGCCTGGTCCAGATTAGAGAGTGGGTAGATAATAATTGCTACATTTATCTGGGACAGTGAGTGCTTTCCCAGGATTTCTGAGTGGTGGCTGTCTCAGACCATTCATCCTCCTTGTCCCACACCCAGGAAGTGATTTCTGATCTTTTCTCTCTAGTAGTGGTCCCCACTCTTTCTGCAGTAGCATCTCTCCCCTGGGACTGGCTATCAAGTGGTTAAGTCTCCTGAGCTCTCCCTTCCTAGCTAACGCCAATTATCCCGGTTCCTGTTGCTGCCTCAGGTAGCTGACCTCTATCTAGTTCAACAAAGAGAAATACCAGAAAAGCATAAGGAGATGCTTTTCCCGGATCTTGTTCTGACGTCCTTTAGCATTGTTCTCTAAAGTGTAATATCAGAATGTTGAGCCGGAGAAATCACCACATTACATTTTGTGATTGAAGTTTCCGTGGAAATATTCTTACCAAAGTGTCAAGAAATACTACTACTCCATCTCCAAAACTTAAAGGTCTGAAATATCTTTACTATCACCGTATAAATCAGCACTGACCTTGCCTAAGTTTATCTGATCAATTTCTATTACCTTTCACCATTCCTGCTTGTTCTACTTCTCAGCAGGGATTTCATGCCTGCAGCGCACTTTCAGAATTTTCTCCTGAACATAGATTCCAGGACTGGCTGAGACAAAAAGACAGACAAGGAAGAAATGGCACAGATGACATTTCTTTTAGGCGTACTGCCTAGATCTCACTTGGCCTACTGCCACCTTCTCATTAGTGCCACCAATGGAATCTGATTAGCCACTCTGATTTATTTTTGGCAACCTGGGGTGCAAGGGCCAATGCTTATTTTCGTGGCTGATACAATCACCCCTAAAGCTGTCATTAGCATTTGGAAGATTAGTTCCTTCTCTGGAACATTTCTCTGTCTATGGAGCATCATGGCATGCTAGACACACACTTCTTAAACACTTTACAAAACTGAGTCTGTTTGTTCCTCTTTTTATGATCACAATCACCTGCAGTCATTAGCTACTACAGCATACTGCAAAATATTCTTAATAATTATGAACCTGATTTTTAATAATTATGAACTTGATGTTTGTAAACTTACTATTTTCTGAGTTAGAGGATCAACTTCTATAAGTTATAAAAAATTAAAGCTGGATTTCAGGGCTAGACTTATTTGCATTTTGGTTAATATGTTCTTCTGTTAAATACCAAACACTAATATTTATGTGAAAGAGGTGAGTAGTAAGGAAAAAGAAACAATATTTCTTCCCAAAATGAAAATTTTAGATACTGAGCCCAATTATCTCCTGTGTGTGTGATATATATTATCTATAATATGGACCACACAGCCAGGAGGAACACTGAGAAAGCAGAAAAGCATAGCTTATCTGAGCTAGTCTCACCCTGATGGCAGAAGGCCAGTCCTGAAATACCCATCCCTTTGGGTAAACATGACCATCACCACCCAGCAGTCTTGTTCATGGTCAATGTGTGTAGAGGGACCCACAGCAAGAGTCTTCAGTCCTACATCTGGGAATGATGGACAATGAGGATAATTGAACATCTTAAAAACTAATCTGTAAAATCTGCCTCGCCATATTCCAGACCTCCAACCAGGATCACCCACCTCAAGAAGCACTTAGCACATGTCAGGCACTGGACCAGGAGAGGCAGGTGAATTAAGATATGGTCCTGACTGGAAAGGTCTTATGGTCTAGTATGGTTACGAGCTCAACACAATTAAGTATATTTAGTGTTACTGTAGAATTAAAGTTTTATTAATGTCAGATATTCTTTGTAGGTACTGAGATGCATAAATACTAGATTTCTAAAAAATAGAACAAAAATACATCATTACATTGTTAGGTATATAAGGCCTGCTTGGGAGGCATTGATGTGTACCATATGCTTGAACTGGTTGCTGACAATATGTCAATCAATAAATAGATTAATTCTTAAAAGTTCAGTGCCCACATGCAATGAAACAGATTCAGTAGATACTGTCTAGTTAGATGCTGTGTGACAGCCTCGATGTTAGGAAAATAAATCAAGCCAGGCATGGTGGTACACACCTGTAATCCCAGCACTCAGGAGGCTGAGGCAGGAGGATCGTTACGAGTTCGAGACCAGCCTGGTCTACAAAGTGAGCTCAAGGCCAGCCTGAACTGCCTAGTGAGACCCTGTCTCAAAAAGACAAAAAAAAAAAAAGTCTAGAGGATGACAAGCAGACATGTAGGAGTTCATTTTGTTTTTGTAGTCTTGACCTTGGGCAAATGACCAGTCTTTCTGAGCCTCAATTTTCCCATCTACAAAATTAGATTAAAAAAATAATGTCTATTTCAACAATTTCATTTTGAATATAAAGAGAGTTCTTTTGAAGATGACTTGTAGATAATTTGACTAATGATACACTTTTTATTTGAAGAGTACCTAGTATACTACCTGGATCTTTGTGGACAGTTAGCCATTTCAGCAATTCTTCATCAGCCCTACTATAGAAGGGAAATCTGAGGCTCCAAGCAGGACACACATGCTCAGAAGGTAAATTAAAAACAAAATAGTAGGTGCTAGAAAGCACATGAGTCTTGATTAAGAGCAGAGATGATGTATTTCTGCATATTGAGTCTGGAACAGACTCTGGAAGGAAAAGGAAATTCTAACCCAAATAGTGCTTATGAACTTTTATCTGGAGACGTGAAGCAAAGATTTCAGTATACATACAGTTGTTTTCCCACAGGTGCCTGAAATCTTCTGTGTGGTCCCTCAACTTCTCTTAATAAGAACTGTTTAAGGAGAAATTTCATATGTATGTATATACAGGCTAGTTAACATAGTTGATCTACTGTCTTCTATTTCTTTGCTGAAAGAAACAGTTAATGAGTCCTTGCTTGATCAATACTGCATGTCTCTATTTGTTTTCATGAGAAACCACTTTGAAGATATCAGTATGTAATTCAACAAGCATTGTTAATTTCCTACCACTTTGTTTGTGACTCTGTATTGTTTGTATTGTTCTTTTGCTATTTTGTAAAAGGTTGTCTGTTAATGTTTTCCTCCTTTTACTTTTAAAATAAAAAAAAACACAAACTTTAAAAAATAGGACTTTCACAGGTATCATGATTCTCACATTTTCATCATTTTCATAACTGACAGTTGAAGAGTGGGAGACGAAATAATTGTCTTGAAATGTTCTTCAATTTTCCCGGTGGTGCCACAGCCTCACTCCTAAAATGGGAGGAAATGTCCTTCAAACCATATCACTTCTCCAGCATTGCTGAACCCAAGGGTCTTCCTGGATGTTGAGTGTGACAGTGATTTCATTGCTCGATGTTTCTTTTGTGTCTATTTATGACACAGTGTCCAAACTAGACACAGCTTTTCATGGCAGAAAAATCCTCAGTTAAAATCCTGGGATAATCATTCACCATAAGAGGAATAATGTTTCCTTCTGATTTTCTTGTGTTACTAAAATACCTCTGTAGCTTTATTTTAAGAAACAATGCTTATCATGAACATTAGTTTTATTATTTTGTTTTTGTTTTTTGCAGTACCAGGGATGGAACCCAAAATCCATAACCCAGAATTATATACTAAATCCCCTTGAAATTTTTTTTTTATTTTGAGAGATGGTCTCACTAAGTCGTCCAGTTGAGTTCAAACTTGTAACACTCCTGCTTTAGTCCCTCAGAGTGCTGGGGCTACAGGTGTGCACTTTCACACCTAGCGATCATTAGTTTTAGAAAAATAATCTCAGTTTAATTTTATTACTCATAATTTGAATTTTACCTGTATTTCCTTTCTTTCTTTTTTCTTAAACAGAGTGCTACAGCTTTCCATGTGACTGTCCAAGATGATAATAACATCGTTGTCTCTTTAGAAGCTTCAGATGTCACCAATCCTGCATCTGTGTATGTTGTGAAGATAACTGGTGAATCCAAAAATTATTTCTTTGAATTCGAGGATTTCAACAACACTTTGCCTCCTCCTGTTACCTTTAAAGCAAATTACCATGGCCTTTATTATATTATCACTCTGGTAGTGATAAATGGAAATGTGGTCACCAAGCCATCCAGATCAATCACCGTTTTAACAAGTAAGCATCACATGTCACATGGTCCTCTGTTTCTTCTCTGAGTGTGTTCTCATGGGATGATGCCTTAGAATACAAATCGCTTGCCTTGAAGTCAAGTGACACAGATTCAAAGTTCTGCATTATAATTAAGAATGCAGCTTCTTATTGAAGTTTGCTAATGTTAACTATTTAGCTATTGTTAAACACAATCTGTTTTAAACCAAAATATCAACCTCACTGAGGTAACATACTTTAAGACTGAAGGACAATTTCAGATTAATGATTGGTCCATGTAATTTTCAGCTATAGTACTTAATAGTGTGATTATAACTTGTCTGTTTTTCCTCCAGAATATATATTCTCATATTAAGCAATTCTGTTTTTAAGATAACAAGTTTATCATCACATGTATCCTCTTCAAACTGAGCTATATGTTCTAAACTAAGAGAGAGGAAAAAAATAATATCTTTATTAGCCATTAATCCCCATCTCAGCTTCCAAACTGCTTTGAATTTCACTACCCCCAAAAAATGCATATATAGCCATTTTATCTTTCAGCCATAAAGAGTTAATGTTGGTGTTGGGAAGTTTTTAGGAGTGTTTCTAACTATAGCTGAGATTCACTCTACTCTCTAACTTTCACATCTAATCCCAAGTGAAATGCAATGCTTCTACAGATGTTGCAGAATGTAAGAAAAATTGATATTTGAAAGACACAGTTCATCAGTAGAGCAATTTAATGTCTCAGCAAAGTTCTTACATTCTTCAGGACAAGCTTTCCAATGGCTATGACTGACAAAAAGCCAGCTGCATGTAGTCATTGTGGCCAGGATTTTTCTTTAAAAGAACATGGTAATATTGTCTGCTCTGTTAAAAAGAGAAAAAAAAAAATAGGAAGCAAGGACTCAGAACCAAGCTAGAGGGCATAATTTTACCATGATAGTCAAGAAATGAATTACAGTCTCCACTGGCAGGGTCTCAGAATTAGCAATGAGTCCTAAAAATTAACACCAGCACCAGACTCTTCTAGATTTATAGACAAAACACCTAGGAACTAGTTGAATTAAAAGACAGACTTACCTGATAGGAGACCATCTTAAACAAGATCTAGAAAAAAAGTGAATTGGGAGTTAGAATCAGGTGATACGTCTAAATATATAATGCTTATAGTATAAACTCCTTGAAATCAATGCTCTGACTCATTTTCATAATTTCATAAGTGTCTACTCCAAGTATTATTCTTAATAGTTCTCTAACTGAGCAATAAGATAAGGAAACAAGACCAAAAGATAAAGCAAAATAGAATACAGAACTGTACTGACTATCACTCACCCAAATTTATTAGTTTGCATCAGGCCACTCCCAATCAGACACAGCTGAAATAGTCCGCCCTGTAACTGGTGGCTCTTTTTTTGTTTTTTGGGGTTTTTTTTGTTTGTTTGTTTTTTTCTGGTACCAGGAATCAAACTCATGACCTTGCGCTTGCCAGGCAGGCGCTGTGCCACTGAGCTAAACCCCCAGCCCTCTGGTGGCTCTTAAAGAAATGTGATAAGTAAATGCTAAAAGATTTCTGGGCTGCCTCACTGATATTTTACCACTTGCAATGAGCTGTGTTTAAAATATCCACCTTTTTCTCCTGTGAAATCTTTTTTGACCTCTGGGCTTAGAAGTGTGGTGAATGTCCAAAAATTTGCAAATTTGGAAGGGTGCTTTTCTTTTTATGGATTTCTAGGTAAATACTATCAGGATTGAAGAACATATTTCATATTATCTCAATTACTTGACAATGACTGGGGTTTTTTACAAGCTGAAACCAGGATTGTCTTGCTACTTATTCTGTGAGCATTTGTTGGGTAAAGGTTCAGTAAATATTAGGTCAAGTTGGTTATTTTAATATCAACCTGTCATTAGTGATTTTCTGTGTATTTGTTCGGAAAGGAACTGCTAGAGGGGTATAAAATCCTCTACCTACAACTGTAGGATTGTTTATGTCTGCATTCTTTTCTTTTAGTTTATGCTTTGCATATTTTAAAGCTCTGTTATGCTGCTGGCTGCAAACATTCTTAAGATTTGCTATGTTTTCTCAATGAACTGACCCTTGATCTACCTGTGATGTTTCTCCTTATCGTATTATGCCTTGTGCTGAAGTCTTTCTTGTCTGATATTAATACATCCATTTTAGTTTTCTTTTTGTATGTATTTGCATGGAATATTTGTCCCACCCTTTAAGTTTCAATTTCCTTATTCCTTTGCATTTAACTAGATTTTCTATAAGCAGATCTTACTTTATTCACTACCTTTTGAATATTAAGACCCACCCTATCCAATAAAAGTATACTATTTACCACTTTCTACAGTATTAAATTTCTTGCAAGACACAGTTAAAAAACATTCAATACAGTGAAATTAATAACATAGTCAATCTATTTCATTTAAAATATTATCTCAACCATCAATGTAAAAATTTACACATTTTTTACTTTCGAACATAACTAATTGAAATTAAATAAAATTTAAAATTCAATCCCTTAGCTTCACTAGCTCCATTTTTAAGTCCTCAATAGCTATGATAGTTTATTGGTAGTTTACGGCTACCAATTTAGACAGTAAGGGGGAGCCCATTTACATACACTATATGAGAAAAATATATTGACTTTTTTAATTTAAAAAATTATTACAGTAAAAAAGTACATTGTCATGTATCCCCTTCAAAATACTCCCCCTCGATTAGGACACATGTACCCCATCATTTTTGCCACTTTCTGAAACAGTTCTGGAAGTCCTCTTTCCAGGCTCTACTTGCATTTTGGCTGCCTGGATGTTCTGAATCAATTCAACACGTTTACCTTGCACGGTCTTTCTGACTTTGGGGAAGAGTCAGAGAAGTCATGTGGTACCAGATCCAGTGAAGGAGGGTCTGAGGACACACCACGTTCTTAGTTTAGTGAATGCTGCCACTGCATGCCACCCAGGTTGAAGAACTTCAGCCTGCAGGCATGGAAAGTGTCAGAAACCTTCAGGAAAGGTGGCTGGAAATACTAGAGAAACTTTAACTACCTTGCTAGGGAGTTAGACCTTAACCTGATGAGCACTGAAGATAGATTAAAGAAATGATACAAGATGTGATTGGGAGAAACCTCTTTCTTGTAGGATAGCTGGGTCTTGCACTGGAATGGACCAGTTAGCAAGCCTGTATTTGGGGCAATGGTTCAAAGCCTGAACTTTCAAGTCAAAGCAACCTGAAAACCATATAGGTAGCCTAGTGTGGATGCTAGCTTTCTCTAAATTTTAATTTTCAGATAGCCAGTTCCAGAAGCTAGCAATTTTTTTTTTTTTTTCTGTAAAGACCTAGATAATGAATATGTGATGCTGGGAGGCACGTCATCTATTTTGCAAAACCCTAACTTTGCACTGTAGAAAGAAGACAGCCACAAGCAATATAAAAGCAAACGAGCATGCCTGTGTTCTCATAAAACTTTATAGATACCAAAACTTGAATTTCATAGCATTTTTATGTGTCATGAAATACTATTCTCCTTTCAATTCTTGTCAACACTTAAAAATGCAAAGCCTGCCCTTCATTCAAAAGTCAACCAAAATCAAATAGCATTGCAGATTTGACTTTGTGGCATGTAATTTTCTGAAATGATGTCATGTAATTATCATATTGGGATAATTTGTAATTTCTACTTGGTAGGGTATGTTAAAAATAATGCAGATACTTTTGTAATGTAAAAACATGTAAAATGAATTCCTTAGCAAGGAATATAGCATGTAGTATATGATGAATAAATATAAGTGGTACCATTGGTGTTAAGTAGGAAGTTACTCAGCATGAGGAATAGAGGAACATCAAGACAGATTAGGAAGAGAAACCTCAGTGGGGTGAGGGTAACTGATTCAAGACAGAGATGCTGACTAACGTGAGGGTATCTAGTAGTCTACAAGCTCAGATGTTTTGGTCAGAAATAAATAAGAAAAATGAAAGTGAGATTGGAGGCAGAATAGCATAGCTTAGCTATTTAAATGTTCCAGGAAAGAAATAGTGAAGACATGGGCTAAGAGCAGCTGTGAGGGTCAGCACCCCTCCTGAGCTATGATGGCTACTGCCTGCTCACTTTTATGGTCTCCTTAAACATATGTGGCTATGCTCAGATCATCATCTAAACATAAAGCAGTGCTCTGGCCTGGATGCAAACAATCCCTTCTTCCCACTCCTGACACTGGATGGAGCGTCTAATCACAAATGCACTTCCTGAAAAGAGCTGTGTTACTAGAAACATATTCTTAGGTCTGCCACATTAGTAGCGAGGACTGCTGGCCCCTACCCAATTACTTCTTTAGTTTTTAGTTCAGCAAAACAGCAGTCTCGATACATCTCTTATGTGTTACTATAAAATATCAAATATCAAATATATTTCAGTACACACATACACATACACACACAACAGTGACCTCAAAGAAAAGCACAGGACAAGACAGTAGGAATGTGGTTTGTGACAAAGATTGCACTGCAAGTTAGCAGGAAAGTTTGAAAAACAACAGGTAAATAGCCAAGCAACTCTACAGAAAGAGACTGAATGGCTAATAACCATATAAAGAATCCTCCTTCTTGAGTTAATGAAGCAAAATATCACACACCTCAGAGTGGCAAAAATAAGGAAGACTGATATATGCACGTACTGCAGAAAAATAAATATGGAGAAACAAGAACCACCACACTGCTGATAGGTATGTGAACTGGCATATCATTAGAAAACACTTATTTTGCTTGCTTGAAGATATGCATATCCTACCATACAGGACTTCTAGTCTAAGAAGACATGTCCCATATATTTATTGCATAGTACTCATAAGAATGGATGATTAAAAGCAACCTATTGAAAGAGTAACAGATATACAGTTTTTATAATGGTAAAATGGACACAAAAATTTCCAAAGATAATTATGTCAAGACAAACAACACTTAAGACAATGTTAGGTTGTAAAAGAAAGCTTTAGAATGATATGTGTGATATGACGCTATTAACAAAATATATCAAACCATGAAATAATGTTGTATATGCACAAATATGAAAAAAATTTAAGAAGTTAAATGAAAGAAGTTAAAGCATGAGAAGTTAAACCAGTACCAAAGTCAGAATAATAGCAGCCACAGTGAGCTATTTGAGAGTTTTGACAGTACTTTGTCATGTTTTATTTCTTTGAAAAATAAAAAATGTCTGAGGTACAAAGAAAGTAATTAATAAAGATGATAAGTGATTCTCATTTTCTAGTATCTCCAATTTTCTTCCCGTCTGGCTCCCAAAATAAAGACCAAAGATACAGTGGAGTGGCTGGCAGGAAAACAGCACTGAATTTAGATTACCATTTAACCTTGTCACCATTGAAATACAGGTAGATAATAAAAGCTCTAACTAATGCCACAACCCTTAATTTCTTAAAAGAAAAATGATGAGGCATGTAGCTGGAGAGACAGTGGAATATTTTAGATAATTTTTAGAACTTGAATTTTACTAAAAGCAGTAATTCTTGGATAGAGCAGGCCACTGTGATGCCAGCATGGAATTTAGGATTGACAGCTGGCCAGAGTCATTTACACTGAGTGGAAAGAAACAGATAAAACAAACGTGTGAGCAGGCATTTTAGAAATCCTCTTAGTTTAAAGTTTTAGTAAAGTTTGCAACAGAAAAAAACAAGATGAATAAATAATTTCTCATGTGTGTCTTGGATTTCAAAGTTTGACTTTGATGTCCAGACTTCAGGCCTCGGGGCAAATTGACTTGTCCTTTAATTTCTCTCTTCAGTCGAGGGAACGCTGGTAAGGGTGTGCAGCAGAGCAGTGGCAAAGAGTAAGCGCTTTGCTGTTTTGCTGCTTTGCTTTCATTCTCGTTCTCCTACACCCAGAGTCAACGACTGGATTCTGTAGTGTCCCTGGAAGAGTGATTAGGCTGGTTTGGAAAAAAGGCCTTCCTATCACTCAAAAGTTTGGGCGAGCTCAAACCTCAGAGTTTTCAGAGTGGATTGGTTTGTTCACAGTGCACACGAGTGAGTTTACTCTGAAAAGTGACCTTGACGTAGGAAGACCAGGGAGGGGACAAAAATAAAACAGATACTTTTAAACTAGAGAAACCATAACCAAATGTGCTACCATCAGATGGCCTTCTTAACATTTTCATAAATATTGGCGTGGTTTTATTAAAAAGTACCAGGAAAAATCAAAGCTTTAACATGTAGATTTAACCCTTATTCAATCAAAAGCAAAGATAAGTTATAATGTTGAGAAAAAAATGATATACATTCAGTTACAGATTGAGACAGATTAGGGTATCAATAGTTATTTGTTCAATGGATTAAGTCAAGTTTTGATTTCTTATATTAGTACAACTGAAATTTTAAAAGTGTAATATTTAAATATTTTGCTTTAGTTTAAGCTGTAGATGTTGTCCAAGAATGTTCATTTGAAAATGTTGAATCAAAATTATTTTTTCCATAATCCAATAATTGACTCCAAGCTAAAGTATTTAACGTAGTTTCTTAATAAAATTAACATAGGTAAAATTTGTTTGCTATCTCCTTCAGGAGGGTAGGCAAATGTGGATATTTTGTAACAATTTTGCCAAAGGATGGGACTTTCAAGAGATGCAAATATATTAATATTTTAAAACTTTTATGATGAATTAACAACTCAAGCAAACTAGAAATAAATCTGTAAGCTTCTGTAGGAAGAATGGTTTGATAACATATAGGCTGTCATTTTCACAGCACTAAGTGATTTGTAACTTTACACATAATGCAAGACATAAACGCTAAGGTCACATGAAGAAATAAATGATCATGTAGATATTTGTCATTAGCCAGAGCCAGAGCATATTTTCTGTTATCAGTTTCTTATTAATAACAAATTTTCTTTGTAGCAGAAAAAGAAAAGTGAGCTAGGAATTCAGAGATATAGGCTCTGCCACAAACTTGCTAAACTGTACATGAGAAGTAATTCAAAGTCTCTGAGTTTACATTAGGTCTGTCTGTAGGTGGAGATAGTAATGTTTGCTCTTCCCACATCTCAGGGTTGCTGCAAATAGAAAACTGAACATGAAAGTTCTTAGAAAAGCAGAAAGCACTATATAAAATGTACTTTATTCATGACTGCTAAGGAGAACACTCACATCATGAGAACTGACAAGTCTATACTCAGAGAACATAAAAATATGCATACACGTTCTGTGTCATAATGCGTGGTACTTCAAGAACTGATAAAGGCCTTTCTCTCTCTTCTCTTTTTCCCCTTTCTGCGTCTACGTCTCTTCTGTAGAACCTCTGCCTGTAACCAGTGTTTCCATATATGACTATAAACCTTCTCCTGAAACAGGAGTCCTCTTTGAAATTCATTATCCAGAAAAATATAATGTTTTCACAAGAGTAAATATAAGCTACTGGGAAGGCAAAGACTTCCGGACAATGCTTTATAAAGGTAAGAGACAAAAGGAAGAGTGACTAAATGATGGTGATTAACTTTTACATGACTTTTTCTAAGTGGTCTCTTCCCTCACTCTAAGGAGATTCTATGATTCACTACTTAACCTATAAATGAGCCATTAAAAACAGTTACTGATTCATGAAAATCTTGTTATGAGGAGTATTAAAACATCTGGTTCATTAGTTAAGAATCACAAGTCATGCATATACTATGAGAAACACTCAAATTATTTTCAATTACATGCTATTTTTCCCAAAGGCAGCATGTCTGTTGCAGGAAATAAATTCAAAGAGCTTTAAAAGCACCCTCACCTACAGTGCGAGAAGGACATATGCAGATAGTATCAGGACTTATCCCACTAAGTTTCACTTGAAGATGGTTCAAGATTATTTTCAAATGTAAATGAAAACCATTTATTTGGTTTCTTATGGTATATATTTACCTATGTGACCAACATAAAAAGAACATTAAACATACCAAACTTGGTTTCATTATTTTTACTGTTTTGGTAGAACCTATGGGAAAGGGCAAAAGAAAAGAGGGCCCGGGGGCAGCGGGGTGCTGGGGGTTTAGCTCAGCAGCAAAAGTGCCTGCCTGGCAAGCGCAAGGTCATGAGTTCGGTTCCCGGTACCGGAGGAAAAAAAAAGAAAAGAGGGCCCAGGGTAATAAATTGTTCAAAGTGTTCTAAAGAACCAAGTCAAGCTCTTGGTGTTTTTAGTTTTTCTCCTGCATTTCTTTTGATATGGATTGTTTTTTAAACTATTGAAAAACTTTCTAAGTGGAGTCTAAAGTTGTACTTTATTTTCCTTGAGCAGGTTCTGCCTGCCACTGGCAGATAAAACAGTATACTTATAAAATAGGCTAGTTTCCATAAGCTAAAATATTGCTTGTAAAATTACTATTTCTTATGTCATAAAGTGGTGAAATACTTTGATTTTCATCTTAAAGTGGCTAACACAAACCTAGTATCTATAGTTTCTATATACAAGGCTGTGTAAAATTTTTATAATAAAAATTTAACTCCAAGGTTGCAATCTCTGAAATTCTAGCAGAAAAAAAAGACTTTCAGGATTGAGTGTAAAGATTCAAAATTTCATCTGTAGCTTTCTAATTTTTTATTAACCATTCTAGAAGCACCTATAGTATCTCTAGATACTGAATTATAACTGTTCAGAACTTTTCACAAATATGTGACATTTAGAAGATCCTTCTTTTAATGTAATTGATTTTTCTCTTCACAGATTTCTTTAAAGGAAAAACAGTATTTAATCATTGGCTGCCGGGAATATGTTATAGTAACATCACCTTTCAGCTGGTGTCTGAAGCAACTTTTAATAAAAGTACCCTTGTTGAGTATAGTGGTGTCAGTCATGAACCCAAACAGCATAGAACTGGTAAGTTTAATGAAAAAATCAAATTTAGTGAAAAAAATCATTAAATTCTATATTGACCTATTTGTTTTCTGTTTTTCTGAGAAATATTCTTCTGCAAAGCTAAGAAAAAGTAAATATGTTTAAAGATATAAATATATTATCAATAATGTAAAAAAATCTATCACTATAAAAGAATAGAGCAAAATATTCAATGAGAAAAATCTAAAATGAATCAGTATCATCAGATTTATAATCTTTGAATTAAAAGATTTATAATATTAGCAAAAGTTATAATTAAGGAACTTAACTGTATCAATAATAAATTTGTTATTCTATAACTTGACAAATGTCTGATAGCAGAAAACACAGAGGAGAGACATTCTAATACAGATCAGCAGATTATTAAAAGAAAATATTAAGATTCTGATTTGTCTAAAACTTGCAGTGGTTGGTTTCAGTAGTATCATTAATAAGAAGAATTATTATAGTATGGATGGATGAATAAAATATGTGTCTAAGTACCTAACACCCATCACCAGTGTAAGCAACACTGATCGTCCCAGTGTGTGTGAATGCAGATTACAATGTTATCCATGAGGAGCTCACTCTTTGCAAGTCTAAGGTGTCAGGATTCTCATTCATTAGGCAAAGACAAGGAAACCATTTCAGCTAAGTAGCTAAGTCACCTCATGCTAACATGGAATGTTCTATTATGCTTTTTGTTACTCAGTTCAAGCAAAAAAATATTTATTAATTGAGACTGGTGAGAAACAGGGGCTCTGTCCTCAAAAAATGATCCAAGAATTGTAAGAATCGCAATAATACAAGGCAGAACATGATAAATGTGATAAAAGAGATACAAAGATATTTAACAGCTAAAAGGAAAGACTTATTTTTATTAGAAGTTCATGGAGGAGTTTGGCATTTGAGCTGCTGTGTGAAGGACAGTTAGAACCTACCGTGGACAGAAATTATGTAGTATATGCTTGTTTCCATAATTCATTATTTGCACTCATATATATACTTTATTTTAGAGCATGGAAGAGTGAAGCCATATTTTCAACAGAGATATCAACATCTCTAGAGGCAATTCATGTCTCTATGCTTCTAGCGGCAGTATGAGCTTGTCACATGGAGCGTTCTTGTCTTGATAGCTAGCATTACACAATTTGGTGTGGTTTTTCTTAAGTAAACGTTCAGAGATAGAGACACAGTTTTTCTTTTTAAAAGTGAGATTATGCTAAACGGAAGAATATTTACATTCCTTTTGCTTTATACTTGGTTAAATTACCACTTCAACAAGCATAATGCCACAACTTGGTATAGTTGAATCATGGCTGGTGTTTTGATAATATGTGCTCGTTATCTATTACATGTCAGAAGTGTGTATGCTTAAACCATAATTGTTCTCCATGTAAATTACCTATTTACTAGAAGTAAAATTAAACTCTATTTTGTTAATCTGCTTGTGTATTTGATTCATTGGTAAAGTATTCAGTATAATGGTGTTAAAATTTTCTTTGAAAATGAAAATTCTCTGTTTTACAGCCCCATATCCACCTCGAAATATTTCTGTTCATTTTGTAAACTTGAACAAACATAACTGGGAAGAACAGAGTGGCAGTTTCCCAGAAGATTCATTCATAAAATCACAAGATTCAACAGGAAAAGACAAACTCTTCCATTTCACAGATGAAGCTCCAGAAATTCCCTCTGGCAACACTTCTTCGGGTTGGCCTGATTTTAACAGCAGTGACTATGAAACTACATCTCAGCCTTATTGGTGGGACAGTGCATCGGCAACTCCTGAAAACGAAGATGAATTTGTCAGTGTGCTACCCGTGGAATATGGAAACCACAGCACTCTCAGCAAGACAGAAAAGTCAACATCAGGCTCTTTCACTTTCTTCCCTGTGCAAATGATATTGAGCTGGTTACCGCCCAAACCACCTACTGCCTTTGATGGTTTCCACATTCTCATAGAACGAGAAGGTAAAACAGTAAGAAATCAGAGGAGATAAAAAATGGCGCAAAGTAAAGGAAATTGAAATATTTTTAAATTTAAGTTTAGAAAGGAAGACTCAGAGTAGACAGTTACTAGCTAAAAAATGATTTTAAAAAGAAAGAAAAGACTCTTACAGTTACCAACTGGGCTACAAAGAGAGAAAGAGAGAAAGAAAGGAAAGAAAG
>NW_004955413.1:12150456-12187656 GCF_000276665.1 Chinchilla lanigera
AAGGAAGGAAGGAAGGAAGGAAGGAAGGAAGGAAGGAAGGAAGGAAGGAATATCCAATGTGGGCTAAGAGCAGAAAACCAAAAGGAATCCAAATCAGAAAGTTTGAGTGATTCACAAATTATAATTACTGGCAATTATGTGTATCTCCCTGTGCAGCATTTCATACATCCAGCCATTGATGAAAATCTTACGGTGGTGCCTCAGTTCACAAACACTGTTGGTTCACAAACACTGTTGGTTCACAAACAGAAGCATTAGCCAAAATTTTGTTTTTGTTTGCAAAACGTGCATTGGGTGACAAACACGGACCGTGGCCATGTTTCCCATAGAAACACAAACATGGCCGTCTATTCCAAAATCATAGAAAAAATTAAATTTGGGAATCGAGGTACTGCTGTGTATGGAAATATTTTGACTTAAAGATCTAACTATCATAGAATATTATTGAGTCTGCTGGAAGAATTTTGTTTTCTTATATGCAAATTTGTGAAGCATACAGTAAAAGAACCGTTCTGATAAAAATGGCTTCTCCTCCAAGAGTCTGAGACCCGAGTTCTGCTTGCCCAATTACTCTCAACCTTAGGATACACCCCTCTGAATGTGCTCCTCAAACTTTCCCAAAGAGGAGTTGCAGGTAAAATGGGAAGTAGGCAGCAAATGATATTCCCATGATAGCTACAGGATCATAGGTTGTATTCTCTTATCCAGCCTTTGAGATGCATTGTTTATATTTTAGCCCAGAAATTCATGAAAACAGCCGTGGCATACCTCGGTTATTGCTTGGTAGATTTGCATGATTATTTTTGTTTTGTTTTTACAATAACATACTTCATTTTGTATTTTCCAGTCTAGTACTTTGGGTGGCAGAAGTTGTCAAACTGTCAAAACTTGAAATTACAGTGACAGCCTTATTTTCATGGTAAAACATTAGGATTATGTAGTCACATATTATTTACTCTATTTTGTTTACTAGAATGAGATACATTTATGGGTTCCTTTCTGCTGGATGATGGAGCAATCAACCGTACCCAAATATTATATAAAATTGAAGTCCTTTTCATTTCCAATTATTTGAGTAAAAACTCATTTGTCTGAAATTGCTTGTTTTTAAATCTGTCTCTTATTTGTTTATTCTTCAATTGATTCTACAAAAAACAGTACCTTGTCGCTCAGAATGTTTTTCTACTGCTGTTTTCCACAAAGGTCCAATCCTGCTTTTATCTCACTGCAGTGTGTTCTTTCAAAGACTCTTATACTTACCAACTGATAGCTAGCACTACACAACGTCAGCTAAAACAATAAGCAGCAGGAGATAAGCCCTGAAGCAAAGTAAAAATATAATCCTTATTTTTAAAAGTTCTGGGAGCAAAAAGATGAAGAAACACATGACATACCATATTTCTCTAACTAGAAATAATCCAGTATATTTTAAAGCATTTCTGCATATTTAATGTTACAACAAAGAACTCATAAGATATTTGGTCTTAGTTATTCTTATCTCTTACATTAAAGGAAAAAGCCAATGAATATTATCTTCTCCTAACATTCCATTTCTAGCATGCACATAGTTTTATTGGATAAAAGTACATGAGAACATGCAATGAACCTATCCTTGGTGCTGTTAATTTGGATGCAATATTTTAGATTTGATATTTTTTAAAGTATCTGAAGAAAATTTGAACTCCTTCTCATCTTTTTTATTTGTAGCACCTTTAGTTGATGGGCGTCATTTGAACTTGAAAGAAAAAAGGAGATATGATGATCAGTGCCTACATTTGTCTTTAATTGGTTTGTCTATACCCAGGGCCCTCTCAAGGTACCAACTTACATTATATTTCCTATATTATTTAGAGAATTTTACTGAATACCTGACAGTGGATGAAGAAGCACATGAATTTGTTGCAGAGCTGAAGGAGCCTGGGAAATATAAGTTATCTGTGACAACCTTCAGTTCCTCGGGAGGCTGTGAGACTCGCAAAAGTCAGTCAGCAAAATCACTCAGCTTTTATATCAGTAAGTAGCAAAGGGATAATTTTGCATTGTAGGGGACCTGGAACAATGAAAGTGTGAGATGAATGATGCTTGGGTGTCAATTATTCACAACCCTTAGGGATCCGGACAGTTCTTCAAGGTCAGGAGGGGCTCAGATCCATGAGCTTTTGACAGCAGAAGAAATATGTCTGTATGTTTAATGAGAACAAACTGCCCAGGGATTTAACATGGTCGCTTTTTTTTTTTTTTTTTTTGCTATTGTAATAATTGAACATTTATTAAACTGACCTTCCACATTTGCCATAACAAACTCTGCAATGACAAGGATGCATAGTTTGGGAAATATGACTTTAGTTTGTGGCCATAATGAAATGTAATATTATAGAATGGTGTAAAAATCTCATTATAGTATTAGAGTTATGCAGCTCAGAAGACAAAGATTTAGGTGCAGTTACACTGCATGGTGTCCGTGCAGTTGGCAGGAAAAAAGAAAAACCTGAATAATCCTAAAAGTCTCAGTGACAAGTCTTAGGATGGCTTCCACTGATTCTGTGTGGGGTAATCACACAGCAACAGTAAGCATCCCCAGCCTCAATTTATTTGAGCCTTCTAGGTCTGTATGATGCTTTTAGCTCAACGCTGTTTACTGCAGGTATAGAGGCTAAACGTCCATGAGCAACTTATCAGGAGTTCACTACTCCTTTTAATGAGCAGGAAAAAAAATCAGAAAATTTGCATAAAAATTGCTCTGCAGAGGAAATGACCACCATGTCCTCTATCTTCTTCTTTAATGGAAAATGCCACTATGCCTTAAAACATCCTTCAAAAGTGGACAGAAGAGGAAAATCAAGGACAGAAACAGGAGATCAGTTTATGTAGAAATTTAATATGCTGAAAATGAGCCCAGGATACTGTGGCATGCCTATAATAGAAAGGACTCAGGAGGCTGAGGCAGGAGAATGGCAAGTTCAAGGTCAGCCTGGGCTTTTAAGGAGACTCTGTCCCCAAATAGGAAAAAAAATTCAGTTTAGGACTGTAGCTCAGTAGTAGAGCACTTGCCTAGCATGTATAAGTTGCTGGATTAAAAAACTAGAACCACCAAAAAGAACAGGTTGAAAATGTCCCAGTATAACAATTTTCACTTAAAAAAAAAAAATTAAGCCAGGTATGGTGGTTCACACCTGTAATGGAAGGACTCTGGGAGGCTGAAGCAGGTGGATCAGAAGTTCAACCCCTTCCTGGGCTAATTAGTGACTGAGCGACACCCTGGCTGGAAATAAAATATTTTAAAAGGAGGGAGAGGGGGACGTAGATCAGTGCAAAGGAGCAAAGTTCAATCCTTACTGCTAAAAAAAAAAAAAAAAGTCACCACTAGTAAAAAGCCTGAAATATCCATCAGACATACAGAAAGGATATTAGTAATTACCTTGCATGAATTTCAAATATGGCAGATCTTTGATGTGAGAGCTCTTGGAAAAAAGAACAAAGCTGAATATTCAGTTCTCCCCATGAGGCTAAAAAAGGCTTTGCTGACCAAGAAATCCCGTCATGCTCCAGTGCATCCCCACTCATGCATTACGGCTCCCATTAAAACTGTCTTGTGATTCCTGCTGTGTTTGGTTTTTCTCTTCATTCAGTTGTGTTTCATAGCACACAACACATAACTCAGAACTCTGTGTGGATTATTTCTCTACACTTAGCTTATTTGTGTACATTTGGCTTCTCATACCAAATTATGAAAGGCTAGGATTATGCTATTTGCTTATTCATTCATTCTTTTATATATTCCACAACTATTCATTGAGTAAATCACTTTTATCAGTCAAAACTCTGCTCTTCTTTTTGTTTTGTTTGTTTTGTTTTGTTTTTTTAAAGACAGAGTCTTGCTATGTAGTTCAGGCTGGTCTTAATCTCACTATGTAGTCCAGGCTGGCCTTAAACTCAAGAGATCTTCCTGCCTCAGTCTTCCAAGTGCTGGGATTATAGGCATGTGCCACCATGCCCAGCTTCTCTGCTCTTCTTGAGTATTCAGAGTGACTAATAAAATTCAAAATATATCAAAATTGTTGAAATATATGATTATCTCAAAGATATTTATTATAATATTATCTACAAAAATATAGGCCACTGGGAATCTTTTTTTCTGTGCCAAAAAAAGAATGATATTTTTAAGTGCTTAAAATATTCTGCTCGATGGTAATGAGTTGTTAAGTTTACAACATATGTATATTCTACATTTTAAGAACTCTATTGCAGATATAAATGCTTACACTTAACTGGGTAGGCGAGCCACAAATTAGGATGATCTAATTTCACTTTACACAGGGTGGTCACACACCAGGTAACATTTGCAGCCCATTTTCCTGACTACATTGCATCAGACATTCCAGTATTGAGCTACTACACTAAAATTTATTACATTACAATTTATGTGCCAGGCATAATGGCAGACCCTGCAATCCTAGCACTCAGGAGTCTGAGGCAGGAGGATTGCCACATGTTCAAAGCCAACCTGGGCTACATGGTGAGTTCAAGGCCAGCCTGAACTCTGTCTTAAAAAAGAAATTACGTGTTTGTATCGTACTGTTATTTTTAATTACATAGCATTGAAGGCTTTCCCAGAAATGAAAATGAAGGTAGATATAACAGTCCCAGACAGTCTTATTAAGGGAACACTTTATTATCCTCATTTTTAATGTGAAAAAAAAGTCACAGAAAGCTCCCACATCTCAGAATGGGTATTAGACTTCAGGAATAGCTGACAGTAAAGCCCATTCCAGTGCATCTTGACATGACATTTACCTTGGGCTGATTATCAGGCCAAAGCTCTTCTCTCTGGGACAGTGGGCAGCTCACTCTAGCCTCCGGACCTCAGTTTCCTCATCAGTACAGTTATTTTCTATCCTAACAGCTCATGACCTGTCCATTTGACAGACACAATGACTGAGATTCACAGACATTCAGTCATTTGCCCAAGATTTTCCTATGAGCAAATTTGAGTCTTGGGCCACATTTCCTATTTCTGAGCCAGGCCTTTTCACTATTTCCTCTGATCCAGGAAGCCCCAGCCAGGGCGAGAGCATGGATTTTAGAATGGGACTTCTTGTGTTTGTGAATCCCAGCTCTATTCATCCTATCCATACAGAGGTTTAATAATGGTATTTATCTCACAGACTCACAAGACTTAAAAGATTGAGACACGTAGACAAGTGTAAATGTAGAGCCTGGTATATAATGCATGCTACATCTCTTTGTGCTCATTCGCGTCATTTCTTACTGTTACCCCCTTACACTATTTACACCAAGCAAGCCTGAGTCTGCCCTCCCCAGCTGAAGGACTGGCTCCTTTCCTCTCCTGGGTGTGAGAAATGCAGCTTTCTTTTAAGGGATGGAAAAATACATCCTGCTCACACTTGCATTTCTTGAGTGCCTTGCTGTGTATCAGACACTGGTCTGAGCATCATTTTAGAAACCTAAGAGAACAGAGCCTACAATGAACGCTTCAAGGAAGGTGTTTCTTGTTTTTTGTTTTTTGTTTTTTTTTGTACCAGGAATCGAACTCATGACCTCAGGCTTGCCAGGCAAACGTTTATGCCACTGAGCTATATCCCCAGCCCTAAGGAAGGTGCTTTGTAAGAGGAACCCACTATGTCTAGTAAATACAGGCTTCAGCCAGTTTATTTCATTGATCCAGCCTGTTGCCTGTTGCCTGTTGCCTGTTTCCTGCCTGACAAAGTCACAAGCTGCCTCTTTGTTCCCATTGCTGCCATATTTAATTTTTTCACAGCTTTGTGGGAGAGGCTACTTTGACTCTCAAAGCCATCATTTCTAGAGACCAAAGATCCTTATCACAAAGGAATCAGGAACTCCCATGTGGCATACCCACTCTGCTAAAAGAAAAGTAAATTCTCTCCTGTGCAGATTTTACCAGAATATTTCAGCCAACTGAAGCGGGGCTTCTGTCTGTCAGCAAAACTGTTCTGTTGTTGTGCATGCATCTGTTGTTTCGGTCAATGAGGGGATGATGGCAGTGAGGAATGAGGAAGGTGGCTGGGCAGAGCACCAAAGGCGTCACTGTTGTGATGCCAATCTTCCTTTGCATCTCTTTGTAAGGACTAACAGAAAACAGCACAATTTTAAAAACTGGAATCCTCTCTCCGAACCAGCTCAGTGTGCAACCCACCTTGTGTTCTGATTGCAAATGTCCAGGTCCTGCTGGAGAGTGGATTGAAGAATTGACTGAGAAGCCCCAGCATGTAAGCGTCCATGTTTTAAGTTCCACAACTGCCTTGATGTCCTGGACTTCCCCACAAGAGAACTACAACAGCACCATTGTGTCAGTGGTGTCGCTGACCTGCCAGAAACAAAAGGAGAGCCAGAGGCTTGAAAAGAAGTACTGCACTCAGGTAAAAGGACGGAGGCCCCCACTGAGGTTCAGCCTCCTGGGAGATGCAAGGAGATGTCAGTCCCGAGCAAGCTGAGGCTCCGCAGGGTGCAAGGGTATTGGAAGCAGTGTTATCCCGAGCAAGGAGCGGACCCAGGAGATAAGTGGGAATTGGCTGTTCTGCTACGATCGTCTTCTGTACTTTATAGGAGGACCCTGTTCCTTTTGGTCTCATTCTTTATTCTAGAACAACTGCTGAGCACCCAATAGGTACCGGGTCCTGGTGTCCACCAGAGAGGGTCTGAGGAGATTTCCTCAACGCACAGGATGGGAATCTGGATTCGTCCCATCCATACGGCAGGTTGCAGATTCATGGACTTCCATCACAGAAAAAGAATTCTCAGGATACATCAGTCAGAGGCATAAAGAGATTTACTAGGCAAAAGTTACAGTACACACTCAAAGAAAACAATGTGGGCCTTCAAGAGAGGTGCACTATAGTCTAAAGCTAGGAATATTTATTGATGTGTTTGTGGCAGTAGAAATCTGCTCAGTGTGTGAGTCAACAGGAAATGTGGGCTTGCAAACAGGAGAAAAGCAATGGGCCACCCACTGTTAGAAAGATAATAGCTCATTTTATGGTGCATTTTTACAGGAAAAGGTCGTGGACTCAGTCTATTGCTAGCTTCTTTTTCTTTCTTTTTTTTTTGTTTAAGATGTTAAAAATGTCTACGATATTTTTCCTAAAAACAGCTTTGAAACCTTTGAGTCTGTTTCTCTTATAGTCAGGTTTCTGCCCTTTACGTTATCAACTGAACTAATTTATCCGCTTACACTATGGTTAAGGGGTGGAGCTAGAAGAAAAGAAGCATAAACAAGTATGGGTAGCCCTGAGTACTTTACGATTTTGTCCTGAAGGCAAGATCATGTGAGTTCGCAAAAGAAAGAGCTGGGCATAAGTAATAGGGATGGAGGGTTTAGAGCGTTCAGAAACAGCTCCGGAAAACTCCACAGGGGAAGAGAAAGACAACCAAGCAAGGGTTTGAGGTTTTGTCTTTTCTTCTGTTTCTTTTTTAAAAACGTACTTTCCATTTATAAAAAAAAAAAAATTATAAAAGCAACGCATATTTGCTGAGAAGAATAATTTGGAAATTAAAACCATCTAAAGTAACCTCACGTCGCGAGTGGCAAAAGTTTAGAAGGACGATGGGCGTGAGCGCCCTCTAAGGGGGCGGAGGGGCAGGAGTCGGAAGACCGGGGGTCAGTGGACAGCGCGCTGAGGCCTGAGTGAATGAACGCGCGCCCCATCACCGTTCCCGAACGCACATCTGCACCGTAAGCTGAGAGTAGACCTTAGGTTCAGACGGAGCCCCTGAGAATGTGGAGCGCAGTTCTGTTTCCCTAAAATTTGCTTTTAGTTTTCCGTAAGGTGACATTAGGTAGATTTTGGTGTCTTACAAACACACATTTTCTCTAAAGGAACTTTTTAGAAAACCCTGAATTACCTATTCATGTACAAAATGTTTGGATATTTGCCCTCCTCCCCTGAAAATTAGACATTGGTGATGCTTAAACAGTGAGGAATTGTAAGGTGATAAGACAGATGCACGAATCACGGCCTTTGGAGCACTGAAAGCTGGAGAGTGCCGAGATAAACCCCGCTGGAGGAGGAAGCCACCCCCTTACTTGAATTAAATCAAGCAGTAAACACTCTAAACTGATTACTTTTTTTTTTTTTTTTTTTTTTTTTTGGTTTTTCTCCGGTATCGGGAACCGAACTCATGACCTTGCGCTTGCCAGGCAGGCGCTTTGCCGCTAAGCTAAATCCCCAGCCCCTAAACTGATTACTATTAATCACAGTTCACTGTGAAGCTCATTATGTTCCTTCCCATATCTAAGGTAAATGGCAGAAAAAACGTTTACGTCACAGACAACGACCGAGAACTCAAATGGCTGAGGGTCATTGCTTTCCTGACCCATCTAATGTACAAATTGAGTATCTTTTCCTCGTTCTCCTTCCCGTTTGAACATTTTCTTCCTACTTCACAATATTTATTATACATTTTGATCCTTATTTACACTTTCAGTTTCTCACACCAGAGACACCATGCAATATTTAGACATGTGACCAATTTATTTCACCCAAAGGTATGGCCTCAAGGTTCTCCACGGCCAGCTAGATCTTAAAAAATATAAGTGAGCCAGGAAAGGCCAGTCTTCAGTTCACTTTACTGATGCCCTCTCGAAGCGCAAACATTGAACTGGTAAGGAATTTGGATGGGCCAAGAGGCTGATATTTCAAGTGAGTTGTGGGAACTAGAATACCACCTTAAGTGTCATTTCAGTGACCACAAGCCTTTTTTGAAAACTGTATTATTGCATTGTGTTATTGTTATACTACTCTCACCCATTGCCCCACTACATACACACACACACACACACACACACACACACACATGCTCTTCAAATGAGAAAAAAATGGGTTGAAAGGAGGGGAAGGTAGGGGGAAAAAGAAAAATCAAGACATATCATGTACAGGTACAAACTTGATATGATTAATGTTATTGTTATGTATATCTAAAATATACCAATAAAATTTCTTAAAGAATAATAAAATTGCCGGAAAAAGAAAGAACTAGCCTGGAGTCATGTAGCCATTACACAAAGAAATGTATAAGATGATCGTGTCAGGTCAGATCAAACTAGTGCTAGGGAAATAAGCCCTAAAGCAATCAATATGCAATAGGAAAGTAATAATATTTCTTTAGTTCTATATTCAGTGGTACCGTATTTATATTAAATAGAAAACTCAAAATGTAGTTCTATCTTTCTATTTTTTTGCTGCTGGGAATGGAACTCAGGACCTTGTGCTTGCCAGGCAGGTGCTGTACCACTGATCTATACCCCAGGCCCTAAAATGTACCTCTAAAATAAGGTGATCCTAATACCTTGTAAAACAGGTGTGTCCTATATCAATAATTGAATTCTTTGATTTTGTAATAGTTTAGTATTATGGAGCAAGAGGGAGACATGGGGGTAGACTGCAGGTCTATAAACAAAATGTGTGCTTCGTACAATCTTGTATCTAAAGGTAATATTATACAATGCATTGAATAGTCATAGAATACAGGAAACAGTTTCTGGGTATGAAATTTTCCACTTAAGGCATCATAATGGTGCTAAAAAAAGTTTGAGACTCTAAGCATTTTAGATTTGGGGATTTTAGACTAGGGATGCTAATACTATCACCAACTGAAGTGGTTTCATTCTTTTACAGTCTCACTCTGTCTACCTGGCCGCTATCATTGACTATGCGCTGACCTCATGCTCTTTATGTTACCCTCAAGATCTGTGAGACTCACTGCTAATGTCTCTACTCTGCCCTTCAATTTCATTGAATCCAGTGTGACTGTGTGTAAAGTAGGTCCTATGTGAGGTGCTAGAAATAGAACAAAGTAGACCTGAACCCTAATTTTATGAAACTTAGATTTTAGCCCTCCTTGTAGGTACACTATGCACATTAATTTGCATATGTCTTAATCAGATAGATAAATAGATGATAAATGGAATGTTTATAAAATACTGTGAATGTTTAAATTTTCACAAATTTATTACAGTAAAAAGTATGTTGGCAGATAAAATACTGTGAATGTTTAAATTTTTATAAATTTATTACAGTAAAACAGTAATACATTGCCATTAATCTCCCTCAAAATAGTCCCCTTTGCTTTAAACACACTTAGCCACTTCTGGCCACTTTCTGAAGCAGCTCTGGAAGTATTCATTCGGGAGACTCTTTAGTGGCACCCTTAAGGCTGCCTCAGTGTCCTGAATCAATCCAAAATATTGACCTTTCATGGTCATTTTGACTTTGGGGAAGAGCAAAAAGTACACAGCGCCAGATCCAGTGAACAAGGTGGATGAGGACACACCATAATTTTTTATTTCACAGAAATTAATGCAAATAGTTGATTACCACAGGATAAGCAATACATATAAAGAATACTTTTAAAAATTTATTACAGTAAAAGACACATTGTAGGAATTCCCCTGAAGATACTCAAAATTCCGCCCCCTCCCTTCAAATACATTTATTTCATAGTTCTTTGCAATGTGCCTTTTATTGTAATAAGTTTTATAAGTTTGTGCAAATGTTCTTGGGAAGAGTTTCATGATACATCCCTCCAATAAACATGATAGTGGTACTTATTTATAAATGTGTGCTGAACATAAAGTCAGTGTTACACCACTGTTATATTTTTAAAAACTCAACTACATCTTCAAAGTAAATGTGTCCTCAGCATTTTCTCCAAAGGTATACAATCATGCAATAAATAACACATTCATGTATATTTGCTCTTATTTGTGATCTAACTTGATTCCTTCAAATATTTTCTGATAACTTACTGTACATTAGGAAAGCATAATACCTGGCAAAATCAGACAAACACAAATCAGTCTTTTATCTTTCAAATGAAGAAAATGCTATAAGGGACCTCCCCAAAGTCATACAACTAGTTAGTATCAGACCTGAGACCAGGATCCCAAAATCTGAGTTTTCAGTTAGTGCTTTTCCTGTGGATTACAAGTGCTGCCTGTGGGGAGGGTCACCGTGCCACCCTCCTGACAGAATGCAGATTGCACACCCAGCAGCAGACACGTGTGGGTTTCTGACTTGATTTCAATAATTGCTAGTTGTGAGAACTTTCTATCAGTCTCAGTGTTTTCATCTGTGCTGCAGGAGAGAAGGAGAAGCCAATCTACCTTACAGCTTTGCAATAAAGACAAAATGACTTGATGTTTAATGGAATGCCTGGAACATAGTAATAATAAGCTCATTTTTAAAGTCTTAGCTTTTCTTATCATCTAGACTAAGCTGGATGCTTTCTGATTTAAGGGAGGGAGGTGAAGCAGCTCCAGAGGTCCTGCACAGAGAAGCTGAGTCACTAGAATGAACGTATGGCAAGAGCTAAGAGACATAGGGTGACATAAGTGGACATAAGAACATTTCAGACTTAAAAGACCATTCACTATCAGCTCATTCAACCCAACTATTTAATAGTCTATCTTAGATTTCCTCCAGTTCTTTTCTCTAGTACATCTTTCCTCTTACCTCTTTAGCTGAGGAGGGTGGGACTTGTGTGTATTTGGTATGACCTTGAATACAATCAAGTTCTGGGTATTGAAGATTAAATTAGTCAGGAAAAATATTAGAATGCTTACATGAGTAGAAACTAAGAGACATGTGGAAAGCACATCTCTTTCTATTTGTAGAAAGCAAAGCACATATTACTTAGTAAACAGAATGTAGGAGCATTTTTTGGTCTCACTTTCAACACATCTGCATGGAGCTCAAGAATAAATGAAATGATGTGGATATACAAGAAACATCTACACCTCCATGTTCATTTCAGAGGAAGCAACCTAAGTGTTCATCAATAGATGAATGCATATGTATAATGAAATATGATATAATTTTTAAGAGAAGGAAATTTTGTAATTTGCAACAATATCATTGTCCCTGGAGGACATTATGTTAAGTTAAATAAGCCAGATACACAAATGGCGAATTTCAATATGTGACCTTGTTTTGTTCAAGCCAAATACTGCGTGATCTACATATACATGCAACCTACAAAAATCAGTCTCATAGAAATACAGAAAGGTCATTACCAGAGGCTGGAAGTAACAGGAAAAAGAGCAAAAGAAAAGGGGAGAGATCAATCAAAAGGTATAGTCTGACTAGAGGAGTGAATTTTAAAGAGCTGTTGGACTGCATTGCGACCCCAGATAATAATTGTGTACTATATATTTCAAAATTGCTAAACACATTTTAAACGTTCTTACCAGAAAAATTAAATGGTAAAATGATGAGGTGGTAGATATGTTAATTAGCTTGGTGTAATCTTTCTATAATGTATACATAGATCAAATCATCATATTGTACCCCATAAATATATGCCATTATTTGTTGGAGGTAGATGATAGATAGATAGATAGATAGATAGATAGATAGATAGATAGATAGATCTATCTGACACAGAGGGATGATAGTATAAATACAGTATAGGTTGGCAGTTCAGCAAGTATTCGGACATTGGAGGGAATTTGGTGTTTATAATTTGTTACTAAGGCAAGTATTTTCTAATACCATTGCCCTCTTTAAATAAAAAAAAATAGCTGTTCTTTATTAAAAAGTTACAGTTTCCCTAGGATGAATTTTTTGAATTTAAGGCATAATATTTAAGTGGCTATGATTCCAAGTGTTCACATGAATATCCAGAATCAATTAGTGACTAAAATATCAAACTAAAGTAACTTTAGCATTATTCTAAGACAATCGATACTCTGTATGCTTTGGGTTATTCTAAATTCTGAATATTCTAAATAAGCAAAATTTGTGGTAAATGAGTTAGATTAGCATCTACTGGTATGGTACGATGTCTGCACTGTGTTAAGTTTAAAATTGGGAGCAGTACTGCTCATCGAAAACATGTATGGTTGAGTAGTACATTACGTATGTACATCTGTTAAAGGAAGGGATAGAAGAATTCCTACCAAATGTCAAGCCCTGACCTGTGGGGAATAGATGACTTCCGGTTTATTTAATTTGCTCTTCTATTGTGTGAACAGTTTTTAAATGAGCATGTGGTACTTTTGTCCTTAGGATGTATTTTATTTTAGGTTCTTCTTTTGGTGGTAGTGGTGGTGGTGAACTGGTGCTGAGCTGCAGCCACAGATTTTTCTTTTTTTGCTACAGTCTTGCTAAATGCTTAGGCTGGCTTGAGCTTGCCATCCTCCTTTCTCAACCTCCAGTGGGCCTGGCTTAGAATATATTTTAAAAGGATAGTATAAAGTCCTGCTTAGTTGTGCATAAGAAGCATGTTCTCCACTAACAGTTTGTGTCTTGAGGGAATTCTCTCAGAGGAGGACATCTTGCTGATAATCTGTGTATAAGAATCCTAGTAGAATTAAAAATGTAAAATGTGGACAAGAAATTCTGATGTGAATGTATAAACAGGAAAGGAAGAATGTAAATGCTAATTTATTAATTCAGTTTAGTTTTTGTTTTGTTCAAGCCAAAGGAAAAGAAATTTTGGTATGCTGCTCCTACTTTTATGTACAGCAAGTTGAGCAGTCAAATTATACAATTTCTATTTTGTATAATCAGTGTAAATTTTATAGCATATCACCAGTACTTTTTATCCTTAAAATTTTAATCACACTTAAAAAAACCTTACAGCATAGGTTAACTGTCAACACTATTGCTCTCCATTGATTTGTGTTACTTCCTACGGCAATTCTACAATCTTATGTATCCCAGAGGCCAAAATTTGATCAAAGGATTTAACGTTTCTTGATACTCAGATTTAAGTATTCTCAAAATCCTGTGAAATATTGTTACTTATATTTTAGCAATGAATAAACCAAGATAAAATTTTTAAGTAAATTATTAATATATCCCTGATCTTATGCAGAGAATAGTCAAGATTTGATTTCAAGCAGTTCAGACAAAGAACTTGTATTCTTTACACTAAGTAAGACTGTCTTAAATATTAGAAGCTCCAAGAGGCAAAGCAGCTCACTTCTTAACTTGCAGCTGAATCATCAATACTTGTGCACACCAACATTCAATTTTAATACATCCTTTTTATTTATCTATATATTCACACTGTTTCTCTCTATGTAACATTTCTTTTTGTACATAACCTATAGTCTTTTTAGAGGACAGTAAAGGGGAGCTCATCTAAACAAGAAATGTTCTCTCTAACATTCATTTTAAGGTTATAACACATTTGCAAAGTGTTTACAAATACAGTGTATCTTGATGCTTTCCCCAGTGACTTGCCCATAGTGTAGCTTAGAGGTCACAATACCAGGATTCTAGTTCCCAATGGCGAATTTCAGTATGTGACCTTGGCCCTTCTCTGGCTTTACTTCTCAATCTATTAAATGAGAGATTTGAACTGGATAATCTCTGAGGTCATTTCCATTTCTATAATTAGATATTATATGCTTCTAAGTGACAGGAGACTAAAGACACTTCTGCACTGATCTTTGCATGTAATCAGCTGACACTACGATTTAGTGTGTCAGAGTATCCTTATGGTATTGCTGATTTGATTATGGTTAAAAGCTGATATGTCTCTAGTGTGTGGAGTTACAATTGACATTGATGCATATAAAGCAGTTCATGGTGCTTATTAAATCAAGCCATAAAATTGAATGTTCTGGGTTCTCTTCAGGGTCTACGTAAACTATAAATCATTCCTAACTTTAAAAATCTGACCTTCCCTAGCATGAGTAAAGGCTTCTGGATTTCAAAGCCAACTGTGGTTCCACAAAAAAATCCCTGACTACTACTTCAGCCTCTGTCTCACACTCTGAAAGCCCAGCTCTACATAAAACTTCTTGGGTGTTTGGTTTAAAGGTGAATTCAAGCAAACCTATTATTGAAAATCTGGTTCCTGGTGCCCAGTACCAGGTTGTGGTGTACCTAAGAAAAGGACCTTTGATTGGACCACCTTCAGATCCTGTGACATTCGCCATTGGTAAGTTGCTAGCCCTAAGAGGAGTGCAATGTTCTTGTTCAGTATTATTGACATAGATGGAAGTGCTGTATGAAGTCAAGCCATAATTTACTTTCAGAACAGAGTAGTTTCTTAGTGTTCATGAGGGTTTGCTCCTTAGAACCCCCCACAAACACACACACAAACAAACACAAAAGGATTTCAAATCTATGGATGCTCTAGTCCTTTAATATAAAATATCATAGCATATGCATATAATCTACACACACCATCCTAATGCCTTCAACCATCACTAGACTGATTAAGCATTTATAAAACCCAATACAATTTAAAATGCTACATAAATAGTTGTGACACTATATTGTTTAAAAAATAATAACAAGAAAACAATATGCACGTGTTCAGTACATGTGGGGGAATATTTTCTATCCCTGAGTTGTTGAGTTCACAAATGTGGAACCTGCTGATATAATGGGCTGAGTCTAATAAATAACTAGGATTGTATACCTAGGAAACATCCCCAGCATTTACTACTTGGGACAAAGTTAGAAGCAAATATATATATATATATATATATATATATATACACACACACGTGTGTGTATATATATATATGTGTGTGTGTGTGTATACATGTATATGTATATATGTATATATATCATATATGTGTATGTATATCATGGTTATTAGTAGTTATATTAGAAGTTTAAAAATGGACAGTGAAGTAGAAGTCTTAAATCATCAGCCATTGCTAAGATATTAATCATTCTTTCTCCATTTGTTTCCTCACTCCCCACCCCTCTTCTTTTTAGTTCCCACTGGAATAAAGGATTTAATACTCTATCCCTTGGGTCCCACAGCAGTAGTTCTGAGCTGGACCAGACCTTACTTAGGAGTATTTAGAAAATACGTGGTTGAAATGTTTTATTTCAACCCTGTGACAATGACTTCAGAGTGGACAACCTACTATGAAATCGCAGCGACCGTCTCCTTAACAGCATCAGTGGTAATCCTCCTCAGCCAGCTGTCTCCCTTCCTTATGGAAACTCATCATTTCATCAAATGTCCCTGTTACCAAATGTGTCAGCATACATTATCTGTAAATTAAATCATTTTATAAATACACATATGTAGCTTTCTACCTTGAAGATATTTTCACTTGCTTTTGCTTTAGTTTTTATGGATGCTTTTGGTTCTGATTTTATCTTTAAAAGGAAAACAATGGTGAGAAACTAGCTTTCACCCCAAAGTGAAATTACCTGTTAATAAACCATTCTTTTCTAGTGAATTTCCTCAATACAGAATAGAGCCATCAAGTGCTTAGTGTTCCTTTCATCTCCAGAGGAAGAAATAACCAAGGTTTCCTTCTGGTCTCCAGCAGTGAGTTGACACTGTCTCTTGTGGTGATTCTTCTGGATATCTACAGATCAGTTAAATATCTAAATTTTTAGATCATTACAGTATGCTTTTCAAGAGCGCAGATAATGATTGCTTTTTCTGAATCTAGAATAAGTTTTAAAATGGTAGGTTGCCCATGGGTTGTGTATGATGTACCCAGAGGTTCTCTACCCCGCTGATGAGCCTGGTACTTACGACCCAACATTACTCCTGCTTACAGTCCGTGCTGGAAGAATACAAAGTCATGAGAGGCCACTTTCCTTAGAAATAAAATGATGTGCTTCATGGATGGTCACAAAGAAGAGCTATTTCATTGTGTAATATAATTAAATAACTTGCAAAATGAGGCCAAAATTAGAAATATGTCTTTCAGTAGCTTTGAGTCATCTCTGAGTCTATAGTTTTTATTTCATTTTATGGCTCATTTCATTTCAGAAAAAAAATGACACACAAGAGACATAAAAGGGCACAAATTATGCATTAATTTGCTGATGACCTCATGAAAGCAAATCTACTTCAAAGATATTACTTTTTCCCTTAGTCTTTTGTCTCCTTGCTTTTTCTTCTCCTCATTCAGAGAATAGCTAATCTGTTGCCAGCCTGGTACTACAACTTCCGGGTAACCATGGTGACATGGGGAGATCCAGAGTTGAGCTGTTGTGACAGTTCTACCATAAGTTTTATAACAGGTGAGTGGTGTGTGGGATGGTTGAAAGAGAGAGAGAGAACATTTTTCTGAGTGGATACTAAGGGGTTACATCTCCAGAAAGGGCTATTCACCTACCCCTGATTGAGCATTGTTTTCATGAAAGATAAGATCATTCATTATTTATTTAGCTGGTAATCTTTAAAAAGTAAAATATCATCGTTATTCTGTGTTACTGCCCCTTAGCTTTATCCCGAGTCACTGTCCTTGTGCTGTCCTGTTGGAACTGACTAGAATAGAGATGTAGCAGGCAGAGCCTTTGGCTCCATACTGCACACCATTGACTTCACCCATGTGGTCATTCTGTGTGCTAGAGAGCTTCCATTTCTTATTACTTGCTTACTAATTCAGCTCTTTTTTTCCCTTCCATTACTGGGGACTGAACCAAAGGCTACATCCTTATTAATTAAGCTCTTTTTTCACTTGTAGCACTGGGTATTGAACCCAGAGACACATGCCCAGTGCTATCTATCTACCTATTTATTTATTTATTTTTTCAGTTTGAGGCAGGGTCTCAAAAGTCACTAAGTTGTCCAGGCTGAACTCAGACTTATAATCCTTTCCCTTAACTCCCAAAGTGCTGAAATTACAGTCATGCCCCGCAGTACCCCGCTAACTAAGAACTTTTAAAGTCATAGGCAAGCTGTAGTAAAAACCATTGCAGAAGATAAAAAGAGGCTTTGGAGACAAAAAGACTTGGATCTGAATCATGACTCTGCCCCAGATCACATGTGAGTGGGAGCAAATTAACTTTTCTAAGGCTCAGTTTTCTCTATATGTAAAATGGGCAAGAGAATGGTATCAATTATCTACTATTATCATCTATCTTTATTCCTCTATTGAATAAGCTACTTCACAAACTACATAGCATAGCATTTAGGTACCTAAATAACTATTAACCATAGATCCTCAAGAGCCTTAAATTACGTAATTACATCATCGACCATCAGAAAAGCAATGAAAAGAGGAAACTAATCAAAGAAACCCTAACTCTGGTTGTTTGAACTAAGATCTTCAAGAACTTTTTGTTGGACAGAGAAACCAGAAAAGAAAAATATTGCTGAGATAATGAATTATTTTGGCAAAATTCTTTCCTCACTGGTCATCGAGCCTTGTTGAAGTTTATCAATAAAACAAATAAAATCTATCAGATGTGAATTCTTACTCAACAAATTCACACAATATCTTACTATTTTTACTAATATCCTGAGTACTATGCCCCAGATAGCCAGTAAAATTACAGTACGTAAGTAAAAGAATAGCAAACAAGAGAAAATAGCAATCATTTGACAAGTGCTGCATCAAACTCTTGGTGGTATTAATAATCACATATTTAATTATAATAAATTTTACTATATTACTAGTTCTTACAGATTATTTTATTGAGAATAACTTTAGAGATTACACTTTCCTTCTCAATCAGGACAGCCCTCAAAAAAAAAAACAGCATCTGAGCCTGGGTCTGCTCATTTCTAGCTGTGGAATTTTAAGCAAATTATCTTTAAGATCTAGAGTTTCCCTCATCAGTAGAACTCTCCAAAATACTGCCTGTCGACTGGTTAACAGTGCAGAACTTTATCCATTGGACACCACCAACCATAGCCTTTGCATTGTCTCAGAATGAGGCTATCAGAGATAAGACAGTCAAAGGAGTCACTGCCCTGACTGAGGTGATTCAGGTCCTGTAGTTCAAGGTGAAAGCTGACTGAGGTTGGATTAAGTGTGTTCAGGGAAGTGTAACAAGTCCAAGTCAACCATGGTTAATAAATGAGCTATTTGCTTCAGTGAACAGTCTACTGTGTCCAGGTGATCTTTGGGAATTTCTTATGATTTCCTGGGGCAAACAACTCAGTCATGCTGACACCAGTGGCCTATGGTTTTATCTAATTTTTTATCATATTTATCATATCTAATGTTTTATCATATTGACACAAATAGTGTCCATTCCCAATAACATGACATGGCTATGACAACACCTCACAGTGCAATGTCAGAACTAAATTATATAATACAAAGAACTATTCAAATACATGTATTTATGCTTGTTTTTAAAAACGCTTGAAATTCAGGCTTTTCTGGGGTCTTTCTCACATCATTTCAAATAAGGATCTTATTTAAAACAAATGAGAATCTCATGTTTTCTTTTCCTGTGCTTTGAATTTTAAAGTAAGTTTCCCAATTGTGTAGCACAAAAAGAAATAGGAACAAAGAATTATGTTTTATCAGGACCTCAAATTCACTGTTTTTTTAGGTGATTTTGCAAACCAAGTTCATAGTAATTATGCTACATACCAAATAACAATTAATAAATAGTGACATCTTGTGGCCTTTTAGCAACACACTAGATTTTAAAGCAGCAACATGGAGCACAAAAATCTAAAAATAGTGAAAACGTAGGTTTTTCCATTTTTACACTGTTTCTTGTCCTGGCTAAAATCAGACATGAGAAAATATCCTCTGGAGAAATGTATGTATAAGTGATATGAGGAAGTACATTGTTAAGCAGTTATACAGAAATCATGGCTGCTTTTTTTATTAGAATGTTCTGAAATGTGCTATCAGCATGGCTGACAGTTCAAGGCTTTATTGTAAAACAATGTGAGAAATGCTATTCCTATTTCACACTAACCAAGAATCTGGTTTTAACTGTACACACAGGTAACGCAAATTCTTCAGTGAAGATATAATCAGTTATGAATGTTTGCCATAAATATTAGCAGCACATTAGAAAAACTAATTCTTTATGATTTATACAAATTTTCTTCCAAATATTTTAGTTAGTTTTGTGCTATCTCTCAGAATCAGCTTTCACATGCCATTTAAATTCAGTCATATTGACTTATCTACTCACATGTTTAGAATCATTGATTACTTTTAAAAATAGCTACAATATGCTCTCAGAGCTCACGTATTATAATGCTTATGATGAACTTTTCTCCTCAGCAAAATTTTAAAATTTAAATGTGTCAGAAAGCAAAATAATGAGTTCAATGTTAGAATATAGCTTTGTGGAGTGATAAAAAAATTCCTTTTGTCCTTTACTACTTCAACAACGTTTATTAAGAGGCTACTTTCTGAAAAGCATGAAGCTATAACTGTCAACGATACAGTCCTGTTATTATACAAAAATAATACTTGTCTTCTATCCTACTTAGAGTGCTAGTATTTTCTACGATCTACCCTCTTCCCTAATGAGAGAGATTTAATATTATGGGACCTCAAGCTGGAAAATCACTTCCCTAAGACCTGTTGATAGTAACTGTTTGTACCAACAATGAGATGAAATCAAAAACTAGAGTGAATGTTTAACCATTTTTAATGTATTACAATAAAAGGAACATTGTCATTCCCCCTGAAAACATGACCCCTCACTTCAGACATACTTATCCCATCATTCCCATCACTTTCTGAAACAGTTCTGGAAGTCCTCTTCTGTGAGTGATTTTAGTTGGCCCTTACGCCTGCCTCATGTCTTGAATCAATCAAAATGTTTCCCTTACATGGTCATTTTGACTTTGGGAAAGAACTGGAGATCACAGGGTGGCAGATGCAGAGAACAGGGTACATGAGAACACCTCGTAATGGTTTTATGGCCCTGCCTTTCCACTTTTATGAGTAGCACTTTTTTATCACACCTGATAAACAAACTAAAAAGGACTTAGAAGCTGCTTCAGGAAGTGGAGAGAATGGTAGAATAAATGTGCCTGAAGCAATAAGAACTATCTTGGAGGTGATTAGCAACAATGTATCTTTTACTATAATAACTTTTTAAATTTAAATATGCACTATATATTTCAATCACACCTTGTAAAACCCAAACAAGCAAACATTTAAAAAATCTTATAACTGTGATTCATATAAAAGACCTTAATAGCCTGAGACACAGATGGGTCTGGCTGTCTTGCCTCTGAGATGCACAATATGGGGTCCTATGAAATAAGTGCCCATGCTGTGCCCCCCACCTCCATTCTGCTCCTGAGAGGTCCAAACAATCCAGCGATATCCTGTGGTGTGAACTTTAATTCCCTAAATTAATTCTATATGGGATCCCGTGCTCGCCTGATAAGAACTTTAATTAGTAGTCCCTTATACTAAATGGTGCCTCTTTTTTCCCATGTAGCTCCTGTGGCTCCAGAAATCACCTCTGTGGAATATTTCAACAGCCTTTTATACATCAGTTGGACCTATGGGGATGACACAACTGACCTGTCCCACTCTAGAATGTTGCACTGGATGGTTGTTGCAGAAGGAAAGAAGAAAATTAAAAAGAGCGTATGTTTCTTGGAATCTCTGTATTGGGCATCTGAGCATGTAGTCGCATGAACTGTTGAAAACCATTAGGCGAACATTGCTAGTAACATTTAAACAAGAGTTTGCATGGCAAGTGGCAGTAGTTTTGGCTCTAGAGATAAGTTGACTGCCCGAAAACTAAGTTTGTCCTTTCATAGAACTTACCTTGGGATCTTAACCAGCAAACTCTAGTTGCAACTTGGATTTTAGTTATATTTAAAGTTGTGATTTGGGGTTTTCTTTAGAGTACCAAATATTGTAAAAAAAAAAAAAAAAAAAAAAACTACAATTAACATATTTCAATGTTTTATCCACATATCACCAGAATATTACTTTCTTTTCTCTTACTTCATGAAGCTTGTGTGTGTGCATGCATGTGTATTTTCTGGTATTGGGGGGTTGAACATAGTAGGGTCCCTTAACCAGTGAGACACATCCCAATACTTTTCATTTTTTAATTTTGTGATAAGATCTCACTAAGTTGCTCAGGCTAACCTTGAACTTTTGGTCTTCCTGCCTCAGCCCCCTAAGTAGCTGGGGTTTCAGGCATGTGCCACCATTCACGGCTTATTAAGCTTTTTAACATTAGGATAACAGGCTAAACAACTGTCATAAAAACAAGAAAAAATAAATCAAACAAAATAGAAGTTTATGTCCCTTTCCTAAGATAGCCCAGGGCTAACAGACATGGCTGCTGTAAAGGTTATTCGGGTCCTCTCTACTTTCTTGCTTCATCTGCCCCTATGTGGAGTTCCCATTGGCACAGGGGAGGCTCTAACATCATTACATCAATACTCCAGGCTATCCAATGGGAAAAGAGAGCACGTGGAAGCATAGCCCTTCCAAGATGGGAACTGAACTAAACTTACCCATGTGATTTGGTCAGAATTGGGTCACATGGTCCTCTAGCTGCAAGGAAGGATTGGAAACATAGTCTTCCTATAGAAACTCAGGTGTCTATCAGCATAGCTAGGTTTCTTCTGAGTGTCGCAGTATATATGATGTTAATAACCCAGCAATTGTCTTTGTATTTCTGAAATCTGTTGTATGTAGGAAAATTCATAGTCATATCTCTTCCAAATAAGAGAATGAATTACCAAATTGTTCCATAGGCTATAGGGTATGAATTTTTAAATTACCTTGCATTGGGCCCAGTTGAGGAATGTATGTGATTTTCAAACGATATACCTTACTCATAATATAACCAACAGATTGCAGCACGGAACAGCCACAGTATGTCTGTTGTAGCCCTGCAGTGATGTAGAATGGGTCTTTCATTCAAGCTCCAGGTCCTCAGTTTTGATGATCTTTCAGGTAACACGCAATGTCATGACTGCAATTCTCAGCCTGCCTCCAGGGGACATCTACAATCTCTCAGTCACAGCTTGCACTGAAAGAGGAAGTAATACCTCCACGCTCCACCTTGTCAAATTAGGTAAGAAGAGTGCACAGGTGTGGGTGTGCAGACAACTGTGCTGGGAGAACCAGGGTTTGCACCACGTGATTCAACAAGGGCTCTCTGACTTTATGAAATAATAATAGTAAAACAGCTAATTTACTCTTATATATAGGAAATGGACATTCACACTACCACAAGACTACACGACTTGGTATAAATTTTTGTGAGTAGAAGGTCTACTGTGTTGGGAGCCAAGGATTTTCAGTTTTCTTAGTAGCATCAGAGGGACCAAGTAACTTAAGAATTTTAGGAATGGAAGGATCTCATAGAATATCTAGTGTAGTGTTTTAACCCTATCAGACAACATTTTCTCTACAAATAGATATTATATAATGCCCTCTTTATTATCTTAAATAGAAATCTATAAATAAAATAACCCATATACTGCTCTTCAAATTAGAAATAACCTCATAACTCTGATATGAAATCAAGATGAAAGAAAAAGAATTTATTAAAAAAAATACAGATTTCCAATGTATGTGTCCAGACAACTACTCTGAAAGACATAATGAAATTGTCTGGTGCCTACGACAGGGGTAAAATGAGTAAGTTTGGGTTTATAGAAAAATTACTGGATCAGTAGCCCTTAGGAGTATAAAAATAAATGAAGGAATGAGCGAGTTAAGATGAATAATAAAGAAATGAGCAGTATAGATACAAGTATGTTCTAAAATAGAGTTAGAAGTAAATAAATCATAAGAAACTAGAAGTATTTGCAAATATGATGACACAATGAGGGAAATGACCTTAATTAATGTAGAGATAGCATGCAAGGGAAAATAATAGGCTGTGGATGAGGGAAACAAGAAAATATGATATTCTTGTAAATTAGGTTAAAATGATTATGTACTGTGATGTCAGAATAATTCTTTGTGTTACAGCATACAATTTGTAAGTGGCACTGTGTGACAGAAAACGTATCTTTTAGAGTAAAATGATGATCACCAGATGACTGAGCTAATCACTCCTTCAGGCAGAAGGAATAGAGATTAGGTAATAGGTACAAGATACAGGTAGATAGTAAGAAGAAGTTGCAGTGTTCTCTAACATAGTAGGAAGTACTTCACAATTACCTACTATGTTTGAGTGAAAAACTAGAGAATAGGTACTCTAAGGCTTTAACATAAGCAAATGATAAGAAGATAAAAATGCTAACTAGTCTGATTTAATCATTATACATTATATTCAAGTATTCAGCTATAACACTGTGCTCCATGAATATGTGCAATTAAAATAATAATAAGTCATGTCTTCAGCACTCAAAACTACCATCTAAGCAGGGCGTGGTGGCACATCCCTGTAATCCCAGCACTAGGGAGGCTGAGGCAGGAGGATCGTTGTGAGTTTGAGGCCAGCCTGCACTGCATAGTGAGACCCTGTCTCAAAAAAATCAACCAAACAAACAAAAATAAACTACCATCTATTAAGGTATACTACTTTTGCTTCTGCTACTTGAAATCTTGGAGATGGTATCCTATAACTCTCAACAGGCAACAGTGAACAAGTTGCTGCAAAGTTGTGTGGTCAACTTCTTGGAGCAGTATAAATGTAAAATTATTCATTCAAAATTAATACATAACATAATAATACATAACATTCATAGCAGTGAGCTCTCATCATTTTTATATCTCAAAAATTAAAATATATGGAATAGCAGTAGCACAACTTTTTCCAAATAGTTAGTGTAATTCAAACACATCCCTGTTTCTGCTAATTTATTATGTTTGCTTTAATCTGTCCTTAAGAGTCCCATGGCATCTCTGTCATCCTGTAAGTTCCTATGTGCAGCTGTGCATAAAGGTTCACACAGGGCTGCTTTATTAGTAGCAAAAATACCATTAATAGCATTGTTGCCATGAGATACTTTTATAAAACGCTTAGATAGGGGGCTGGGGATTTAGCTCAGCGGCAAAAGCGCCTGCCTGGCAAGCGAAAGGTCGTGAGTTCAGTTCCCGGTACCGGAGAAAAACCAAAAAAAATAAATAAATAAAATAAAACGCTTAGATAATTTTAAACTAAACAAAACACAAGTGCCTTTCTCTCCAACTCAATGCAAAGAACACCAAGTCTTAAACCCTTTTTTGACTCATATTTGCCAGGACAAAAACTAAATTCTTGCACTGAAACCCTTCAAAATTATACAGTTAGTTGAAAATACATGATATTTTGAATAGGTACTATGGACAGATAGAGTAAATTATGGAGTGATTTTTTTAAATAATAGTTTAACGAGCCATTTAAATATCCTTCATGACAACTTTCTTGTAAATTATTTTATTTAACTTCTTGAAAATCTTCCAATATTATTATGTAAAAGTACGTGTAATTTATATTGATGGTGTGTTTATCTTTCTGTGATATTTGAAAGTTATATAAAATGAGACATATGAGACACAGGGTTTTTAAAATACTTTTGATCATTATTGGATAGGGAACATTTTTAATTCTCTCTGAAGTGCCTAACGTTATTTCTGCAAATTTCCAAACACCCTCAAGGGGGCAGTACAGCTCCTGTTGAGAATCAAGGGTAGAGTTCAATCATTCGAGCGCTGTAAATAATTTTCTTTTCTCCCTAATCTGCCTTGAGTTCTAGGACTATAGAGAGCACCAGATCCCAACGTTGCATCAAACTTTTTATAAAGAAAAAGTTACCTTCCTATCAGTTCCAGCCATTTTCTCTATTTTTGGCTTTCTTGGATAAAAAGATCAGTTTAAACTCATTTTGAGAAAAAGTATATATTCAACATGTCCAGAAAAAGAAGTCTAAAATATCTTTTGGAATTACCTTAAGATTATGCTGATCTCCATGTCTTTCTTTTCCCAAGAACTGTTATTACAGATAACTCTCAGTGTTCCTTGGGTTCTGGGGGCTTTTTCCAACTCATTTGGTTTTTCATTCTCTCTTAAAATGAAGTTCAGAGATGTTCCTACCAAAGCAGCACTTTCAGTAGGTTTATTGCATGTTTCACAGTCACTTTATGTGACATTATAGATGGTTTATGGAGCCTCGGGAACATGGGTTAATGCCTGAATAGGTACTATTATGTCTTCCTAGGATTATGAGTTCAAGTCCATGATGGTTTCCCAACATCAGAAAATTTTAAGTCTTCATATTTCCCTGATAAATAGGACTATAAAAAATGGATTAGAAAGTTTCTTTAAATGTTTCAAGAAAGAAAAACAAGTTCCCAGAGAAATTACTGTTACTGAACTATAACCCTTATAATAAACAAATTTTTCCATATCAGTGTCTTCATATCAAATGGAATAGTGTCTCTACTTTGTTCCTCCCTGAAAGCAAGACAGTTTATATATAATGTGCCTCTTTTATTCTTGGCAACTAAATAATCTTTTTATCCTTTAGTCAAAAAGTCTGTTGTCTATCTACTGAACATGTTCTTGTCCTTTATAAATTCTCAATTTTCTGCTAACACGGTGCTGTTGCCACTTATAACTGCTCAGTAGATGTTATTGAACTGACTTGGCGTTACAGACCTCAAAGTTGAAAAGCAATATTCTAGTTAATATTTTTTATTGATACATATTTGCAATATGTAGCTTTCACATTCATCTTAGAGATTATGTATAATCCCCATCTCCACAGATCTACCTCCCTGTTCCTTAACATGGATCTTTATTTTGTGATTTAAATTGTTTATATTTTGGATCTTGCTCTAGTTAGTATATAACTGAGATAAGTTTCTTCTTTCAGAGAATTGAAATGACGTTTTACTTTTGTGATAACTGAGTTGGGAGTTATTTTTTGTTTCATAAAACTTCCACTCCAATCATTTTATACTTGTTTGGGCATTCATTTGGGTGTACACAGAAGTTATATTCATTCTACTTTACAGAAAATGCACTTTGGTGCGCAGATTTGTCAGGGCTTATTCAAATCAGCATGGTATTGTTGAACTCAGACCAAAACTAGTTGAACAGCCTCAGGTCAACTTCTCTGTGACAGAGTCTTCTGTAAAACAGGTCTGTCTGGTGTCATGGAAGGCAGTTTCTAACTCTGAAAGGAAACCAAACTACCAATGTGTCCAGTGTATTGTTGGGATGGTGCAATGGTTACTGTTGAGAGATTTTGGCCAGATCTATGTTTGAAATTAAGAACTAGAATGATATGAAACATTTGCCCAGAGGAGTGGCTCTAGTGTAACTGTAGGTTGCAAGGTTGAAAAAGAGAATGTGGTTGTTAAAAAAAGAGTTTGTCTTACATCTTGGAGGAAGCTTGGTACTTGAACTTTTCAGCAATGCTGAAACTGTTGGGACTTTGGCAACTCTTGGAGATGAATTAAAATGCCTTTTGCATAAAGAGGTGTACATGAGTCTTTGGAGGGGCCAGGGCTGGAATGTCATAATTTGTGTCTAGATGACCCCCCAAAGACTCAAGCCATCATAGGATGACCTTCTAGAGTTTATAATTGATCCATGGTCCAGTGCTGGGATTATGAGTGTGAGAGCTACACCCACCCTAGGGTAGGTAGTTTGCATACAATATAAGGAGGGAAAAGAGGCTTGCTCTCTGCTGCTCCTCCCTTTTGCTCTTGCTGTTTTCTGCCATCATGAACTGTTGCCCTCTGCCATGTGCCACTCTGCCTTGGAGCCAGCCAAGTAAGGACTGAAACCTCCACAAACTGTGAGCTACATAAACCTTTCTCTCCTTAAATTTGAGCATCAGGTATTTTGTCTCAGCAATGACAGAAAAGTAACTAAGACAACAGGAATGTGAGATTTTGGAATATCTCTGCAGTAATAGCATAGATTGATTCATTTAATAAATGTGTAGTGAGAAATTTCTAAGTACAGCTCAGATGCCAGACTCCTTGTGGCAATGAATCAGATGACTCCTTTAATTTCCTGTCCATAGGGAGCTTCTGATCTAGGGACAAAGAGATAGTAATAAGTGTGTCACAGAGTACATGGCACTGGTGCAAAAGTGAGTCTGTGCCAAAAGCATTTTGGAAGGATCCAAATTGAGCTCTAAATAGCAGAAAGGTCATGAAAAAGTCAGGGTAGCATGCTAGAGAGAGACCGGGGTTAGAGAGCTTTTAAGGCATGGAGGTGGGATTTTATTTTTACAGCAGTGAGAAGTCACTTAGGGAATTTAAAATAAATAATCTGACACATTTAAAGCAATCGCATGGTGGCTTGAGGGAGAAAGTGTGGTGTGTCAACAATGAAAGAAGAAGGGCCAATTCAGGAATTGTTTGTCTTAGTTTAAAAAACAGCATTCTAATTCAAACACAACTCCTGCGAGATGATGGTAACATCGGACTAAAGTCATTGTAAAGGAGATGAAGAGAACTGCACAGATCTCAGGAGTTACTGTGCAAGCTGTTTGTGTCCTTGGGATTTATTGGGATAGAGATAGAAGTAAGAAAAAGAGATATTAAGAATGACTTTTCCAGGTGATGCGTGCCTGTGATCCCAGCACTCTGGGAGGTCAGCATGTTTGAGCCCAGTCTGGGCAGTTCAGTGACTTATCAAGACCCTATCTCAAAACAAGAGAAGGGGAGAGAAAGAGAGAGAGAGAAAGGAAATGGAGGGAGGGACAGAAAGGAAGAGAATAAGGAAGGAAGGAAGGAAAGAAGGAAGGAAGGAGGGAGGGAAGGAAGGAAGGAAAGAGGGAAGGAAGGAAGGAAAGAGGGAAGGAAGGAAGGAAGGAAGGAAGGAAGGAAGGAAGGAAGGAAGGAAGGAACAAAGGAAGGAAGGAAGGAAGGAAATAAAGAAAGAAAGAAAGAAGGAAAGAAGGAAGGTATAATACCAGTACCAAAAACGGAAAAATGTGACTTTTCGCCTTTTCTCCTTGACTCTTGAGCAACTAGGTTGGATAGTGATGCAATTCACAGGATTAAAAAGACTAAAAAAACTAAAACCTAGATCATATGGCAGATGGTCAGACCCAGTAGCACGTGCCTGTAATTCCATTCATTTGGGTGGTTGAAGCAGGAAGACTGCAAATTCATCACTTATGGAGACCTGGGAAACTCATAGAAACCTTGTTTCAAAACAAAATATAAAGGGCTAGAGATGTAGCTTAGTGATAGGGCACTCCTAGGTTCAATTCCTAGGAGAACAAAACGTATATGTGTGTGCACACACACATGCACATATACACGCACACACACACACACACAGGACACTTCCTCGGGCATAAAAATTTGAAATGACCCTGTGACATCAAAATACAGATGTCAAACAAAGAGTTTATTGATATATATCTGCAGATCAAGGGAGAATATCTGGGCTGGACATATAAATTTGGGGTGTCTGGATGAGATCACCAAACTGGAAGCAGAGGTAGAGAAGCCTCAGATCTAGGCCAGAGAAAATGTTTCAACACGTAGAAAATGAGCAGAGGAGGAGAAGCCAACAAAAGAATCAGGGAAGGAATAGCCAAGGAGGTGAGAGAAAAACCAGAGCACAGAATTTGCCCCTTGCACCACACCAGTGTGAAACTTCCACTTCACCCTGACCACAGCCCTGGCCGGGCAGTCCAAGGAAGGGAGTCATAAAACTTGAGTGTGAGGAAAGAGTTTGGAGACAAAGTAGTATCATCTTCCTTTGAGCAAGCTGGAGCCTAGCGATTTGGCCCACTTTGCGCAATCTTGGTCCTGGGTGCAGAAACAATGGTCAGTAGTTTTTTCTTCATCTATTGCTTATGTTTTCCTGGACTGTGTACATTTTCCCCTAAAGTTTTCATTTTCTTATTAATACATGTGACAGACTGAGGAAGGACCCTCACACTCGCTCTGTGGTTGTTGTTGTTGTTCTGGTTTTGAAACTGGGATTTTAGGACATTGGTTACACTTTCTTCATCTTTGTCCTGGAAGTTTTCGTATAAAGTAGAAATTTTTCAAACATAGCTTGGCCCTAGAGAAGGAAAAATGAAAACATTTTGGGATGCCAGGAATTTGGGGAGGATTAGATCTGCATTCTCTTTTCCTTCTGTCTTCAGTAGAGTACAAGTAATTACAGACACTGGCAAAATCTGATTTCTGATTCTATAAAGCCCAGCTACTGTGGTCTTATCTCCACTTGAGTACATTTATTTATTATTTGGTTGAAATCATTTAGTTTACTATTTTGGAAATAGTTGCTTAGATATATGCAGCCCTTATTTATGGTAGGAAGTGAGTTAAGGGTTATGAGTCAGAGCTTAGTGAAACCTAAAGTTCTTCTCACCCCCTCCACCCTTTCTTAGAATCTTCTCCTGGTTTATGACTAATGTGTTAGCTTCCTTATCCTTCTCTACCCCTGCCCAGAGAGAGTTCAACAAGACAGATTGTGAACAAATGCTGTCAATATAGCACAGAGAAAGGAAAAAAATGGATAAATGGATGGAAGAGGAAAGCCATACCATTTCCATATATACATGAATATTATACATGCTGTATATGTCTAACATACAATGTATAAGCATATGGATAGCCCACCAATGAGCATGGAGCTAATAAAATAATCAAATAATCAAATTCATTCATTCCATCAGTCAACACATATTTATTCAACATGGAGAACATGCCACATAGTATTCTAAGCTCCCAGGATACAAAACATGAGAAAATTAACCCAAAATTCTGGCCTTAATTTAGTGGAGAAAGATGGTAAGCTTAACTACAGGGATGTGAAGTGGTGCTGAATTATGGCAAAAAAAGGAAGAAAGAAAAAGGATAGGAAGTTCTGCAGGGGTAGGGTGGGATTTGGGGGAGGGAAGCAGAGAGAGTGAGCCTCAGTGCGAAGGTGATATCTGAACTACAAACCTGAAGGAGGTGATGAACTGAAACAATTAAATAAGAAGCTGTTAGGTGGGCAGAGGGACTCTCAGGTGAAAAGCTTAGAAGTAGCAGCATGCCTGGAAATTTCAAAGAAAAGTCAGAAATGCCACAATGGAGTGAAAAAAAGGACAAGTGGTAGGTACCTGGACAGAGAGATAACAAGGGCCAAAGCAGGTGACAAGTTAGGTGATACCATCTTACAAGTTAGGTAATGCGACCATGGTATTAGTTTACACCTGTTATGGGTCAGTCCAAAGCTAGTCATCCTCTCTAGTAACCCCTTCCTTCTCCAAGGTAATCCAGCATGGACACGTTAAAGTTAGGAGACCATTGGGTCTACCCAGATTGAAAAGTACTTGCTTGGATTAGGCTTGTAGCTACAGTGTGATAAAAACTGATCAAACCCAAAATTTATTGTGAATGTAGAGCTAACAGACCCTGTTGATGAATTTAGATGTCTATGAATGAGTAGAAGTAGCCCAGGAAGACATCAAAATATGAGGCCTATGCAATTAGAAATATAGTGGTGGAGACTATTATGGAGACTGCTATGGTCTGGAGAAAAGATTGGAAGTTCTGGCTGGGTGTATCAACATTTGAAGACACTTCATAAATATTAAAGAAGAAGCGCTGCACTGTATAGGTTGTTAGATTAAGAAGCCTGGATTCAGGTCTGTAAATATAAATGTAGAAACAGGAAACAGACTTGATGAGGTTACTAAGGAAGAAATAGAGAAAAAATAATTATATTCATAGAGAAGTCCTGGGCCACTCCAACTTTAAGGAGACATCAGCAAAAGAGGAGGAGTGGCTCCTGAGTAAGAAGGCACACAAGGAAGTGCAATGTCCTAGGAACCTAGGAGCCAAGTGAAGAAGGTATCTCAGAGAGTGACCACCTCGTCACACCACCTGCAGATATGTCAGGTACCAGGCAGGAGAACGGACCAATGATCTGAGTAATGTAGAAATCCGGAAGATTTTGAGACGCATTTGCATGGAGTGGGTGAGGGAAAAAAAATTAATTAAAACACCTTTAAAGAGAGAGCAAGCAGATCTCAAGATAATGGCAAAACTTTCAAGGAGCTATTTGATAAAAGAAAAGGGAAATAATGAACAGAAGTGGAAGGATTAAAGGATCCAAGCGTTTTTAATTGTTTCTGTAAGTGTGTGGAAAGAGTGAATACAGGCTTCTCAGATTATTCAAAAGAACAGAGAGAATCAATGAGGCTGGATAATTAGAGGAGAAACTGGTTGAAATGATGTCCTGGATTGGGCTGGATGAGATGGTGTGCAAGGGAAGGGCTGGGATCTGGGTGAACCTTCAGAAAGAGATGTGGCCAGTGATGGGGTAGTGAGCATGGCAGAAGGGGTGAGACAGCTTGTGCAAGTTTCTTCTGAAGGACTTCTCAGAAGATGAACGCACACCTGTCGCTCAGGTTTGCAGAGGCTTGTAATGGCTGCGCATAGACCTTGGTGGCCAGCAGCCTATGCAAACATTGCTTTCTGGTTTCCGTTTCCGGTGACAGCCGCCTCGCTCTCCTCTCTCTGGTCCGAGACTAGACAGTGTCTCGCTTCCAGCTGAATCTCATTTCTCACTGCACCCTTCTGAGTCACTGTAGGGTGGGCACAGCCACAGCCTGGCCACAGAACTTTAGCATTTTTTAAAGAATTTTTCTACTGCCTGCCCCACAACGACTGCATACTTTCAGATGCCTTATACTCTTTGCTACACTGGAAGAATTTGTATGGCAGACTCAGAGGGCAGTGCCTATAAAGTCTGACAACAATTTAGATACAGAAGCAAGTACCCACTCTGGAATAGTTTGTCTTCTGGGCATAGGAAATTTTCAGGATACCTCGTTATCCCAAGTTATATGGAAATGAGTGGAAAATACAGTTTTTTAAAAAAGCCTAGTAAGACAGATCCTTAACTAGAGCTATAGAGGTGTGAATCTCAGATCGCACTGTCACAATTATATCTTAGAAAAGTGACTACAGTCTTCTGCACTGCAGTTGCCTATAGCTAAGAGGAAAATCTGAACTGAAAGTTCTTTACAGTCCATCAAGTTTTAGAATTTAATTCAACATGAGTTCAGAGGAAAGGCAAGAAAGTTAATGATACAATGAAAGTAGTAGTTTTTTCCTAACAATTTTGTGATATACATAATTCCTAACCAAATAAAAATAATAAGTAAAAATATATTCCTGGGAACATTAAAAAGAAAGAGGCCTGATATTTTGTTTTGAAATTAAGTACTTTTCGTGAGTGTTTTCTTTGAAAGTCCCACTAATCTTGGAAGTTACTAGACTTCTGTGGGATACTGTAAACCCAACTAGTGATTCACAAAAAGGGCTATGATACTTGATATCAGTAAACCATAATGAATATACTAAGACTAATGCAAATAATGTATTTCTAGCTCCTATGAAAAAATTGTTTTGTGTATGAAAAAGACCTAATTATAAATTAATACATTTTCAAATGCTAAATATTTCCCTAAATTTTTTTTTTACATTTCTCAATACTATTTTTAAAACTTCAAATTACTGAAGAAATGTATTAAGGAAAAAAAGTCAATGAGAAAAGGCTTAATACACTTCAGATCTGACAAATAGTATGTTATTCAATATAAGTATTCCTCTTAATTTTATTGCATATCAATTTTAACCCACCCTGAATACTTTTTCTACTTTTTGGTTTTCTTTTCTCTTTTCAAACAGTGCTTTCTTTTCCAGATTATTTCCAACAACTCTTACAAAAGTTACCCAGTTTTCACTACATACTTTGCAAATTTTTGCCAAGTTGAATATGTAATACGATTTATAGTACTTAAGGTAGAACTATTTGAGTTGAGTAAAACAAAAATAAACTTTAAAGACTTACTATAATATAGATGATAAAGACTTCCAATCCAAATCTTTATATATGAGGAGGAGTCAAGAAAATTACTGTCAGTAAGTCTAAAGATAAAGAGAGGGCAGAGGGAGGGGACATAAAAAGAATTAAGATATGCTACTACAAGAGGGGGACTGTGAGATAGCTCAACAGCACAGCACCTGCCTGGTAAGCATGAGGTCATGAGTTCAATTCCCAGTACCCTCCACCAAAAGAAAAAGAAAAATGAACCAAGATGCATTACTGTAAGTAACAACTCCCCATGATGAATGTAATCATTATGTACTGCAAATATGTATTAATAAAAGTGAAAGAAAGGAAAGATTTTTGTTATATTGGCCATAGAATAAGATGATGTACAAAAGGAATAAAATAAGTGAAGAGTGATGTTTGGAAAATGAATGCATTCTTTCTATTTTGTTAATTTTTATTTTAAATTAATGTTTGCATTACATAAGGATTCCATTACTTATGGAGAGCTGGCCCATATACATAACACATCCTAATTCTTTCTTTATTCCCTTCCTCTCCCTATTCCTCCTTGCTCCCTCTCTTGGTCTTCCTCCCTTTTACAAAAGATCTAGCTTACTATTTCCTGTTATTTATCTTTTATTTGCTCTTTATATTTTGGGTTTCTCATATAAGAGAAACTATCTCATACTTAAGCTTGTGTGTCTGATTTATTTCACTTAACATTATGGTCTCAAGGTGCATCCATTCTTCTGACATCTCATTATGTTCCAGGGTATCTAGGAAAGTTGACAGCAATTCAATCTAATCTAACTTTACTATGCAATTATGTAAATCTTTAAACTAGCATAAGTAATTGGGTCTTACTTATATATTTTATTGGTAGCAGAAAAAAGACTTTAAATTTGATCATATTTCCAAAGTAAAATATCTGCACAGGGCACATCTATCAAGGTTTTTTCTGCTTAAAGCTCTATCATAAATATTTCAATAAGTTTCTGCTGAGACCGACTTAAATCCACATATTTTCAATTTTTAATATAAGGAGAAAATGTATAGCTGATCCTTTAAAAATACAAAAAAGGACTGTGTGACAAGAAAGATGACTTTTGCAGTGTTTTTCTGCTGAATTTCACTGATGACCAGTGACACACCTCTGTAAAATGATTCCCCAAGCTGAGAGGTATAAAATATAAACAGAGTGAAACTAGCCCTTGTGGATATATAATGGTGGCCTCATAAACATCATCAATAGGCAGTTAAAACAATGAGTCACATTAAAATAAGAAGTGCTATAATAAGGAGCAGAGTAAGATGGATTTTGGACAATAAATATGTTACATTCTGCTCCAAGGCTAAATATTACACTTGACTATTCCCTTGGAAACTTCTGAGAAAAAGAATAGATTTGTTACTGGGGCACAAAATAAGAGTCAGACACCAGTTAGTACTTCACAGAAGGTCACTTTCATTCTCCCCAGAGGTCTGAGACAACGGCTTGAGCCTCTCATAATCCAGTCTGAATTAAATGGTCGCGAGCACTGCAGCTCTCCACTTTGCTCATGTTCTGTTCATGGTACTTGATCTTCTTATAAAATTAGATTGGATTCCCAACTGGAGCCTGAAGAGGAACTAAAGGGGAGAGAAGAGGAAAGGAAGAAGGCCAAATAGCTGAAGATAACACCAGCAATTTTAGAAAGCTCTTTAGAGTATATAAAAGCCTGTAAGCATATATCTGTATCTTATTTTGTAAAAAAATGTACATATCTACATCATTTCTCATGTACATATGCACTAGCATCTAATACCATGGACTCTGAAATTATTTTGAACAAAAGGAAATTTGACATTTTGAATCATAGGGACATTGAAGAAGTCAAGATTTGCAATGTCCCTCAGAGATACAAAATGATAACCAGGAGATGATCTATAATGGATATCTATAATTGTTATCCACTATCTTCTATATTACCTATTATATAAATGTGTATATATTACCCTAAACCTTGTTTACTCTTTATACCATTATTGCAGTTACTTAATCCTTTTGCTTTATGAACTAGATGATATTTGATATTTTTATAGTAAAAGACTGCATTAGTTATTTAAGGTTGTCATGACAAAATATGATGACTAAGTGGTTGAAACAATAGAAATTTGTTTTCTTCAAGTTCTGGAGGCTGCAAGTCCAAGGTCAAGGTATCTGCAGGACTGGTTTCTTCTGACGCATCTCTCCTTGGCTGGCAGATGACCAACCACCTTTTCACTCTGTCCTCGCATGGTCTTTGCCTGTATATGTCCCTGCTCTCCAAATTTCCTCTTCTTTGAAAGGATACCAGTCAGATTGGATCTTAGTCTAACCTGATGCTAATAATTTAGCATTATTTTAATTTCATTCCTGCTTGAAAAGCTCCATCTTGGAATATAGTTGCATTCTGAGGTGCTGGGGGTTAAGGATTCAATGTAGGAAATTTGGGGGATGCACACAGAGACCAATGAAAATGTTCCTACATGCCACTGTGCTCCCCATCACATGCGATGGCCTAAACAATATTTAGCCATTAACCCTTTGAGCATGGTGCCTGGGGTGGGGAATATGAATGCCCTGAAACATCATAGGCTATAGAGCTGAGCTGACTTTTTTAATGAGACAAGATGATCAGATAGCAGAGAGGAACCCTCCAACCAGCTTCTGGTAAGAATGTCCAACTTCTACTCTAGCAAACAGGAAAAAATACTCTACCCCAGTGCTATCCAACTGAAATATAAGAACTTCAAATGTAATTAATTTTCTAGTGGTCACATTAAAAAATACTATAATATAACAACATGCAAAATGGAGTTCTATATATTTTATTTTTAAAAATTCCAAAATGGAATTAATATAAAGAATTACGTAGAAGATTGTTTTTCAGGCTGAGTCTTCAAAATCCAGTTCATTTTTACACTTGTAGCATTTTTCAGTATTAACTGGTCGTATTTCAAGCGCTCAGTAACTTGGGCTGGCTAATGGCTGATGTGTGGCTAATAGCTGTGTTGCACAATGTAAGTCTTACATTTTAATATACTCCCTAGGAAAGATGTTATCACAAGCAGTAAAATTTAATCAAAAGCACCATCCAATCCAGTTACACCTTCACTGCTTAAATCTTACACTAACTTTATTTCCTTTGAGATATTAGCCTCTAATTTCTATCTGGTTCATTTAGAGAATACACCTATCACAGAGATCCTAAAAAACTCATGAGTAGATGATCTGTATGTGTTACTCATTACTTTATGGAGCTCACCTGGAGGTATCTTTAGTAAGAGTGGAGTGACATTGGAATAACCTACTGCCCCCATGGTCCACCTAAAAAGTAAAGTTGTTACATGGCTTCTGGAGGTTCCAGCCATTTTGGAGCTTTTTACTGTGGACCCTACTCACTACCTGGACCTGCATTCTTGGTGAGGCCAAAAGAACTCCTACTGTGGTATCCATATCCTATTCCTTGGAGCACTGAGAGCCCTTATTATAATTCACAATAGTCCCTGACTCTGCCACAGAAATCTGATTATTTTACCAGTATGATCTCTTTTTTAAAGGCAGAGAATATAAGAATGCAACATCAGTGTGTCCGAGTTCCTCACACTGTAATCTTGAAGCTCTTAATTAATAAATCTTGACTTGTATTTTAAATTTGCCGGTAAATAAGGTATTCTGAGTACCTACAGATGCCTAGTTCAAGGTGAAGACAAAGTAATTTATAACACATGGCCCCTGTCTTGGTTACTTTTCTCTCGTTGCTGA
>NW_004955413.1:12189851-12201627 GCF_000276665.1 Chinchilla lanigera
ACCCCCACCTAAGGGGCGTGTAGCTCTCACACAATCTCCATGCCCTCCTCTTCCACAGGCTCAGGATGTATACAAAGTAAGTATCCTGGCTTCCTGCTGAGTCACTTAGCCAAACCTCTAAACTCCCCAAGTTGACACAATGTTTCAACCATAACAGCCCCCATTCTTAAGAAATTTAGTAGGATCCAGTGGAATCAGGACTTTACTTATAGAGATCAAATAGGTAATAAGTAAGAGCAACCCAGGATATAAAAGAGGACAAACAGACAGAAGATGAAGCCATCAGATAAGGCTTCAGGGAAGAGATTAGACTTTTCTTGATCTCAGAATGTGCAGCATAAAGAGGGGAAACATGAGCTGAGAAAGAACCCTGTCTGGTAAAGGTCCATGAAGACTGGTTTTACCAGGGGGGAACCTACCTGCAGTGTGGGAATGTGGGTGAAGCTAGATGCCTGGGAGGCATGTAGTCAATTTGAGTAGATCTTTAAAACTGGTGTATTTAGACAAGATACAGTGAGAAGAAGGAAAAATGGGAGAGGGGAAAACTTTGGTAAATAAGGAGGAAAAGATGGGTTGAAGGGAGGGCAGGAGAATGGGGGAAAAGAAGAATCACATTTTATCATGTATAGGTACAAATGCCTTATGATGAATGTGATCATTACATATACCTAAAATGTACCAATAAACTTCATTAATAAAAACATAGACAATGGATACCTAGGATTTGCATAAACCAAGTGGCAATTTAATCTGACTTAAATTCTCATTGACAAAGTGAAGAACCATTAGAGGCACAGGAAAGGGGTAAAGGACTTGCTAATGTTCAGCCTCGTGTGATGGCAAAAGTCTGGACAGGCAATATAATTTAAAAAGAGACATAAGGAAGATATGACAAGACTTGTTACAAGATATGCTGGGACTGAGAAGAGCACACTCTCAAATTTTTTCTTTTAGACAACTGAAAGAATGTTTCTGTTCCTAAAAGAATCAGGAGTTGTCGGGAGGTAAAATAGATTTATGAGATGGTGCAATCACTAGATTCAGATCTGGGCAGATGGAGTTTGAGGTAATAGTGGGATATTAGAGTAGGCACAGATGATAGGTGATTGAAAATGCAGGTGTAACAAATTGGATCCAGAGATTAGGATTTGGCAGTGTTCTTACTGAATAGCTAAACTTTATCGCCTTATCAAAAGGAAAAATACAGACATCCTAGGGAATCTGATCATAGTCCAAGAAACTCACTCCAAGGAGCAATTCTGTAATGTGCATTTTTAAATCATCAAAAGCCCAGTCTCACCTAACAAATCATTTGACTCTGCCCAGTAACCTTATACTTGCTTCCAAAGATCCAATTTTGCACAAGTCAGAACTACTTCCATTTCTGTAGTCTGCAAACTCTGGTCAAGTTGGCAGTGACAATTATGAAGGGTGTGGGGAGTGGAAACTGGCCTCTGTTCTTCATCAGAAACTCATTTTATCAGCTTCTCTTCTTCAAAAGAGAAATGAGACTGCACAATATCTAGAGGAAGGGGTAATTCATTGCAAGTGAACCAAAGGAATCCTGTCATCAATTATGAATTTGGTTTGTCCAAGACTAACTTACCTCTTTCTTCCTTTAACTTACCTTCCTAGCCTTGTCAAGTTGCCTCTGGAAAAAAAAATGATGCCTTTTAGTTGGACTTGAATTTAGGTTACCTGCAATAAATCACATCAAGAATGATTTTTTACATACTTCTGGTTTCTGGACTGGTCCATGATGATATTCTAGAAAGAAGGTTCAAATTTTCTTGAAAAAGACATTATACCTGTGAAAGGGGTAAAATATATACCTAAATATATATATATATAAAATATACACCATGTGTATATATATATATATCCACCATATATATAATATATATTGTGTATATATATATACCATATATATAATATACACCATGTATATATATATATACACACCATATATATATCATATGCACCATTGTATATATCCACCATATATATATCATATGCACCATGTATATATATCCACGATATAGATAGATCATATACACCATGTATATATATATATATATATATATATATATATATATACACACACACCTTATATATATCATATACACCGTATATATGTGGTTTACAGGGCTTTTTCAAGCACTGTTAAAAGCCAGGATCTGGGATCAGTCTCGGAAGAGTAGGTGGAGAGTGAACAGAAATCCAAGCAGCTGCAGAAGGTAGTTAGCTGACAGAAGCATGTGGGGAAGGCAGAGTGGGCTGTTGTGTGAACTGGGTAACAAGATACAATATCCCAAGTAAGCCTTGCCATGGGATCTGACAACAGGTTCAGGCCTTGAGTTGGAAGTAGAGGAAAAGTCCACATCCGAAGGACATGGTCATAGGCAGACAGCCAGGAGAGATTCAGGAATGGGGGACAGGACAGCAGACATTTACTAGAACTGAAGACCATGCAGGTATTGGTCCCCAGCCAAACCAGCCAGTGACTTAATCCCTGGAAATGAGTATGACAGCCTGGTTTCCCTGACTAATGGATTAATTTATGGAACAAGATAAAATGTCTAGGAAAGAAAAATTATCTCTAATATTTTATTAATCATCTAGTCCCCTTCCATCAATCCTTTTCTTTAAAACATCACATTATCTGTCTAGGTTTATCCCTTTTAACTTAGATTAACTTTTTAAGAAGCCATTCCTCTGACTGAATTATTGCAAAGTCTCCAGAGAAGGAAGACAGAGTGCTGGCCAAGGACCAGCCCAAACCTCTTCATTAGGAAGAAGCACACCACTTTCATCTTCCTGGCCTTTTCTAAGTACAGATTCTTGCCTCTCCTCCAAAAAGTTCTGTATTATGAGGGCAATGCTAACTCCAGGAGAGATGACACAAAAACTATTAATAGATTAGGGTTATAATAAAGCTGAAGTAGAAACCAGAAGTGTTCCAAAAAAGAGAAGTACAAAATGCAAAGGGGAAAAAGGGCAAAACCTTCTGTTTTCTGAGTTTGGTGACTGTCTTTGTGAAGGGACATGTTTCAAAAGCAGTATACAGCCAAATTTCTATGGGCTGTTGCCAGCTATATATGGATGTTTTGGATATCTTACTTGCTTACGAATAAAAGAAGAAGAAATACGTTAAGTTAAATTAATTTTAAAAAAAAATTTTATTTCCTCAGAACCAGCTCCTCCCAAATCACTCTTTGCAGTGAACAAAACCCAGACCTCAGTGACGCTGCTGTGGGTGGAGGAGGGAGTAGCGGATTTCTTCGAAGTCTTCTGTCAACAGGTTGGCTCTGGTCAGGGACCCACACTCCAGGTACTGTACATTTTGACTTCCTTTTCTGGGTTAATTTCAATGAACACTAAATATCTGAAGAACACAAATATCTTCTACCTTTGAACTAAGAAGTGAAAATTGTTGGCTTGTTTGTGTTTCAGTGATAGAAATAAAACTGCTTAGAATGAGACCATCTCATAAGATATTTTCTGTTTGTGTTCATCTTTTGTTACCGATCTTTAGCCACTCTGAGACATACAAAGGAGTGAAGGAACTGGCTCACTAAATTGATCAACAGGATGAACCAATATAAAATAAAATTTATCCAATACAATATATTTGCACTCCCAGCCATATAAAATAAGTATGACATACAATTTAACATACAAAGTATAATATAACAAATGTGAGCCAATCACCAGTTTCCTGAAAAGTGCTGTGTAGAACACAAGTGGTATAACCAACATTTGTCTTCAAACATTTTTGTGTAGTTATGTATCGAAAAATAAGTAAAGCAAAATAGAAATGCCACAAGGAAGATTTACACTACAAAGAGAAATTAAAGGAAGCATACATTTCCAGTTTATAAGGATGATTATTTTCTTGGAACAATGGTTAGGAGATAGTTATTTCTAATGCTTTAGAATCACAAATAGCGAGAGGAATAAAATACCGAGTTGTTTATTAAGTCAGATGGAAAAGGGCAGCTTAGTGAGGGACATTATATACTGCAGGGTAGGGACTAATACTATAAGCCTGAGTAACTGAGGCTTTCTCATGATGAAGTCTGTGAGATTGAAGGGAAAGGATTGCTGGCGGTGTACATTTTTCATACTGAATGCTAAGGTAGTTTTCTTTAATTCCTTTCTCCTTTTGACCTCCTCCTCTACAAATTTCTGTCATGTTGATATGTGCTGAGCAGCTGAATCTTTGCTGTATTCTAAAAAAGCTTTTATAAAATGGCTGCTCTGCTAGTCATGGATTTTCTTTTCTGTGTCTACAGTGATGTCTTCCTCTAAGAACACAATGGTTGGCTGTTTACTACAACTGAGCCCAGGAGTAAATTCTTTCCTCACTCAGAACCATTCTGCTATGGAATAGGGAAAGAGAGGGGAGTGGGACGTCGGTGCTGATGTCTCATTTCTTTCACTGGGGCATTCCAGAACCATGTTTAGAAAATGAGTATTATGTCTACTCATCTTTTTATATTGTACAGTAGTACTTAGTATCAGTCTGACCATTGGTCCACCACATTAGCAACTTACTTTTCTCAATGAAAAATAAAACAAAAAAAGAGGCAGATATTAAGTGCTTTTGAACTGAAAAAGTTGCTGAAAGCTGAAAATGCATGTAGAAAGGATAGGGTTCTTAAGATTTAAAGAATTGCTACAAGTTACAAAGATAAAGACTATGCCTGGCATGACGGCACGTGCCTGTAATCCTAGCACTCAGGAGGCTGAGTCAGGAGGATTATTGCGAGTTAAAATGAGCTCAAGGCCAGCCTGAATGTCTCAAAGAGACAAAAAAAAAAAAAAAGCTAAAGACCAACAACCCAAAACAAATATTTCATGGAAAAATGAATACAAAATATTCTTGAGTGTATGAAAAATTTATCATAGTAAGAAAAAGAAATCCAAAATAAAACTATAAGATAAAAGTTCACAATACTAGCTCACCTTGAAAATATACTGTGTTGGGGAAAAAATTAAGGAAATAGGCACTGTCACACATAGGTGATAGGTGGGTGAGTTCAGAAATGTCCGTGGAGAACTATTTTTAATAGCTTTTGATATTAAACATGCATTCTTTTTTGAATCAGTAACTGAACTGCAAAGAATATAAAAGTGAGTGTGTGTGCATGGTTGTGTGTGTGCATATTCACATAGGTTTTGTGTGTGCATACATCATTGTGCATACATTTATATAACTTCCCTACATTTGTGAAATAACACAGCACTGTAGCATTATTTGCAATAGTACAAAAAAATTCAAAGTCCATTTAAACCTTCATCAATAGGGGCCTGGTGAAATAAAATTATCACTATCAATGAGTTTCTGCGCATCCCTTAAAAAGAATGAAGCAGTTTAATCTGTCCTGACACAGAAATAATTCCAAAATACATTGATAATGAAGGTTTTATAAAAGGCAGAAAAATGTATGAACTGTGGAATCATTTACTATGTCTTATATGATTATACACCCGTAAAATATACATCAAGAAAAAAAGTACCTGACCACAGCGGCTCTTTCCATGGTAGAAACCTGGGTAGATGGAAAATAAAGGAAGAAAGAACTATTTTTCACTGCTACTCTTTTCCATCTCATATTGGTTTTACTCTGTTTATATATATTTCCTGAACTATGAAAAATAATTTTTAAAACAAAAGAGATGAAGATAAACATAAGCTATACTTTCCTTTCTACACCTCCAGGAGCCGATTGCTGTGTCTTCTCATGTCGTGACTGTCTCCAGCCTTCTGCCTGCCACCGCCTACAACTGCAGTGTCACCAGCTTCAGCCATGACATCCCCAGCGTTCCTACATTCATAGCTGTCTCAACAATGGGTAGTTATGCATATACCAGCACAACCCGATCTTTGGAAGTTGTGTCTTTCCATATTCCCTTTACTTTTTAAAGAAATCTGGGTAATCTTCCTTTTAATGGGGCCAATGTTCTACTGAAAAAAAATCCCAAGCTGTGGGATCAGGTGTCCCTTACTTCCAATTAGATATGTGATTTAGGGAAAGCTATTTCCTGTCTCTGAGTTTTTTTCATCTGTGCAATTAGAATAATAATATATTCCCTTTCAGTATATTTTGAAGTTCAGAAACAAAATACAGACATCCTAGCTTATGCTGTCGAACATTAATTGTTACCACCAACTTCATCGCCACGAGTCTCATCTTCTTTGGCAGTTGGCACAATACCTGAAGACCTAGGTTACGTCCACTGTATCTTTGGGCCTCAGCCTTGGCACTGCTCAGATAATGACAGTACCTAAATTACTGAGTCAAGACCAGAAAGTTTGTAATCCAGCAGAAAGCGTAGGTCTGGAATGATGTTTGTCTCCTTATTCTTCTCCTGGATTGTGCTGTATACATTGCTCCTTGGCTTGTGAGAGTCTGATTCCTCAGTCCAAGTCCCTTTATGAAGCTCTTCTTTCTATCACTTTATTCCTTTTCTGAGTTCCTGCTCATCTCTGTAATACTATCATATATTTAGCTACCATGTTCAGTGATGGCTGGAGTGAGCTTTTTAAAAACATTTTTGTTTTAGTTTTTCAGAACGTGAACCCATAAAGATCATAATGGCATCTTGTCTCTATATGCTGTTACATTTTTCTAAGTGTACTTTAATGTCTATTATTCCTTGTCTCTCTGTAAGAATCTAGTGTAACAGTTAATTTCACTAAGCTTATTTGCAAGTGACAAAAATAAGGCCCAGAAGGTTGATTAGTGATGTCTCCAAGTAGCACTTAACATTGAGGTGACCTTGAATAGGCACTTCTCACCACGAGCCTGTTGCTCTTTCCGTGCAAACATTCAGCCTATACACTGGAACTAATGTGGTCCAAATGGAAAGTAGGAAGTACCCATAGCCTTAGAGATGAATTCTGTGACTTCATGACCAATGCAAAAGATAGTATCCTCTGGCCACTTTGGATAGTTTAATAAAGATTTTGAACATGTGCCCCTGCTTACATCCTGCTCATCCATGTAGTGTGAAGAACTGGCTATGTACAAGTGCCGCAGTGACCACTCATTACATAAAATATATGAAAAGGACACATCCCCTATTCTTAAGGATGCTCCAACTTATTAATAGACTTAATCTCTTGATGTGTGCAGATGGAAAACCTCTGAACATATGGCTACAGATCGTCGGAATGCTGCCTCGACTAATGTGTTAAGTGCTGCGACAGATGGCAGCTTGCTAATGCCTTTTTCATATACATTATTAGTTGTGAGCAAAGTATGCAGTTGTGCTTTCTGGCTTTAAAGGCATGGTATAAAATATGAACCTTCCACCATCAAAGGTTTTGAAAATGTTAAAAAGTGATAATACGTGATAATGACTTCTAGATTTTGAATTTTCAGTGAATTTAAGCTGTGGCACAGATATTCTTCACATTTTATAGTTTCTCTTTATAAGAATATCTTAAATATTGTAAGCCTTTGAGAGAGACTCAGCTCTTCCACGTACCTGAACACCATGTATCATTTTGCTAAATTATAGTTAAGGACAAGGTCCTGATTGACTTGGAAAAACATAATTGTGACCTTTATTGTTATTATTATAAATTCACTGCTCTAAAGATGAGATAGGAAGCAACATGGTTCTGTTGTTCTACATATAATGGAACATATAGTGGCAATGTATGACTTCTTTCTTTAGTTACAGAGATGAATCCTAATGTGGTGGTAATCTCCGTGCTGGCGATCCTTAGCACACTTTTAATTGGACTGCTGCTTGTCACTCTTGTCATTCTTAGGAAGAAGCATCTTCAGATGGCGAGGTAAGTTAGTTTTTGTTATATTTTACCTGGCATCTTTAAAATGTTTATACTTGTGTGTGGAGACCTTTTGTCAATCTAAATTGCCTAATGGTAAGTTTGATTTTGGTTTTTATTATTTCTATTTTGTGTTTTCTAAGTCAACTTTTAAATATTATTTTAGAAAATATTGCTTTTGACTTGGCAAACAAAGGATTGCTGGATTGCACAAAGCTATACTCCCTGCTCGAAATTATAAGAAGCCCACATTTAGGAATCCATTACCTTTGGATACCATTTGGCATATTTGGAGTGAAAGAATGATCCATTCCTGTTTAGTTTAATTGATAAGAGGAGTTAATAAAAGCAGAAACCACAAGGGGAAAATCCTCTCACTAGTTCTGCTAATTTGTTTTATCAGCAAGCATATGTAGAGTTTATGGTTAGTTCCCTATTCATTTTATGTCCAAATCAGAAGGAACTTACAGATTGAAAAATGCTTTATTAGTTTTATACCTATCACTCAGTTGCAGCCTGTTTAATTTTTCTTGCAATTGGAAAAGACTTCATTTTTCCCAGTGCTGGGAGCCAAACCCAGAACCTTTGGCATGCTAGGCAAACACTCTACGAATGAGCTACAGCCCCAGGCCCTAGCACAAGCCCTAGCCACAGCCCAAGCCCAAGCCCTAGCCCCAGCCCCAGAAATTTTGACTTATCACTTCAGTGTTTCCCTATTTTTTTGATCACTGATCCATTGCTCAGCAGAATATATTCTAAGTACTTTCTGTTGTCCCAATATTATCAGAACAATCATCATTTCCCTTAAACTGTTGCTAATTTGAGGACTACCTGGTTTAGGATGTTTTGCTCAAATTTCTACTTACCCAGTGTTAGCTTGCTAAATTGTGAATCAGTATTCTCTTCCTGTCTCAGATTTTCATCATGCACATATTCATAAATAAATCCAGCCACCCTACAATGATTTAATCAGCACCTTATATGCTATATGTGAAGAACAATCAGACATCAACTGTGTCCAGTAGGAGCTTAAAACCTAGCCAGATAAGGTTCCATGAAAGTAGAAGGAATAGCTAACTCTGAATATGAAAATCAATTTCACTAAAGTTAGCATCTGAATTAATCTTAGAATGATGAGGAAGGTGATGGGATTACACTGTGGCTGGAGCGTAAAGCTCTGAAACTACACTCCTTAAGATCAGATCTTTCTAACAACTTAGAATTGTACAAATCACAAATTTTATTCACTCAACAAATATTAATTGATACCTATGTGTCAGAGTCCTCTGTGTGCTTGGAATATAGCAGTATATGACACTGAAAAAAATTTCAAGATGTAAATAAAACAATTGCATAGTATGTTAGCTAGTGTTAAGAGAAAAGACTAGAGTCGGAAGATTAGAAATACCAGAATGGGAAGAGGAGCCTTGGGGTGTAGATAGCTTTCACTGGAAGGATGACAGTTTTAAGCAAAATCTTGGAAAAATGTGAAGGAGATGGTGATGTGTTAACTGCAGGAAAAGCACGCCTGGTAGCAAAACCAGCCGGTGCAAAAACCTCAGGACAGGAGCATGACTAACACATTCAAAGACAAGCAGAGAGATTGGTATGACTAATGCAGAGGAAGTAACAGAAAGAGTAACAGGGATATCAGATCACAAAAGGCTTCATAAGCTATTGTGATGACCTTGGCTTTCACTCTAAGTTAAATGGCAGCCATGCATAGGTTGGAGCAGAAGTTAACAATATCTGACTCATGTTTTAATGCTTTCATTTTTGTGTGGAAAGCAAGATTCTCTGAAGCAAGAAAAAAAAGGAAGCATATCAGCTAGGGGAATGATTCCAGTAATCCAGGCAAAACAAGGGAGTAGCTAGTCTAGAATCGTAGCAATGAAAGTGGAAACAACCAAATTCAGCATATATGTTGAAAATAAAGGAAACAGACTTGCAAACAAGGTGAATGTGGAATGGAAATATACAAAGGAATCACAGGAGTCAAAGACTATGGGTTTTTGTTGCTAGCAGCTGAAAGAATGGAGTTGCCATGAATGGAGAGAGAACTCCAAGTTAAATGATTTGAGAATTGGGGAAACACCCAGACTTCAGCTTTGGAAATGCTAAGTTTGAGATGAGCTGCAAATGCAGGTGTGGAATGGGCACCTAAATAGGAAGGTCTAGGGTCTGGGAGAAAAGTTGTGCTTGTAGATATAAATCTGACAGTTGTTAACATATAATGATATTAAAGCTATAGGTTAGATGAAAGTCAGAAAATAAATGTGAATAAGAAAAGAGTGGTTGAAGCATCGGAACAACCCAATACTAAAATTTCCAGGAAGAAAAGAAAGTAACAGGGTGAGGTAGCCAGTGGAGTAGAAAGAAACTAAGAGAATGTGGAGGCCCAGAAGCCAGGGAGAAAATTCATTGGTGGAGAGTTGGGAGAAATAATACAGTAATAGTATAGTATTCAACTTATAGAAAATATGCTATAAATGGTAATACATAATAGCAATAGCAAAATGGATAATTAAATGTAGTAATGGAAATAGCAGTACTTACAGGGGTCTTACTGTACCATTTTTGTGGTATGTACAGCAGATATTTAGGATATTTAATTTATCCAACTGCTCATTAAACCAGGGATTTTTATCAATTTTTTGCACAGTGATTCTCTTTGGCAGTCTAGGGAAGACTGTGGATCTGTGTTAAGAATAATGCTTGCTTTGTAAAAGCATAAAATGAAATACACAGACTAATATAATTGTACTGAACTATGGTGATCATAATAGTTTTTAAACAAATGTGTTTTATGATTTTATTAGCACTAAAAATAACAAAAATTTTGTTAGACATAGAAAATCTTCAGTTTTTCTAGGAGAGCTTCTACACCTCACTCATGAAGTTTTTATGAGAAAGACTATCAACCCCCACACAGTACAAAGATTTATTTTAGGATCTTGAATACCCTATGGAAAAGATTGTGAGTTAAATCCTTTTGGACTCAAATATCTTGACATGTGGCCTTGCAGAAGACATTTTGTTTTATCTTTGTTTTGCATTATGTGCCAAAGAAGAACACTGTAGAACTTTCATTAGCTCTACTTTCTATTTAATGCAGTCATCATAAGCCAGTATATTCTCTCTTTACTTTTACATCAGGTAAAGATGCTTTGTCGGGCGATGACCTTCATTTTTGTTGCTTCTTTCAGAGAGTGTGGAGCAGGAACATTTGTCAATTTTGCATCCTTAGAGAGGGATGGAAAACTGCCCTACAATTGGTGAGTACTGTTTTGGAACAAACCTCTAGGCAGCTTAGCTATGCAACATGTGTGCCAAACTCTTATATTCTTTTTAAGGGATAAGTAGCTTTGTCTGACTGTCCTGTCATAATTTCAGGAGGAGCTGATATTTCAATGGCTAGATCATCACAGGATGTGATAGTTCCTATAATCTTGATACAATTCTGAAATATGGAAAATGTCCTAGTTTGCTCCATATTACTATCTTGCTCAAAGGACTAACATTTAGGCAAGAAGCCCCAAACCATGCTGAAGAAGGGCTCAAATGCAGGAGCCATACCAGGCAAGTGGTACCTGAAGGCCAAGGGGAGACTGGACCGAGACAGCTTGGGATAGGGCTATATCACTGTGTTAAAACTCATACTTCCATGCCTGGGGACATGAGCCAGCATTTCTGCTCAACATTTAAGTAGAAGTGTACAGCCAGGTCACTCAACTCTCAGACTTATAGGAATGTCCGATAAGAAAACATGGCCTCATTTTTCTTTACACTTGAGTGTTAAGGACTTACAGGGAGGACCTGTTGGGGAATACAAAAAGCATTGTCTAGAGATTCCATTGATTGACCTTATAACTAATAATCATATGTTAAAGTTCACAGTTCTACCCAGTTCACTCAAAACCCAGCAAAACCACTAATTAAGTGAACTTTTAGCGTGCAGTCAGCACTGCTTAC